>NC_132876.1:52493211-52825711 GCF_048164855.1 Canis lupus baileyi | reverse complement strand
TACAATGTGATGATGAAGCTTTCTAATCTTAAGAAAATTTTAAATGAATATACCCTACCTGCCAGAAGCCTCATATTCTGTAATTCATTTGTTTATTCTTTGAAATTTAAATTTTATATTAAAGAGGCAAGTTACAGGATGCCTGGGTGGCTCAGTGGTTAAGCATCTGCCATTGGCTAAAATCATGATCCTGGAGTCCCGGGATCGAGTCCCACCTCAGGCTCTGCCTGTGTCTCTGCCTCTCTCTCTCTCTCTCTCTCTGTATCTCTTATGAATAAATAAATAAAATCTTTAAATAAAAGAGGCAAGTTACAATAAAAATAGATTACATATAAGACATTTCATCACAAATCTAACCTCCAGGGTATATCCTGGAGTGAACATTGATTAAAGATATTTCCCTGCTGCCCTCTATAGGGATTGTTGACGTTCAGATGATCAGCCTGAGAACTTGCAAAACTGTGAATCTTCAAAGGAAGATGGTATTGTGTTGAAAATATAAGACAGGGAAATGGATTCATATATTTTTGAAAGATTATAAATGTGTCAAAATTGAAAAGTTATTACTTAAAAATACAATAAAATTATTTCAGTTGAAGTATTTTATTTATTGAACATTTCAACTAATTGACATTTAATTCTTAAATATTTTGAAATAATATAATCATGCGATATTCTTAGGAAAAACAAAGATTATAATAGACAAAATGATACCTTGTGTTCATTTTCATGTGCATGTTCTCTATATTTGTCATTGAAGTTAGTCATGTTTTCTGATATATGGAGATCGAAATCATCCCTCCACAGCCAGCAATAATTAATATTAGGATAAAGTGGATTTTTAAGGAAATGTATACTTCCTATGATATTCCAAAGAATGATTAGTCTTTGATCTTTTAAAATGTACATAAGCATCTAGAGTAGAAGTGCCTAGTAGAACTTTCTGTGAAATTGGAAATGTTCTATATCTTCATTGTTACAATAGGCATTATTCACATGTATTTAAGTGTGTGTATTCACACTAAAATGAGGGTAGTGTAGCATAGGAAATTATTTTTTATTTTAATTATTTAATTTTATTAATTAGATTTTGTTAATTTGGCTACATTTAGAGATCTCACATATGATTAAAATGGTAAGGTAATGATAAAACTTAAGTAGTATTTTTCTTTGCCTTAATACATCTTTAAATGTGAATATAGTTAAAAACTGAAAATTCAGGATGCCTGGGTGGCTCAGTGGTTGAGCATCTGCCTTTGGCTCAGGTCATGGTCCTGGGGTCCTGGGATCAAGGTGTGTATCAGACTCCATGCAGGGAGCCTGCATATCCCTCTGCCTATGTCTCTGCTTTTTTCTCTGTCTCTCATGAATAAATGAATAAAATCTTTTTTAAAAACCTGAAAATTCAGTTTTTAAGACCTGTTTGATCCATTTCACTCAGTCTTCAAATAAATAAGAAGAGGGGGGAGGAGCAAGATGGCTGAAGAGTAGGGTCCCCAAGTCACCTGTCCCCACCAAATTACCTAGATAACCTTCAAATCATCCTGAAAATCTACAAATTCGGCCTGAGATTTAAAGAGAGAACAGCTGGAATGCTACAGTGAGAAGAGTTCGCGCTTCTCTCAAGGTAGGAAGACAGGGGAAAAAAGAAATAAAGAAACAAAAGGCATCCGAGGGGGAGGGGCCCAGCGAGGAGCCGGGGTAAGGCCAGGGCGAGTGTCCCCAGGACAGGAAAGCCCCGTCCCGGAGAAGCAGGAGCTGCACCAACCTTCCCGGGCGGAAAGGGGCTCTCAGGGAGTTAGAGCAGGAACCCAGGAGGGCAGGGATGCCGTCGGGCTCCCTGGGACACTAACATACACCTGCGCGTGTTCAGGAAAGTGCCCCGAGCTCCCTAAAGGACTGCAGCGTGTGCCCGGCGGGGCCCGAAGCAGCTCAGAGGGGCTCGGGCAGAGGCTCTGCGGAGAGGGGGCTGCCTTCCCAGGAGCGCGAATCCAACAGCACAGGCCCAGGAGCACAGGGTAACGGGGACACAGCTCAGGATCAGGCCTCCCCGCAGGACAGGCAGAGGCCAGGAAGGCCCAGGACAACAAGGACACTCCTGCCCCACGCTGAGCAGATCAGTGTCCCGCCTCAGGAGCCTCCACGCCCTGCAGACAGAGAGCTCTGGAGTTACTGCGGGAGCTGAATCCAGGGCTCCATAGCTGGCCGCCACCACTGCGGTTGTTCCTCCTGGGGCATCACGGGGTAAACAACCCCACTGAGCCTCACAGTGGACTCACCTGATAAACAGGATAAACAACACTCACTGAGCCCTGCACCAGGCAGGGGGCAGAACAGCTCCCCCAAGTGCTAACACCTGAAAATCATCACAGCAAGCCCCTCCCCCAGAAGACCAGCTAGACAGACAGGGGAAAAACAAATTATTGACCAAGCAGCACTGGAAAGTTCCAGGGGATGTCAAGGGACTTACAGTATACAGAATCAGAGGATACTCCCCCCCGTGTGTGTGTGTGTGTGTGTGTGTGTGTGTTTTGCTTTTTGATTTCCGTTTGCTTCCCTCACCCCCCTTTTTTCCTTTCTGTTTCTCTTTTTCTTCTCTCTTATTTTCTTCCTTTGTTCTTTTTTCTTTCTTTCTTTCTTTTCCTTCTTTCTCTCCTCTCTTTTTCTCCTTTTCCCAATACAACTTGTTTTTGGCCACTCTGCAGTGAGCAAAATGACTAGAAGGAAAACCTCACCTCGAAAGAAAGAATCAGAAACAGTCCGCTCTCCCACAGAGTTACAAAATTTGGATTACAATTCAATATCAGAGAGCCAATTCAGAAGCACTATTATAAAGCTACTGGTGGCTCTAGAAAAAAAGCATAAAGGACTCAAGAGACTTCATGACTGCACAATTCAGAGCTAATCAGGCAGAAATTAAAAAACAATTGAATGAGGCAATCCAAACTAGAAGTCCTTATGACGAGGGTTAACGAAGTGGAAGAACAAGTGAGTGACAATAGAAGACAAGTTTTTTTTTTTAATACTACATTTATTTTTTATTGGTGTTCAATTTGCCAACATACAGAATAACACCCAGTGCTCATCCCGACAAGTGCCCACCTCAGTGCCCGTCACCCATTCACGCCCACCCCCGCCCTCCTCCCCTTCCACCACCCCTAGTTTATTTCCCAGAGTTAAGAGTCTTTCATGTTCTGTCTCCCTTTCTGATATTTCCCACACATTTCTTCTCCCTTCCCTTATATTCCCTTTCACTATTATTTATATTCCCCAAATGAATGAGAACATACACTGTTTGTCCTTCTCTGATTGACTCCTTTCACTCAGCATAATACCCTCCAGTTCCATCCACGTTGAAGCAAATGGTGGGTATTTGTCGTTTCTAATGGCTGAGTAATATTCCATTGTATACATAAACCACATCTTCTTTATCCATTCATCTTTCGATGGACACTGAGGCTCCTTCCACAGTTTGGCTATTGTGGACATTGCTGCTAGAAACATCGGGGTGCAGGTGTCCCGGCGTTTCATTGCATCTGTATCTTTGGGGTAAATCCCCAACAGTGCAATTGCTGGGTCATAGGGCAGGTCTATTTTTAACTCTTTGAGGAACCTCCACACAGTTTTCCAGAGTGGCTGCACCAGTTCACATTCCCACCAACAGTGCAAGAGGGTGCCCTTTTC
Organism: Canis lupus baileyi; assembly: GCF_048164855.1. Lineage (NCBI taxonomy): Eukaryota > Metazoa > Chordata > Mammalia > Carnivora > Canidae > Canis > Canis lupus. The sequence goes on along the minus strand of NC_132876.1, from coordinate 52,822,027 downwards.
TCCGCATCCTCTCCAACATTTGTGGTTTCCTGCCTTGTTAATTTTCCCCATTCTCACTGGTGTGAGGTGGTATCTCATTGTGGTGTGGATTTGTATTTCCCTGATGGCAAATGATGCAGAGCATTTTCTCATGTGCATGTTGGCCATGTCTATGTCTTCCTCTGTGAGATTTCTGTTCATGTCTTTTGCCCATTTCATGATTGGATTGTTTGTTTCTTTGGTGTTGAGTTTAATAAGTTCTTTATAGATCTTGGAACTAGCCCTTTATCTGATAGGTCATTTGCAAGTATCTTCTCCCATTCTGTAGGTTGTCTTTCAGTTTTCTTGACTGTATCCTTTGCTGTACAAAAGCTTCTTATCTTGATGAAGTCCCAATAGTTCACTTTGCTTTTGTTTCTTTTGCCTTTGTGGATGTATCTTGCAAGAAGTTACAGTGGCTGAGTTCAAACAGGGTATTGCCTGTGTTCTCCTCTAGGATTTTGATGGAATCTTGTCTCACATTTAAATCTTTCATCCATTTTGAGTTTATTTTTGTGTATGGTAAAAGAGAGTGGTCTAGTTTCATTCTTCTGCATGTGGATGTCCAAATTTCCCAGCACCATTTATTGAAGAGACTGTCTTTCTTCCAATGGATAGTTTTTCCTCCTTTATCGAATATTAGTTGACCATAAAGCTCAGGGTCCATTTCTGGGTTCTCCATTCTGTTCCATTGATCTATGTGTCTGTTTTTGTGCCAGTACCACACTGTCTTGATGACCACAGCTTTGTAGTACAACCTGAAATCTGGCATTGTGATGCCCCCAGATATGGTTTTCTTTTTTAAAATTCCCCTGGCTATTCGGGGTCTTTTCTGATTCCACACAAATCTTAAAATAATTTGTTCTAACTCTCTGAAGAAAGCCCATGGTATTTTGACAGGGATTGCATTAAACGTGCAAATTGCCCTGGGTAACATTGACATTTTCACAATATTAATTCTGCCAATCCAGGAGCATGGAATATTTTTCCATCTCTTTGTGACTTCCTCAGTTTCTTTCAGAAGTGTTCTGTAGTTTTTAGGGTATAGATACTTAACCTCTTTGGTTAGGTTTATTCCTAGGTATCTTATGCTTTTGGGTGCAATTGTAAATGGGATTGACTCCCTAATTTCTCTTTCTTCAGTCTCATGTTAGTGTAAAGAAATGCCACTGACTTCTGGGCATTGATTTTGTATCCTGCCCTACTGCCAAATTGCTGTATGAGCTCTAGCAATCTTGGGGTGGATTCTTTTGGGTTTTCTATGTAGAGTATCATGTCATCTGCAAAGAGGGAGAGTTTGACTTCTTCTTTGCCCATTTGAATGCCTTTAATGTCTTTTTGTTGTCTGATTGCTGAGGCTAGGATTTCCAGTACGATGTTGAATAGCAGTGGCGAGAGTGGACATCCCTGTCATCTTCCTGATCTTAGGGGAAAGGCTCCCAGTGCTTCCCATTGAGAATGATACTTGCTATGGGCTTTTTGTAGATGACTTTTAAGATGTCGAGGAATGTTCCCTCTATCCCTACACTCTGAAGAAATTTGATCAGGAATGGATGCTGTACTTTGTCAAATGCTTTCTCTGCCTCTAATGAAAGGATCATATGGTTCTTGGTTTCTCTGTTGCTGATATGATGAATCACATTGATTGTTTTACGAGTGTTGTATCAGCCTTGTGTCCCGGGAATAAATCCTACTTCGTCATAGTGAATAATTTTCTTAATGTACTGTTGGATCCTATTGGCTAGTATCTTGTTGAGAATTTTTGCATCCATGTTCATCAGAGATGTTGGTCTGCAATTTTCCTTTTTGGTGGGTTCTTTGCCTGGTTTTGGAATTCAGGTGATGCTGGCCTCATAGAACGAATTTGGAAGTACTCCATCTCTTTCTATATTTCCAAACAGCTTTAGTAGAATAGGTATGATTTCTTCTTTAAACGTTTGATGGAATTCCCCTGGGAAGCCTGGACTGGCCCTGGACTCCTTATTATACAATATTATTATTATATATATATTATATAATATATAATATTATAATTATATTGCCTCATAAGACATGTCTAGAAAGACGTTGCAATGGCCTATATCAATGAGGTTGCTGCCTGTGTTCTCTAGGATTTTGATGGATTCAGATCTCACATTTAGATATTTCATCCATTTTGCTTATTATCAAAGAGTTCCTTTATGTTTGTTATTAAATATTTTATAAATTTGGTTGATCCTACATTGAGGGCATAAATATTTACAATTGTTAGGTCTTCTTTTTTTAAAAAAAATTATATTTATTTATTCATGAGAGACAAGGAGAGAGAGAGAGAGAGAGAGAGAGAGAGAGAGAGAGACAGGCAGAGACAGGCAGAGGGAGAAGCAGGCTCCATGCAGGGAGCCCGACGTGGGACTCAATCCGGGGTCTCCAGGATCATGCCCTGGACTGGCGGCGCTAAACCCCTGAGCCACCCAGGCTGCCTCTGTTAGGTCTTCCTAATGGATAGACCCCTTTATTATGATACAGTGCCCTTCTTCATCTCTTGTTGCAGTTTTGGTTAAAATCTAGTTTTTTGGGATGCCTGGGTGGCTCAATGGTTGAGCGTCTGCATTTGGCTCTGTGCGTCATTCTGGAGTCCTGGGATGGAGTCCCACATTGGGGTCCCTGTATGGAGCCTGCTTCTCCCTCTGCCTGTGTCTCTGTCTGTCTCTCTGTGTCTCTTGAGAATAAATAAATAAAATATTTTTAAAATATAGTTTTTCTGTTATAAGTATTGCTATTCCAGCTTTCTTTGGACATTCATTTTCCTGATATATTTCTCCATCCTCTCACTTTTAATCTGCATGTCTACAAAGAGTCTTTTGTAGGCAGCATATAGATGGGTCTTTTTTTTTTTATTCCATTCTGATACCTTTTCATTTGAGCATTTAATCCATTTACATTCAGAGTTATTACTGATAGATATTATTTAGTGTTATTTTATTACTAGTTTTGTTGTTGTTTCTGGAGATTTTCTCTGTTCCTTTCTAGTCTTTGTAACTTCAGGTCTTTCCTTCCCATTCAAAGGGTCCTCTTTAATATTTCCCACAGGGCTGCTTTAGTGATTATGAACTACTTTAGTTTTTCTTTTTTTTTTTTTTTGTCTTGGAAACTCTATATCTCTCTTTCTATTCTAAGTGATAGCCTTGGTGGATAGAGTATTCTTTTCTGCAGAGTTTCCCCATTCAACATATTGAATATACCATGCCACTCATTCCCTTCTGGCTTGCCATGTTTCTGTGGAGAGATTTGCAGCTAGCCATATGAGTCTTCCTTTGTAAGTTAGGGACTCCCTTGTCCTGCTGCTTTTAAGATATTTTATTTATCACTATATTTTGCAACTTTCACTACAATATGTCTTGGTGTTGGCCTGCTTTTGTTGATTTTTTATTGGAAATCTTTGTGACTCCTGGATTTGAATGTCTGTTTCCTTCCTCAGACCAGGGACGTTTTCAGCTATACTTTTCTCAAATAAACCTTCTGCTCTCTTTTTTCTTTTTTCCTTTAGGGACTCCTATGATACAGATGTTATTATGTTTGATGGAGTCACTTAATTATTTAATTCTACTTTCGTGATCCAAAATATTTCTCTCTTTGTTCAGCTTCATTATTTCCATATTTGATCTTTTATATCACTTACACATTCTACTGCTTCTTCTTACCTTGTAGTCTTTACATTCAATAATTTTTGAATCTCATTTTTGCAATTTTCATTTTGGCCTGATTGTTTTTTAGCTGTTTTTTTTTTTTTCTTTTGTAGTATGGGTCTCCCTGATGTCTTCCATGATTTTCTCAAATGAACCTAGTAACCTTATGATTGTTGTTGTAAATTCTGGATCAGGCATACTACTTATGTCTGCCTCAATTAGATCCCTGGCCATGACCTTTTCTTGGTCTATCTTTTGGAATGAATTCCTCAGTCTTAGCATTTTGTTTAGGTCTCTGTTTTCTTTTTCTTTTTCTTTTTTTAAAGAAAGCCTGTTATGTTTCCTGTTCCTGAGTGTAATGGCTTTATGAAGAAGTCAAATAATGTCCTGGACCTGGTGATTCTGGAATTGTCTCAGGTGTGTGCTGCATGCACTCTGCTGCTATTTTTGGCTGCTCTATTCTTCAGGTCCATTGTCTGCAGGGTTTCTCCTTGCAGTGGGGAGTGTTTGGCCCTTAACAGAGTGTGGTGATTTTAACTAGGTGAGTGCTGGTCTACTTGTTAAAGGAAAACTCATGCTATTTCCACTAGAACTGAAGTCTTGTAGAACTCTATGGTCAGTAGACATGATTTGTACAGGGTTTTGTGCTGGTTTCTTTTGAGAGGGTCCTCCTGCACTGGTCCTTACTTAGGCCCACTTGACAGAGAAAAGCAGTACCAGCAGAACACAGGGAGTCATGACTTGGTGCAAGCAAGTCAGGCAGCCAGTGTTAGTGTCATTTACTGAGGTTGACTTATGCTGAGGGGAGGGGGAAAAATGACACCAGACTGCTCCTTGTCCTCAGAGAGGGAGAGTCCGTGCTTGCTGCTCTCAGGGAGGCACTTTTAGAGTAGGAGATAATTTACCCTTGTGCACCACAGGAATTTTTCAGATTGCTGATTTCACACTGTCTGTCTCTGGGGCACTTGTTTGCTTAGAGCAGCACAGTGCACCTTGAGCTCCCCCATTCACAGACCTGGAATTTTAAAATTCCAAACTTAAGGGGATGTGATGTGGTGGGGACCTGCACTGATCCTGTGGGAAAGGGTCTTGGGGCACTGGGCCTGATACAAGTTTAGCCCAGAATAATCATCATGCCAGAGTACAGAGGCATGGTATTTGGAGCAAGCAGGCTAAACACCCAGTGACAGGGTTATCCACCCTCAGCATCTGTGCTGAGGGGTGAGAGAGGTAAATGGTTATTTTGTCCAGAGAGAGGCCATGTCATCTCTCATAGGTGCACTTGAAAATATATATACAATTTCTCCCCATGCCCTTTAGGTGATTCTCAGATCACACATTCTACATTGGTGGTGTTTGTCTGCCTCTTCTCCAGTGGGTAGGGTAGCATTCTCAAGTGTCTATCCCAGCCAAGCCTGGGGACCTCTAAAACTCCAGTCTTTGATTCCCTCTGGTTGCAAAAACTCACTAAATTCAGTCCCTCTAATTTTCTCAGCCAATGATTTTGAGGGAAGTGTTCTTTTTGTGTGTATTCCTGTGTACTTCACTCTCCTTCACTTTTTCTGCAACCAGGGCTCCCTTCCCTCCACAGTACCCATGATCCTTTTTCCCCAAAACCACATACTCATACTTGCTACCTTCCTTAAAGTGGCCTCTTCTCTCCCTCTCATTCTACAGTTTGTTCTATCATTCCTCATGTTGATTTCTTGAGTATTCAGAATGATTTGATTTTTATCTAGCTATTTTCAAGGGACAAGGCAAGCCTATGGTCTTCATACTATGCTGCTGTTTTAGTTCCTCCTCTTATAATTAGATTTTTAAAAGAAATTCCAGTAGGACACTCCTTGTGTTTGAACAGGACAGTTTAGTTCATTTATATTTATAATGATTACTGAAATATTTACATTTACCTAAATTATCTTACATATTTTCTGTTAGTTCTATTTTCCTTGTTTCTACTTTTTAAAAAATATTTTGAACTTTTTAATAAGATTGATTGATTTATTTGAGAGAGAGAGAGAAAGCAGGGAGCAGGGACAGATAGAGATGTAAAGAGAGAATCTCAAGTGGACTCCCCACTGAGCATGGAGCTCAATGCAGGGCTCAATCCCATGATCCTGAAACCATGACCTGGGCCAAATCAAGAGTCTGACACTTAAGCAATTGAGCCACCCAGGTGTCCCTGAGCTGACTTAAAAAATAGTGGTTATTTACCTATTTTAATATCCTTATTTTAATATAGCAAATTCTAAAATCAGTCAACATTGTTACCCTCCACCTGGACTACACAAAGACTTTTGAATGTTTTAGTTCTTATGATCCCCCTTTCAATGCTATATAACTGCAGCAATAGCAGACATCCTTTATTTTCCTTCTGACTTTATTAAAAATCTATCTACTTGTTCACTGTTAACACTTATATGGTATCCTTTATCAAGCTATGAAAGTATCTATTTAAGTCATATAATTTTTATAACATGCTCTTTCATTGTATTAAAGTAGTAATGGCTGCTTGAATTGTTGAGAAAGGCTGTGAAGCTGACTGAGAAATACCTGATTAATGTGGTCTCCTGTGGGCATATTGAGAGAAGAATGGGAATATGTGTGTATGTGACCTTGGAAAGCACAAATTAGTGATGAAATAAAATGGAACACAGAGCAAGCTTTGCTTTGGGATGGGTATGAGAGCAAGGAAACATGCAGAGCATAAGGATCTTTGGAGACAATTGGAGTAATAGTTCTGTGAGGGTCCTGGGCTGCTAGAAGATAAGCATGGATGCTAATTCCTGGGAAAAGTGGGTTATAGGCAATATGGGCAGTTCTCAAGGACAAATTATCCATGTTTGATTTTTTTATGGTTACCCTTACAAGGAAAAAAATAAGTTATACTACTCTCCTGTGGCAGCTCCTATATCTCTTTATCTCTACTCCCCAGGTTAATGAGGAGATCACCAAGTCACCTGCTGCTTTTTATTATCTGTTTTATTGCTCTTCTTCATTAGTGTGTATGACAGAGAGTGGAATGCAGTGCATCTTGGAGACAATACAGCAGGATATTTCACACATGCTAGTCAGAAGCCAAAAATCACAATGTCATTTGCTAGTGAATCTGCAAATAACCAGTCCTTCAAGTACTTCTGTAATTTTCACCAAATGTTGCACTTTTGAAAGCTTCATTAATCTAGACCCATTATAGTGGGTAGGGTGAATGAGTTTATAGGGTGGAATGTGAAGTAGCAGAATTTGCAGCTCTTAAGAATATTGCTGGCATTCATTTTTGATAATGGAGTCTAAGTGATCTTAAAATTCCCCTACAGAATATTGTTTGGAATAAAAAACCACCAAATATGTGGTGAGTTTAATAATAAAATACCTAAAACCCAACAAAGGCTTATTTACTCAAATTAATGGCTCTCAAAAGGACAAACTACATATTGATCTTAGAAACACGTATGCATAGCTCTAGTATTGTAGACAAAGATCATGTTGAAAGCAACAAGGGGCATTCCAGAAGTGAAAGAAGCTATATGTATTCAAAGGAGAAATATGTGAGAAAAATCATTAGCACTGCAAATGATTTTCATCCATACCTGATCTTTTCTTGAAATGAGAATGCTCTATTTTTATTGTGAGAAATATTGTGCTTCAGAAAAGGAAACATTGATGTTTCAGGAGGAATAGTTGAAGCTGCCACTTTTAAGTCAAGACAAGGTTTGGTGACCTACAGCCATAAGCCCAGGGCTTGGGTTTTTGTTTATGATCAACAGATAAACATCAAAAAGATGTTTCTTGCAAATATCCTATTATGTTTGTCCTTCATTTTTATTTCATTTTGTCCTTCTTTTGATTCACCACTTGTCTTTGTTCTTGTCTGCCCAGCTCTTAGAAATTACTGTTAGGGAAATAAAACATGAAATAGGTAACCACATGTGGGCCAGTGAGCTTTCTTTTTCTTGATTGGCCTATTTTTATTCACCAACCTGCGCAAGTGTACATTTTGACCAAAGGCTAAAAGGGTAGTACACATTATCTAGAGCAATAGATTTTATGAAGGGAGCTTTGTGCTTCCAAACCAGTACAACTACCAGATTTAATCATTTTTACTGTGATTAAGCTTTGAAAGCTATAACCAGTTCTGATAGTAAAGAAGTACTATTTGGAAACAAATTACAACTCTTGTCTTTATGACATGTATCAATTTACAAACAAGTTACATAAATCACTTTATATATTTTGTAATGGAAAATACTGCAGGGCATTTTAATAACCAATAGATTATATGTTTAATGAACCAGACCAACATATTAGTGGTATGAGTCAAATGCCTCTAAGAATGAGGATTGTGTATTGACTCGATAGAAATTCTGATCACATAGACTATAATAGGCTGTTAGATCCACCACAATTCAAGATAGCAAATGCTTATACTTCATCTATGATGATCCACATGTAAATTCTTTTTGTGACTTCATCTTATTGGCAGACCTCACTTATTTACTGTTCATATTATTCTTCAAGGAAATCAGGAGTAAAAACAGAGCATTTCACCTTTAGTCTTACAAGCATTACTACAAGAAATTTTAAATAAATTTAATAAATCTATCAAGTCCTGGTGAATTGGTAGAAAAATCTTTTCTGAACTGCTTATACAAAGCAAGTATGTACATTTGACATCACATTGGAAGCACATGAAGCTTCACTGATACAGGAAAGTAGTCACAGAGCTGATCAAATATATTCTTAGCTCTCAGAGATATATGATGTTCATCCTGGGGGCCCTTAACAGGATGAGAGAACTTGAATGAGAGAAATGAGTGAAACCTGAGTTGTTGTGATAGGAGTGTCCGGGTTAATAGGGGCTACTTCATTGCTTCCTTATCCTCTTATATTCAGGTTCACATATGCCGGTGCATTATAACAACAGAGAGTAAGAATATTTTACATAGAATTTATTAATGTTATTTTTCCTCTTTATTAAATAACAGTGAAGTATTATAGTTTCAATAAAACAAAACAAGGGTTCAAAAGACATGGATCTTGCAAACCACTAATGAGGGTGCCACTAACTAGCTACATAACTGGACAGATCACCTCTCCTATTTCCATTTCCTTGTCTGTAAAATGAGAGTTAGACAAGATGATGAGTAAGCAGTTTTTGTTTTTTTCTTTATCTATTTGGTCTTTGTTGGAAGCGTCAGAGTTTTCATATGAAATTGAGTAAAGTTGTATCCTGTTTTACTAATTCCTCATACATTTTTTCTTTTATTTTGTGTGTGCGTGGTGAATCCAATCATAATCTGAGCAAGATAGAGGAGACATTTATTTAAAGGAAAATAGTGATGATTATTTGTGAAGCAAATAAGTTTTTGTAATGCAGATGTTCATATCCTAATGTTCCTATTTTGCAAGTTTCCATTTTAGCATATTGTTTGCTTGCTCAAAAGTATAACTAACCTTTATATAAAAATGAAAACTCAAAAAAAAACCCAAAAAAATAAAAACTCACACCCAATATATATTTTTCATTTTTAGCCTAGGGGAAAATTTATCTTTCTCCTCTGTGTTTCTAAATTTACTGACTATGAAACTTATTTTGACATTTGCCATAAGAACATTTGTTAGTGAAGATATCAGTCACTGAAGTCAGTCTGGGCTTTAGGTCTAGTATTGTTGCTTACTAGGTGGGGGGAACTTTGACAAAAATACTTAACTGTTACTGAATATTTCCTTGCTTTCTTCATCAGTAAGTATGAGTTAACAAATAACATGAACCTTGTGTGGTTATGTTAGGATTAAATATGATAAAAATATTACCAACTTAGTGTCTGGTACATAATGTGTGCTTATTAAAGTTAAGCTATTAGCATTATTCTGGAACACTTGTATTTGAGTTTTCTCTTTTTTTCTAAAAAAATTTAAATTCCAGTGCAGTTAAAATATAGTGTTATATTAGTTTCAGGCATACAATATAATTATTCAACAATTCCACATATTACTCAGTGCTCATCAAGAGCACTTTAGTCCCCTTCATCTATGTCACCTATCTCCCCACCAACCACCCCTCTGGTAACTTTATTCTCTCTAGTTAAGAGTTTTGTTTCTTGGTTTTCTCTTTTTATTTCTTTCCTCATTTGTTTAGTTTTTTAAATAACACATATGAGTGAAATCATGTGGTATTTGTCTTTCTCTGACTGGCTTATTTTGCTTAGCATTATTATACTCCATAGCTCCATCCATGTCATTGGAAATGCTAAGAATTCATTCTTTTTAATTATTGAATAATATTCCATGATATATGTAATATATATATCATAACATATATATATATGTATATGTATGTGTATATATAACATACACACACACATATCCCACATTTTTTTCATTCAACTATCAATGGACACTTGGGCTGTTTCTATAGTTTGGCTATTCTAAATAATGCTAGCAATACACATAGGGGTGCATATATTTTTTTGAATTAGTATTTTTTATTCACTGGGTAAATATTTTTAATTTTTTGAGGAACCTCCATGCTATCTTCTACAGTGCTTGCAACAGTCTGAATTCCTACCCACAGTGCATGAGTGTTCCCCTTTCTCCACATCCTCTTCAATACCTTTTATTTCTTGTCTTGATTTTAGCCTTTCTGACAGGTGTTGGATGATATCTCATTGTAGTTATGATTTGCATTTCCCTGATGATGAGTGATGTTGAGTATCCTTTCATGTGTCTGTTGGCCACCTGAATGTCTTTGGAGAAATGTCTCTTCATGCCTTCTGTCTACATTTTTAAATTGTGTTATTTGTTTTTTGGATGTTGAGTTGTAGAAGTTCTTTATATGTTTTGCTCTGTATTAGATATGCTATTTGCAAATATCTTCTCTGATTCAGTAGATTGTCTTTTAGCTTTGCTGGTTGTTTCCTTCACTGGGCAGAAGCTTTTTATTTTGATGTAGTCCCAATAATTTACTTTTGATTTTGTTTTCTTGTCTCATATTTCTAGATGTTGCTATGGCTGATATCAGAGAAATTACTTCTGCTAGGATTTTTATGGTTTCATGTCTCACATTTAGATCTGAAGTCCATTTTGAGTTTATTTTTTGTATGGTAAAACAAAGTGGTCCAGTTCCTTTTTTTTTTTTTTTTTGTGGCTGTGCAGTTTCCCCAACATCATTTGTTGAAGAGACATTATTTTTTCCATTGCATATTCTTGCTTTTTTGGTCAAAGATTAACTGACCATATAACTGTATGTTTATTTCTGTGGTCTCTATTATATTCCACTCATCTATGTGTCTATTTTTGTGTCAGTACCATACTGTTTTGATTACTGAAGTGTTTTAATATAACTTGAAGTTTGGAATTGTGATACCTCCATTTTTGTTTTTCTTTATTAAGCTTGCTTTGGCTACTTGAGGCCTTTGATGGTTCCATACAAATTTTAGGATTGTTGTAGTTCTGTGAAAAATGTTGTTGGTGTTTTTATAGGGATTGCATTAAATCTTCAGATAGCTTTGGGTAGTATAGATACTTTAATAATATTTGCCCATACAATTCATGAGCATGAAAAGTCTTTCCATTTCTTTGTGTTGTCTTGACTTTTTTCATCAAGGTTTTAGAGTTTTTAGTATAGGTCTTTCATTTATTTTGTTAAATTTATTCTTAGGTATTTTATCATTTTTGTGCAATTTTCAATGGAATTGTTATCTTAATTTCACTTTTTCTTCTTCATTATTAGTTTATAGAAATGCAATGGATTTTTGTCCATTGGTTTTGTATCTTGTTATGTTGTTGAATTCATTTATCAATTCTAGTAGGTTTTTGATGGAGTCTTTAGAGGTTTCTATAGATAGTATCATTTCATTTGTAAATAGTAAAAGGTTTACTTCTTCCTTGCCAATTTGGATGTCTTTTATTCTTCTTTCTTGTCTGATTACTGTGGCTTGGACTACCAATACTATGTCAAACAAAAGTGGTGAGAGTGGACATCCTTATTTTATTCTTGACCTTAGGGTAAGAGCTGTCCATTTTTCCTCTGAGTATCCTACAAAAGTTTTATGATGTTGAGGTATATTCCCTCTAAAATTAATTGAGTGTTAGTGTTATTTATAATAAAAAGATGTTATACTTTGTCAAGATCTGTTTCTGCACATATTGAGATAATTATATCATTTTTTAAAAGTTTTTTTTAAAGATTTTATGTACTTATTCATGAGACACACACACAGAAAGGCAGACACATAGCCAGAGGGAGAAGCAGCCTCCTTGCAGGGAGCCTGATGATGGACTGGATCCTAGGACTCCAGGATCGTGACCTGAGCCAAAGACAGAGGCTCAGCCACTGAGCCACCTAAATGATCCTTCCCATTTTTTTTTAAGTATTTTATTGAGAATTTTTTGATCCATGTTCATCAGGGATATTGTCCTGTAGTTCTCTTTTTGGTGGAGTCTTTATCTGGTTTTGGTATCTGGGTATTACTGGCTCATAAAATAAATTTGGAAGTTTTCCTTCTATTTTTAGTTTTTGGAATAGTTTGAGAAAAATAAGTATTAACGCTTTTTTCGGTGTTTGGTAGATTTCACCTGTAAAGTCATCTGGCCCTGGACTTTTGTGTTTTGGGAGATTTTTGATTACCAGTTTGATTTCTTTGTTATTTATGGGTCTGTTCAAATTTTCTAATTCTTCCTGTTTCAATTTTGGTAGTTTATATGTTTCTTTAAAAATTATAAGTATTTTAATGTAATTTATATGTAAATTTATCCATTTTTTCCAGGTTGTCCAATTTGTTGGCACATGGTTTTTCATAATATTCTCTTATAATTATTTGCATATTTGTGGTGTTGGTTATTATTTCTACTTTTTCATTTGTGGTTTTATTTATTTGGGTCTTTTCCTATTTTATTTTTCATTAGTATGACTACAGGTTACCAATTTAACATTTTTTTCAAAGAACCAGCTCCTGGTTGATCATTGATCTGTTCCTTTTTTTTTTTTTTTTTTTTTTTAGTTTCTATATCTTTATTTATCCTACAATCTTTATTATTTTATTATTTCCTTTCTTCTGCTGGCTTTAGGTTTCCTTTGTTGTTCTTTTTCTAGTTACATTAGGTGTAAGATTAGATTGTTTATTTGATATTTTTCTTGGTTCTTAATTTAGGCCTGTATTGCTAGATACTTCCCCCTTAGGATCACTTTTGCTGAATTCCAAAGTTTTGTACCATTTTGTACACTGGAGATCTTTTTACCTCACTTTATTATTTTTATTTATTTTATATGTTTTTGTATTATTTTTGACAGAGAAAGAGAGAAAGAGAATGAGAAGGGGGAAGGGCAGAGGGAGAGAGCCAGAGAGAATATCAAGTATGTTCCATGCTCAGTGCAGAGCCCAATACAGGGCTCAATCTCAGGAACCTGAGATTGTAACCTGAGCCAAAATCGAGAGTTGGATGCTTAATTGACTGAAGCACTCAGGTGTCCCCACCTCATTTTAAAATAGACTATGGCCAAGAAAGTGAATGTAAGTAGTGCTATTATGATCTTTAAAATTGCAAGAAAAAGATACACTCAGATCACCCCTAGGCATGGAGGTTTATTGAAAGAATTTATGAGGTAGCGAGGTCACTCATCATTGCATTTATTATGTGTACTAATGTTTTAAAGGCTTAGATATCTGCCTGGGTTTGAGTCCTGTCTCTACTACTTCCAACCTATGTGACTTTGGGCCTGTTGCTAAAGCTCTTAGTGTCCTAGTTTTTATATTTATAAGTTGTGGATAAAAATATTATTCACTTCATTAGGATCAGTGAAGATTAAACAAGGTAACATATATATAATGCTTACTGTAGTGCCTGATCTATGATAGATTCTCAATAAATGGTAGCTACTTTATAGCAGCAGCAACAGTAATAGGAGTACTAGTAATAGTAGTAGTTGTTATTGTAGTTTCAATTGCATATGACCCAGAAATCCAAGATATAGCTTAGTGTCATTCAGGATAATGTCTTGAGCTCTAATTATGTGTTTTCTCTTTTTTCACCTAGTGTGTGAGCTTGCTAAAGTAGAGGATTTGATAAACTTGGTTTACTAACATTCAACATGGACAGTTAAAAATCAGCCTAGAATTAGATGTACTTCTTCCTGCCCAGCCTATGGTTTTCTTTAGGTAAACACACTAATTCCTGATTCAATCTACTGGTAAGCTAGCAGGTTTGCTTTAACTCTTTAATACACACACTGGATGTGCAATTACAAGAGAAAACAAACATATATATATATATATATATATATATATATATATATATATATATATAAAAGTGTTCCATTTTCTTCAATAGATTTTTTTAAAGTAGGCTCCACACTATGTGTGGAGCCCAATGTGAGGGTTGAAATCATGACTCTGAACTCAAGACCTGAGCTGAGATCAAGAGTCCAATGTTTAACCAACTGAGCCACCTAGGCACTCCTCAACAGGGTTCTAAGTTGGACACTTTGTTTTTATGGACTCTTCTTTAAATACTTCCGGTCTAGTGACTTTCCTAAATAATTTTATCTAGAAAAAAGCACATTTTCTCACAAACTCATGCTTATTTTTTATTTCAGGACTTCCCACATCAAGAGTCCTTGAACTATTGTGTCTTTTGTTTCCCCCAGCATGAGCTTCCTTATAGCTCCTGAGACTGTCAATCATAGTATTGAATCAAGTGTATATTACACAATTAAGTCACATAGAACATAAAAACCCATGTAATAGGATATTAGCAGTCTGGATTTTCAGAAGTTATGCCACTTAATTCTACCTGAAGTGAAATTTTTATCTAGCTGCGTAAGATCCAGATAGAATGAGTTAATTATTCCAAATGGATGAAAAATCTCTAAGGATTGCCATTGTAAAGTCCTTCATGTTTAAAGAGGCATGTGGATAGCTAAATAAAAGGCCTTTGAGACCCAAAGTTATCTTCAAGCACAGTGGCTATTATTTCTGAATACTGTGTTTATATTTTAAATACTCTTTCACTGTGTTTATATTTTAAATACTCTTTCAATCTATTCTAGATTGCCAAGAAGCAATTCAATTCATGTCTACATCTTCTAATTGTTTTAAAAATTAAATTAAGCTTAACCTTGATGGATTTCAGACAGCTCTTCTTCTATAAGAATTTTTTATAGTTTTGGTCAGTTGAAGCAAAATTCTGCTTAAAACTCATGTTTAAGACATGAAAAACTAGCAGGTAGAACACATAGGCATGCTGGTGACAAATATGGCTTGGAATAAGAAAATATCCAACAAATTTTATAGCTGAAGTACCTGGAGGGGAGCGGTGGCTGCCCATCCTGCTTCTCAGACTCCTTGTGGACTTCTCAGCCACAGAGCTACCATTCAGGTCAATATGCCTCTTGTGATCAACAATGTCAAAACAGCTTATCAATCTTAAGTAATCAGCATCCTCTAAAGAAGATTCTGAACCAGGATGAATAATGTTTGGAAGGTAACAATAATAACCTTTATATCATACTTCCAACAACACTGCAAATAACAGCAGAGAAAAAAGTGGAACTACACAGAATACCCTGGCTTGCAAGGTTCTGGGAAATTATTCAGTATCTCTTTATATGAGATTCAAACTTCCAACTGACCATAATCTTCTGGTATTTTTTAAAAAAGAATAGCAATCCATGGCTTGAACAGTGCTATTTTAAAAACAAATGGACAGAATTAAAGTGAGCCAACTGCTGCTTAGTGGATGCTCTTAAGTAAGAGCATCTTGGGTTTATATTACATCACTATGACTTAGTATTCTCCCTTAACAAGACACTCCCACTCTTCCAAAGCATCTATATCACAGTGGTACAATCAGTCTGGATACATAATTACCCATTCCTATTTTATTTCTTAGGATATTCCTAGTATTCCAGATTTAACCCCTTAAATCTTTGCTTTCACAAATGAACAAAAAGTTTCCAGTGTTAAGATGAAACCATTTTAAAACACTTAGAATTATACAATTCATTTCAAAATCACAATATTGTATTTTTCTAAATATTGAATATAGACATTCTTTATATTCTTTTTTTCATCAAGTACTGGTGTTTATTGTACTCAGAAAAGAAGGAAGTTGACCCTGGCCATATTTTATTTTAAAAGTATCCATTTTATTTTATATAGAAGGCTGCATTATTCTATTGGCACATTTTGGAAACATGACCTCAGAGCTCACTTCTGACTATTTTCTATTATACTCCATTTCCTTAAATAATAATCAATTGTTTGGGGTTAATAGATAGACTTTGACCTACCAATAGGTAGACCCCTTCTTGACCAGAATTAAGAAATTTGTTACCTAAAATTTTCTAAATGTTTTCTCTATTTCCCTGGGTGGATTATAATCTGCCAACTGCTTCAAGATACTTGTGACAGTCGATGGAAATTTACCAACATTATGTCAGTTACTGGCAATTGGTGGTCTTTACAGGCAGGCAGATGAAAAAGTGAACTGTCAAAACCCAGAGGGAGCCGAGCACAGCGCAACTGGCAGTTTATTCAGTTATATGAAGGAAAATTACAAAGTCCTATGGTTCCACTTTTGAACCTAATGGCATTCAAATAAGGTTGGAACCTTAAGCAACTTGTTTTATTGATATAGAGGGAGTTTGCTGTATCTGCTTTTATTACCAGAGGCAATAATTATGCTTATGTGTATTAAATGTACTTTATCTACCATGATAAAGAGAAAGTAAACTTAAAGAATACCTTTTGATATTCTAGATTGCCAAAAAGCATAGATTCAAGATAAAATAAAGGAAAACACTATATGAAGGACACTAACAATTACAATGCTGTGAGAAGAGAGAGGGAAAAAAAAAACTAGTAATGAGAGAATGGTGAGAAAAGGAAAAAAAAATTGCTCTCCTTGAAATTCTACAATGGGTACATTTTTTTTTTCTGAAAGAGGGTGAAGCCAAAGCAATAAAAAAGACACAGGTACTCAAGGACAGGGTCATGAAATTGAAAATGAAAGGTCTTGATAAAGATGAGATTCTGAAAATAAAAGATTTTACACTACTCATGTTTTGCCCATAGAAGTTGAGTCAAAGTATTCTGGAAACGAAGAATAGAATAATTAAGACAATCCAAAAGCATGGGGATTTGGAAGGGCTGCTGGCCAAGGGAGAAGGAGGCAAGGGCTGTTGGAATACTTCTGAAAGATGTGGAAGTAGCTGAATAGTCTGATAATGCATGGTCTTTCAGTAGGAATGTTATTTTTTTAAAATTTTTTTAGAGGGAGAGAGTAAGAAGGGGAGGGAGGGGCAGAGGGAAATAGAGAGAGAGTCTCAAGCAGACTCTACATCCAGTGCAGAGCCCAATGTAGGGTTCAATCTCACAACCCTGAGATCATGACCTGAGCTGAAATCAAGAGTCAGATGCTTAACCAACTGAGCCACCCAGGTGCCCCAGGTATGTTATATTAATGGAGGATTTCTTATAAGTTCCAAATCAGAAATAATCCTTGGGTTTTTGGAGAAAAATCACACTGCAAATCCAAGATCCCATGCTTTTCTTAGGAGGAAATGTAATCTAGTGAAAAGAGCACGGAGTTTGACAGAGCAAGAATCAAATCCTGGCACAGCCTCTCAGTAAATGCATGATTTTGGGCAAGTTATTTTCTCTGAGCTTTAGTTCATTGATCTACTAAATGTGGAAAATTATAGCTGTGTCAGAGGTTTGTTGTGAATAATAAGTAATGTTCCACGTAGAGTCCAATAATTGGCTCATAATTAAGATTTAATAAATGGTACATATTTTGGTTATCATACATTTTAGATAAAAGCAGGATATTAAATCATATGATGAGAAATAATTGGATACGTAAAACATTTCAGAGGGATGTGCATTGGTAACCATTTACAAAGGAAATAAAATAAATAAAATTGTATCAACACAGAAGTCCTCCTGGGTCTTTGAAGTAATCTTTATTGCTTACTCTGATTGACTACCCAAGATACTATCTATAGGCTGAATGATTTGAAATGAATTGGGCCATTACATTCATTCTTTCTAGGATGAAATTAACACTCAGTGCGGTGCTCTTTATTATGCAGAGTATAAAAATTGTCATGGAAAGGATTCATACCCGTATTTTTTTGTTTTGTTTTATTTTCTGGTAAGCTTTATCATGAAAATGAATTAATAGTGTCACTTTTTCTTCATTAAATCTTTGTCATAAGCAAACAATATCAAAATTTTAATGCCTTGTCTATTCTTCAAGTTCATACCATTCCTTTTTAATATTCTGTTACATTGTTTGATGTTTCAATATTATTCAAAATAAACCATGCAATAAAAAAATAGGAGGTGAGGTTCCAAATATGTCTTGTGACAATTTCATCGTTTTGATAATTTCAAAGCAGTCCTAACAGAATCCAATCCCATTATTGTGAGTTTGAGTTTCTTTTCAATTATAGAAGGTATTTACACATTCCAACAATTATCATAAGCCACAACATTAATGTCCTATAAAGTGACAATTTACTTCTATTATGTTTCAGGAACATCTACATTTGAAAAAAAATGTAGATGTTATAAGGTATTATTATTTTTTCTCCACATTGTGGCAACTTCCATGAATAAAAGAACTCTAAAAGTCTCATCTGTCCCTTTTTCTTTACAAGATTATGGCAAAAAAAAAAAAAAAACAAAAAAAAACAAGATTATGGCAAAAAACTTAAAGGACCCTTTATTCCATATTCCTGTACCCTCAGTGGCTACAAAATTTCCAAGAGTGGGATTTGAAAAACATAATAAAAAACAAACACAGATTGAGATTCTACTTACTAACTATGTAACTTTTTGGGATGTCACCTAATACCTGTGGGCTTCAGTTTACCCTTTTTTTTTTTAATAATAAATGGAAGGGCTTGGATGAGTGTGATTCACAGAGTCTTTTCTAAATTCAAATTTTATATGTTGGGAAAAAGCAGCTGAATTTGTCAGTGGAGGAAATTATTATTATTATTATTTTTATTATTATTATTATTATTATTTTGTATATTTCTAATTGGAGTTTGATTTGCCAACATATAGTATAACACCCAGTCCTCATCCCGTCAAGTGCCCCTGGAAATTATTTTCCTATTTTTTCTGGGAGGGAAGTCTTCAGGTCTGAACAAGATGTTTCTTTTCTTACATTATTTTGTTATACGAAAATTCATCTTTCTTTGGTGAAAAAAAAAAAAATCAGAGGGAAAGGCTCCAGTTAATATTAGTGGTGTACTCATAGGATCTTGTAATATCGAAAGTATACATTCACCTATTCCAGAGGTGTGGACAATCATTTCTGTGGTTTGGGGTTTCTCAATGATACTAATGTATAAAGTATAAAAACAATTTTAAATCACACCTGCAATTCTGTGGCTGTGACACTACCTAAAACATCTCATACTTGTTAATCCAAATATAGTTTAATGAAGTCTACCACTTATTGCAGTGTTAAAGAGAAAGACTTAACCAATTTTTCTTAGAAAAAGTTAACTAAAAATACATCTTTATTTTTTTAGTTTGCAATGGAAATAAATGTGTGTTACAACAAGAGAAGCAATATGGAAATGCAAAAAAAATCCTTAAACATGAACATCCATATGCAAAAAAACTGAAACTAGATACAGACCTTACATGCTTCACAAAAATTAACTCAAAATGGATTATAAACCTAAATGCAAAATGCAAAACTATAAAATTTCTATAAAATAACAGGAGAAAATCTAGGTGACCTTAAATATGGTAATATATTTTTAGCTACAACACCAAAGATATGATCTATGAAAAAATAATTGATAAGCTGGACTTTATTAAATTCTACTATATGGAAGATAATTTTAAAAGAATTAGAAGGGGATCCCTGGGTGGCTCAGTGGTTCAGCGTCTGCCTTTGGCCCAGGGCATGATCCTGGAGTCCCGGGATTGAGTCCCGCGTCAGGCTCCTGGCATGGAACCTGCTTCTCCCTCTGCCTGTGTCTCTGCCTCTCTCTCTCTCTCTCTCTGTCTATCATGAATAAATAAATAAAATCTTTTAAAAAGTTTTAAAAGAATTAGAAGATAAGCCACAGAGTGGAAGAAAATATTTGTAAAAGACACAACTGATAAAAGACTGTTACCCAAAATATACAAAGAGCCCTTACAACTCAACAATAAGAAAGAAAGCAACTTGTTTTAAATTGGGCCAAGGAGTAATATTCCACTGTATATATATTACTCAGCCATTAGAAATGACGAATACCCACCATATGCTTTGACGTGGATGGAACTGGAGGGTATTATGAGGAGTGAAGTAAGTCAATCAGAGAAGAACAATCACTATATGGTTTCACTCATACGGGGAATATAAAAAATAGTGAAAAGGATTATAGGGGAAGGAGAGAAAATGAGTGGGAAAAATCAGAAAGGGTGATAAAACATGAGAGACTCCTAACTCTGGGAAATAAACAAGGGGTAGTGGAAGGGGAGGTGGGCAGGGGGATGGAGTGACTGGGTGACAGGCACTGAAGGGGGCACTTGATGGGATGAGCACTGGGTGTTATATTATAGGTTGGCAAATTGAACTCCAATAAAAACTATATTTTAAAAAATAAATAAATAGGGCCAAAGAGGGGTGCCTGGGTGACTCAACTGGTTGAATATCTGACTCTGGATTTTGGCTCAGGTCATGACCTCAGGGTCTTGGGATCAAGCCCTGTGTCAGGCTCCATGCTCAGTAAGGAGTCTGCTTGAAATTCTCCCTCTTCCTCTGCCCCTACCCCTATGAACTCTCTCTCTCTCTCAAATAAATAAATAAATAAATAAATAAATAAATAAATAAATAAATAAATCTTTAAAAAAAACGGGCTAATGATCTTCATACACACATCATCAAAGAAGATACACATATGGCAAATAAGTATTTGAAAAGATACTCCCTATGAGGTCATCAGGGAAAGGCCACTACATGCCCATTAGAAAGGCCAAAACCCATTCTGGAACTGACAATACCAAATGCTGATGAGCATATTGATCAACAAGAAATTTTGTTCACTGCTGATAGGAATGCAAAATTGCACAACTAGTTTGGAAAACAGTTTGGCAGGTTCTTACAAAACTAAACATGCTCTTACCATAAAACCTGCCAATTGCACAACTTGGTATTTCTCCTCCAAAGTTAAATACATATGACTAAACAAAAACCTGCACATGGATATTTATAGTAGCTTTACTTAGAATTATCCAAACTTGGAAGAAACCAAGATGTCATTTAGTAGGTGAATGGATCAATAAGCTGTGTTACATTCCGAAAATGCAATATTATTCAGCATTAAAAAAGAAAGAGTTAATAGTACTATATTGAATATTTGAAAGTTGCTAAGAGAGTACATCTTAAAAGTTCTTATCACAAGAAAAACATATTTGTAACTATATGAGGTGATGGATGTTAACTACGTTAACTGTAATCATCTTGCAAATATACACATATATCAAAAAATTATGTCACACATCTTAAAACAATATAGTAATCATCTTGCAATATACATATATATCAAATCATTATGTTGTAGACCTTAAATAATATGATTTTATATGTTAATTACATGTCAATAAACCGGGGAAAAAAGAAGAAATGATCCATCAAGATACAATTTCATGATTCCAAATATATGACATTCTAGAAAAGGCAAAACTATGATTACAATAAAAATACTAATAGTTGCTGGGGGAATGGTGATATGAAAAGATGAATAGGCAGTGCACAGAGAATTTTTAGGGCAGTGAAAATACTTTGTAAGATACTCTAATGGTGGATATATGTCATTATACATTTGTCCAAATCCATAGAATGCAGAATTCAAGGTAAACTACAGACCTTGAATGATTATGATATGTCAATGTAGGTTCATCTTTGGCAAAAAAAGAGATATATCATTCTTGTGAGTGATGTTTATAATGAGGAAGGCTGTGAATGTGTGGAGGCAGAGAGAAATAGGAAATTCCTGTACCTTTCTCTTTATTTTATTATAATCCTAATACTGCTCTAAAAATATAATCTTAAA
This sequence comes from Canis lupus baileyi, assembly GCF_048164855.1. Taxonomy (NCBI): domain Eukaryota; kingdom Metazoa; phylum Chordata; class Mammalia; order Carnivora; family Canidae; genus Canis; species Canis lupus. The sequence continues at coordinate 52,800,274 of NC_132876.1, read as the reverse complement.
ATAACCTTAAATATCTCTCTCCACTCCTATTACCTGTCTCTGTCCACTAAGGTAACCTATGTTAACCACCCTTACTTACGACCTTTCACTATACTCATGAAAACACAAGCAAGTAAGTTCTCCTTTCCAATTTATACAAGATGCCATAAAACAAAAGATGACTAAAGAAACATGACTACCTTCAATTACTTCCAACATATCTTTAATTGGCAATGTCCATCTTACACATACTCTATCTCTCCCTGAGCTCAGTCCCAAAGAACAATCTCCTTTGCCATTTATATGGTTCTTATTCCTTATAAATGAAAAGAAGCCATTCATTTCTGAAGAAAGCATTCTCTTGGGGGTGATGAGTGAGCACGGGACTTTCTTTCTAGTAGCTATAAATTTTACTATAGACATAAAATTTATTTTCTACACTGTAGCATTTCAATGATTTTGGTATCTTAACATTTAGCTCTATTATGGGATGTTCAAAGCAGATTCAAAAGTTTCTTTTGAAGCATTTCAAAGAAGGGGAAAAAAAAACAATTTCAGGTGAAAAAAGTAATTAGCTGACCACACTCTCCCTTCCAAAGTGAAAGTTAGCCTTATTCTCACAGTATACCAACTTTGACCTCATTTATAATTACAAGTGTTTATAGCAGAAACAAAATGGAGATTCTAAAAGAGTTAGAAACAAACATTATGTTAGGAACTAGGTTGGGAGGTATCCCTTACATTATTCCACCAGTTTGTCTAGTTGCTTTGGTATATACAGCCTTGACCCAAGTTCTCAGTAAAAAAATAATTTTCATATCAGCTTCTGAAGAAATGATAGGTTTTGACTAGAGGAGCAAGTTCATTCTCTGTGCACAATATTGATTCTGAAATGTCACTCTCTAAATACAAATTATAACTGGTTGAATAGCCAGCTGAGCAAGAAGTCAGGACTTCTGTATAATATAATGATGAGACATTTTTTAACCTAATAGGACTCTGCATGACAACAATTTTTGAGATAACAATAATACTGAATAAATTATGATCTGCTAGTTAAGTCCCCAGAAGGAAAGAGTCCTTTTACATAATTTTGCCATAAGAATTATCAGAAGAGGGGCAGCCCCGGTGGCGCAGCGGTTTAGCACCACCTGCAGCCCAGGGTGTGATCCTAGAGACCCGGGGATGGAGTCCCGCGCTGGGCTCCCTGAATGGAGCCTGCTTCTCTCTCTGCCTGTGTCTCTGCCTCTCTCTCTCTGTCTCTATGAATAAATAAATGAAATATTAAAAAAAGAATTATCAGAAGAGGGCATCCAGGGTGGCTCAGCGGTTTAGCACCGCCTTCAGCCCAGGGCCTGGAGACCCGGGATCAAGTCCCACATCAGGCTCCCTGCATGGAGCTTGCTTTTCTCTCTCTCTCTCTTTGTCTTTCTCTCTCTTTCATGAATAATACATAAAACCTTAAAAAAAGAATTATCAGAAGATTTATAGCTTATGTAAGGAAGAGTTTAATATTTATCTAAAGAATCTGAATTAAATGTATAAAATCTGAAATAAAGCAGAAAATTACTTCAGTGATTGCAAATTCTCATACTTCTGGAAGCCTAAAGGATAGAAGTGTCATTGTCTTCTGAATAGACCCTGGGATGAGCAAAGGTTTAATTGGCATAATTAAGAGGAGAATTAAAAATGTTTATTGAGGACCTTAAAAGAATCTCAGTGATGATTTTCTACAGCAATTAAACACAGTAACTCAGGAATTGGAAATAATTATGCCAATAGTTTGCCAGTGGCACCTTCATTCAGATTTACATTCAAACAAAAGAGAGGTATTTTATGGTCCTTTTAATTATATCAAGTCTTATCCAAAATCTACACATAGGAAGAGTTTGTGTAGCCTGGATAAAAGAGTAGTTTAGACAGGTCTCTAAATCAACAGAAATGCAACACCTCTCTTGAGAAAGTCACCGGAGACATCTTGTGTGCTAAGCCTGTTACGAAGAAAGATTATCATTAGTGTCAATAGACAGAGGTAACTTAGGCAAGAGATGTAGGCAATCCACAAGAACTTTGGCTTCCAACAACTGTCTTAGGTATGCCCAGCTGTGTGTCTGCCAATGCTGATCCATCATAACACAAAACACTATTTATTTTCCTTACAATGATAAGGAGTTAAGAGGAAGAGGAAAGAAAACCAAGGGCTATGATGCAATTTAGAACTATCTTGAGTTTAAACTTTTCCTTTTTTTATCCCTATCACCTGACATTACTGACAAGGTAACATGATGCCTAATTGCAGCTGTAGTAGTCATCTGCTGCCAAAATTAATATGGGGAATAAAATAATTTACAGAGTTTCTGGTTTATAGTATTTCCTAATGCCACACAGAATTGTTTGATAGAAATTAGAAAGAATATCATTTGTTAGGCAACTATCCTTTCTTAATGGTCAGGCTCCTTCACATAGGATTATCTATCAGGTATTCTTAAAAAGGATAAACAGCCAAATTTATATTTGCACCATAAGCACCAAAGGCAGTCCTCTAGAGAAAGTAAGATTTATGATAATCCTGCTCAACTGAATAGAGAAAAAGAGAGTCTACGGCTATACCACCCTGAATGTTCCTGAACATATCTGATGTCAGAAGCTAAGCAGGGTTGGGCCTGGTTAGTACTTGGATGGGAGAAAAAGAGAACAAAACAAAACACCCTGCCCCTCTGCCAACCTATACATTATCAGTGTGTGTGTGTGTGTGTGTGTGTGTGTGTGTGTGTGTGTGTTTAAAGTCAATGAGAATAAGGTCCATAATTTCAGATATGAGACACAGGAGTTTTAATAACTTTTTCCCATTAGGTCACTGCTTATAGTTAATAGTATGTGGTTCCTTGCTAAATCAAAATAGAAGCTCAGAGCTCTGTGCTAATAAAGTGAGGGTCCTAGGTTCTATCCTATGTTTATAGAGTAGTTCACAGGTTGAAGTCTATGTGCCACTTTATGTAGTTGCTTTGATGTGTCCATTACCAAAGAATTTGAAAAATAGACATCCTTATCTCTTCGACCCTTGCCCTGTTGCTGAGTTTTATTTCAACAGATTATCACTATGAAAGGAATGAGGTGAAACTCTGAGATGAACTTTGGGCTCCTGCATACTTAAGCTAGGCCAAGAATCTCCCTCATATTTGTAAAATATCCTGTAGTTTTCTGTTCTTTTTTATTAAAGTAAAAATTAATAATAAAAAACACCTATAATTGTTTTAGAAGACTAATTTGGAGCCAGGTGGATTTTCACATGGGTATGAGGCTATTTAAGTTGCCCTTAAGAGGAAGAAAAAGAGGTTTAGTAGTAGTTGACCCTTAAACAATGTAGATGTTAGAGGCACAAAACACTCTACATGGTAGAAAATCCATGTATAACTTTTGATTCCCCCAAAACTTAACTACTAATGGCCTACTGTTGACTGGAAGCCTTACTGGTAACACAGTGGATTAACACATATTTTGAATGCTATATGATTTTATAGTATCCTAGAGAAAAGAAGAAGTTGTTAAAATCATAAGAGAAAATATACAGTACTGTATTTGTCAAAAAAATCCACATATAAGTACATCTGCATGGCTCAAACCTACATTGTTCAAGGGTCAACTGTATGTAGCAGCTGTATTAGCATCTATAGATCCCCACTTCTTAAGTATGCTAAAAGCTTTTTCTGCAGACCAGCACAATAATTTAAGGTCCATTCCAACAGAAGTCATTCAGTATTCATTTAAATAGTATGAAATTGCCATTTTTGTAGTTGAAAAATGACTTAATATTGTCAATTTTATGTGGTTCAATCGAGATTTAAGTTTCCATACTCTACCTCACTTTAACATACTAGAAAAAAAAAAAAACATGAGAGCTTTGAGGAGATAGAACTGGATGAAAATTTCAGCTCTATCAACTATATGGCTTGGAGAAAGCATCATAGTCTATCTGAGCCTTAGTTTCATTATCTGTGAATTGAGGAGATAAATACCTACTTTGGAAGATTGTTGTGTGCATTAAGGACAACATGCAAAAAAATGTAGTACTTTTACTGTACTTTCAACAAAAAGTAGTTGCTATTAACCCAGAGAGATAATTCTTAAAGCTAATATTATAAAAGTCATAAGGAAGAAGTAGAAACAAGAAGTAGACTAGTGGCTGCCTAGGGCTTCAGAGTTTGGCAGAAAATGTAAAGTGATTGCTAATGGATTCCTTTTAGGGTGACAAAAATGTTCTAATATTAGACTGTGGTTATAGTCCTACAACTGCATGAATACACTAAAATCATTGAATTGTGCACTTGAAATGGGCAAACTGTATAGTGTATGAATTATAGCTCAATAAAGTTGTTTTTAGGTACTTACAGTGAAGGATACACATAAAGAGCAAGAGCTTGAAGCTCTTTGGAAAAAAATGTTTAGACGTGGCCTTTCATGGGTTCATTTACAGACTTCAAATAAACAAACCAACCAACTTGTGAATATTTCTTTAATTATCCAGTTTAGCATGAGGCAGTCACTTCAAAGATTATTTCTAATTTGCTATTTCTGGTACAAGTCACAGGAGAAGGGATTGTTGTTTATTTCTATTCTACAACTGACAAACATCTACTTTTGCTATAACAAATGTCATGAAGTAAAGATTTATTTTAAGATGTATTTCAGAGTTAAAGAAAAAGCTACAATTGACAGACTTTTTGGCTGTTTCACATCTCGGGCCTCCCAGTGTTTGGTGCACAGTCATATGAATAAGAAAGCTGTGTTCCCCAACACTTTTGCATTCCAATTGCACAACACAACCTGAGTCAGGATGCGAACAGCAGCACAGCTTGGACAATGTTCAGTCACCACACAGAGCCTGAGCAATGTAAAAAGCAGACCAGGGAGGCCTAAAAACAGGGCATATGAGTAACTTGTCCAGATGATCAAATTATATTTTCCTCTTCTAACTGTTAGACATTTACAAGGACACAATTTGGAGATGGCTTTGGGTCATATTTAATTCCTATTTAGAAACTAAGCATTTGTTAATATAGGACCTTATTCTTATACAGGGAATTTTATACATAGAACTTTATTGGATGTAAGTCTGGACAGAAAAGGGTTCCAGTTTTGAATACTGCATTATGATGCATTTGTAAATAGTCCATCCCGTTATAAATGATTTTTTTCCCCAAAGTGTTATACAGTAAATTTTTTCCCTCACCATCTATATAATTTATGCATAAGATGAGAACAGTTATTAAGGATTTTAGGTCAGTAGTTTTCATTTGAATTTACACATCACCCTCCGAAGATGCTGTTTAAATATGTGTGTATGAGTGTGTGTTTTAAATAAAGAATACCTATAAGTCATATCCAGAATTAAATAGCAACAACATACTAGAATGTATCCAGGCTACCAGCATTGAACTGACCCCTATGCTAATGCTAGCAAAACATCTGAGTTAGATAAAAGCAGGGAGGGTTAATGAAAAGTTGTGAAATAGGCAATACTTTTCTTTAATACTTTTCCAGCCCATTTGTTCTTGGGTGCCTAGTATTATGTTGTAGGGTACTCAGAGCTTGACACTGCTAAATATCATGGGAACCAATTCTTCCAGGAAGCCTGATGCTCTGGATCTTTTTCTTCTTTAGTGCCTTCCATCAATACTTACACATTCTGTGTATTCCACTCTTTAGTCATATTTTTTCAAGATTTATTTATTTATTTGAGAGAGATAAAGAGAGGGCAAGCAGGGGGAGGGGCAGAGAGGAGAGAGATAATCCTAAAGCAGATCCCTGCTGAGCACAGAGATTGAAATGGTGCTTGAATCTAGGACCCTGAGATCATTCCCTGAGCTGAAATAAAGAGTTGAATACTCAATGGACTGAGCCACCCAGGCACCCCTTTTTAGTCATATTTTATTTTATGGATAGTCTGATAAAATAATTGAAGTACATGTAACATGAAGAAGGGGCTACAATCAATGAAGATTTAAGATATGCCACAAGGACATAGAAAAATGTCTTAAATAATAAAGCTTGTCTATGGACTACAGATAAATATTAGCAACAGACAAATCAACTAACACTGGAAAAAGCAAAAATGGGGTAGCATTTTTGAGTATTCTAGAAAGCACAGAGGAACCTATGTATTTAGGTAGGCTCTATGAACAACTATATCCACAAACCAATTGTTACTGTCACAGAAGGGGGAAGGATAACTTCAAGTCATTCACTGGTCTTTTGAGTTGCAGCCATTTTGAATATAGATATAGAATATCTGTAGGGCTAGTAAACTACAGATGTACACAAACAAATGTATTGAAGGGTGCATGCCTACACTCCTAATCTTCAGATATATAAATGATATAGCATTTAGGATTTTGAACAATTTGCTGTCATCACATTTTGCAACAATGAATTATTTATAGTAAAAAGATGCCTTTTTCTCAAATCAATAAAGAAAATGAAGACAAGGGCTTATTAAATCTATAAACTTATTTATTTCTACATAAATTGATGCAAAATATAAGTGGATGTGGAGATATAAACATTTATGGAATAAGTAATGTTCTGTGTTAAATTACTTAAAAACAATTTTTCCTGCACTTTTAAAAGAAAAACATTATATTTTATTCAGTAATATCTGGACTATCTTGTTTCTATGCAGTACACTAATCATTTCAAACACTACTCTCTCTTCATTTCATTTTCTTATGGCTTTTAGTCACTTTAAAATTCTTCATTGACCAAAATGATAAGGTGTAATTTAGATATGAGCATTGGGTAGCCTGGGTGGCTCAGCGGTTTAGCACTGCCTTCAGCTCAGGGTGTGATCCTGGAGACTCGTGATCGAGTTCCAAGTCAGTTTCCCCACATGGAGCCTGCTTCTCCCTCTGTCTATGTCTGTGCCTCTGTCTCTGTGTCTCTCATGAATAAATAAATAAAATCTTAAAAAATAGATATGAACATTTATTCTACATATAAAAGTGATACATTGTGACTGAAACCTAATTATTATATTCTTTGTTTTCAAAATAGAGAAGAGAGTCCACAAATAGGTCAAAAATCCAATATGCCTTAATAAATTTTGCTGTTTACTCCAAAAGAGATACTAGAAAGAAACTTCTCAACTGTTAAGATTGAGAAATTGGTAACTGGGGAATGAAATTTCTTTTTCTTCAGTACAATGAATCATACTTTTTATAAATAAAGTTAGTATGGAATTTACATCCAGAATTTACTAAAATTAAATGACCTAAATTTAAATTGCAACATATACCATTAGGAGCTGATTACATGCAAGACTCTGTGCTGAGGGAATAGGACAGTACAAAGATGGAAAAACTAAACTCTGTTGACAAAAAGTTTATAATCAAAAGGGGAAGAAAAAGACAAATAAGTATATAATACAATCAAAGTCACATGGTGTTCTTACCTATCCTTTATTTCAAAGGCATGGATTTTTCTTATAGTTGTCTCAAGAGAAGCATTAATTTAAATATCCCTAATTTGAGGGTATTACTGGAAGAAAAAGATTTTCATAGGATGTTGGTTTTTTTTTTTTTTTCAAAGATTTGTCTCTTTGTAGTCTGTCCTAACATTCCTATATGATTTTTCTAAACTCTTAACTTTTTGACCTAGTGACAATCAATCCACTTCTGAGTGTCACTAAGCTTTGGAGAAAGTCATGATGCTGGGTATTATTACTATTACATTCTATCTTTATGAAGAAAGTTTCTCTCCTTGTGTTTGAGTATACATACCCTTCAAATTTCTTTTCATTTGAAAATGTTACAACAGTGACAGATATAGAGTTGCAGAAGTGTAACATGGGGGTAGATTCTATGACAACAGTCAAATAAAGCCAGAGGAAATTGTTCCAGATTTGAAGGCTAAAAGAACAGTATTAAAATAAATATGATCAGAGAAATAAGAAGTCATACTTCTCTTAATAAGAACTAGACAACATTTGTTTAAAATTTCCTGGCTAAACAATAAAATTTCATAAGCACATGCTACACTGCCTCTTTGTTCCTTTAATTGGAAAAATATTCTGCTGCGCTTTAAGTTGTGCTCAAATCAAATCACTCATTAAGGTCACATTTAGTAGTCTTTTTACTTATTTAGCAGATATTTCATCAATTAGGTCCTAGATGTGAGTAGGTATGATACTAGTGCTATCAACAGGCTCAAGAATAAAATAATTTGGAAAAGATCAATCAGAAACAATTAAGATAGATCCTCTGGCTATAGGGTTTGGTGCATGAAGTTGGATTTATAGCTACAGTAAGAGAAGTGCATTACTTCTCTTGCATGTGCATTACTGAGAAGCACATGACATTACACTCCATTTAAATTTTTTTTTTCTCCCCTGGACCAAGTTATCAAACACTTTATTCCAGTTCCTGCTAAGCAGGAACAAATTTTTCCAGTTCCTGTTAGGCAGCACATTTTTAATTTATTTTATTTTATTTTATTTTTTATGTATATTTTTTATTGGAGTTCGATTTGCCAACATATTGTATAATACCCAGTGCTCATCCCGTCAAGTGTCTCCCTCAGTGCCCATCACCCAGCCTTGGATTAAAGACAAAGTTCCCACTGCTATCCTTTTAAATATTAGTTGGATGACTTTTCAGTTCTAGTAATGGTGAAGAAACTTGTAAAGGACTAACCCTCATTCAGACAATGATGAAATCCGTGTTTATGCAACTTTTACCCTGAAAATACTGCCAAAAACATGAACGGTGTGACAGCTAGAAATCAATCAGAAAGCTTAATTTGAAGAGCCAAACAATGGAATTAAAGGATGCCAATTCAACTGGAAATTCAAGCATTGGAATGAATGGTACAAAGCTTAGTGCCCATTCAGTCCTGTGTTGACAGCCTGTGTCAACTATGGAAAGGTAACTTGTTCTTTTTAGGGTTAACACCATTAGAATCAAGATGGTAGGAAAACAATTTTTAGAGACTCTCCTGTAAAAAATTAACCCAAAACAAAATATTGCATTCTCTCTTCTTCTTTTTTTTAAAGATTTTATATATTTATTCATGAGAGACACAGAGAGAGAGGCAGAATCACAGGCAGAGGGAGAAGCAGGCTTCATGCAGGGACCCCGACTTGGGACTTAATCCCAGGACTCCAGGATCACGCTCTGAGCCGAAGGCAGATGCTCAACCGCTGAGCCATCCAGACATCCCAGATCACAAGTTCTTTTTTTTTTTAAGATTTTATTTATTTATTTATAGAGACACAGAGAGAGAATGAGAGGCAGAGACACAGGCAGAGGGAGAAGCAGGCTCCATGCAGAGAGCCCAACGTGAGATTCCATCCAGGGTCTCCAGGATCACGCCCTGGGCTGCAGGCGGCGCCAAACCACTGCGCCACCGGGGCTGCCCCCAGATCACAAGTTCTTGTTGATAAATTCCATCAAATATTTAAGAAGGAAGTAATAGTCCTCTTATACTAACTCTTTTAGAAGGGAAAGGAGGGGAGAATCTTTCCCAATCTCTTTTGTGGGTCTAGGATAAGTCAGTTACCAAAATCTGACTACTTGCTAATGACTGAAGAATTTATACCAGATGGGAACTCAGATCTATAGGAAAAAATAAAAATAAAAAGCATCAAGAATGGCAAATATGAAGGTAAATTTTAAAAAGATCATCTTCTTCCCACCTTGATACATTAGAAAGATAATAGTTTAAAGCAAAAACTATTGCTTTGTTTAGTTTATAACTTATACAGATATAAAACACATGATAATAATAGCACAAAAGGTGGTAGATATATGATACTTTAACTTTCAACGTCTATTTTTTATATGAACAGATATAATATTTCCTTTAAGTATAAAATAATGAGATTAAGATGCATAGTCTAATTCTTAGAGCAACTACTAAAAATAATACAAAGAGGTATAATTAAGAATCCAATAGAGGGGAGCACTTGGGTGGCTCAGTGGTTGAACATCTACCTTTGGCTCAAGTTGTGATTCTGGGGTCCTGGGATAGAGTTCTGCATCCGGCTCCCCACGGGAAGGCTGCATCTCCCTCTGCCTGTGTCTCTGCCTCTCTCTGTGTGTCTCTCATGAATCAATAAATAAAATCTTTTAAAAAAATAATCCAATAGGGGAATTAAAATGGAATAATAATTATTGAATTAACCCAAAGGAAGCTTTTAATTAGGAAGTATCAATAAGTATTCTTATATTTCATGTAATATTGATGCAGTTAGGTTGAAATCTATTATTTTCGTTATTAGATATTTTTTTTTGTTTCTGTGTTCCTTCTTTATTGTCTCTGTTTTGATTATTCCAATAACTTTTACTAGGTGAGAAAGCAAGACACAACTGTATACTGCCTTCAAGAGCCATATTTAAATATAAAGATGTTTATATGTCAAAAGTAAAAGAATGTAAAAATGTATACAGGAAAATAGTAAGCTTAAGAAAGCTGAAATTATTATAATAATATCAGACCAAATAGAATTCAAGAAAAGAGGAATTATTGGCAAAACTACAGACATTTATCTTGGTTGAATATAGTTATGTCATTCCCTCACTGAGGGAAAAAATAATTTTAAAAATAGTGATCTGAAAATACTATCAGCTAGTTTAACTCTAACATTTTATAATGTTTCATCCAACAATTGCAGAAAACTCATTCTCTTCTTGTGCATATGAAATCTAAAGCAAGACAGACCATATACTGGGCCTTAAAATAAGTCTCAATAAATTTAAAAAGATTTAAATATTACAGAGAATTTCCTGTGAGCACAATAGAACTAAATTATAAACCAGTAACAAAAAGTTATCTAGAAATAACCCCAAATGGTTCAAAATTAAATAGCCTACTTGTAAATTGCTATTGAGCCAAAGAAGTAATTATAAGGGGAATTATAAAATAAATCTACCTGCATAGTGGACACTGAAAACACCAATATAATGTCAGTGTTATCAAAAGAGAAGAAATTCAAGAATGTCAAAATAGGAAAGTCACCAAGCTGGATATTGATGTTGGATTTCCCTCCTAAAGGCCATGTTGGAGCATTTCAAAGAGTTTATTGTTACTGGCATTACAAGTATGTCAATGTGAAGAATAGAATCATTGCTGAAGTTTCTATAGTGCTGGCTACTTACATGCTTGTAAAATACTGCCTTTCTTAGAAGAAATTCAAATATGAGGAGCTATGCAGGTACAACTGAAGAGGACTCAGTGTGGAGTGTGACTCTATTCCTGATCATGACCATTTTTGACTGGCACCCCTTTTTAAAAAACTTGATGGTGTAAATCTTTACATATTTTAATTGAGAAATAATGTCCAATTAAAATGACTGGCTCATGTAAAAAGAAAAAAAATCTACCCAAGTGATAATGAAAACACAACATAGGAAAATGTGTGGGAAGCAGCTAAAGTCGTGCTTAGTAAGAAATTCCTAAGTTTTAAATAAAAAAGAAACAAGTATTCTTTCTATAAAAGCAATAGGGCCCAAAGTTGCTGATTATAATTTTTATCTTATGAACCTAAAAAAGGAGAGCAAATTAAACCCAAAGTAAAGAAAGAAAATAATAAAGATAAGAGCAAAAAGCAATGAAATAGAAAACATGAGCAATAGAAAAAAATAACAAAGAAAAAGCTGGTTATTTTTCAAGTTTAATAGAATGGATAAACTCTGATGTAGATCAATCAGTTAATCAATCAATCAATAAAAGAGCAAATACAAATAACAAGGGTCAGGAATGAAAGCAAAAGTATTGATACAAATCCTACACATATTAAAAGGATATCTAAGGGATATTATTAACAATGTTAACAAAACTGACAAATTGGATGATATGGACTAGTTCCTTAAATTGCAGCAATTTCCAAAATGGATGCAAAAAATATAGAAAATTTTAATAAGACCACACATAAAATAAATTGAATGTGTAATAAAAGTACTTTCCTACAAAGAAAATTTGCAGATCACAAGTTCTTGTTGATAAATTCTATCAAACATTTAAGAAGGAGATAACATCAATCTTATACTAACTCTTTCAGAAGGTGAAGGAAGGCAGAATCTTTCTCACTTTGTTTAATGGGGCCAGGATATTCCAGTTACCGAAATCTGACAAAAGCATTACAAGAACAGAAAATAATATCCAATGTCCTTCATGAATGTAGACCAAAAAAATTCTTTTTTTTCTTTTTTTTAGACCAAAAAAAATTCTTAACAGAATATTAGTAAATCAAATACAACAATATATTATAAAAAGATAAATCACGAATAAGTGGGGTTTATTCCAGTAAGGCAAGATTGGTTTAACACTGAAAATTAATCAGTGTAATTCACCATTTTAAGAGAATAAAATTATTTTAATAGATGCAGTTGAATTATTTAACAAATTCCACATTTCTTTATGATTCAAAAACAAGATATGCTCAAGAAAGTAGGAATAGAAAGAAATTTGCTCAATTCAATCAGGGGGATCTATAAAAACCTACAGCTAATATCATTCTCAATTGTGAGATAGTGGATGTGTTTCCCCTAAAAGTAGAAATAAGACATAATGTCTTCTACCCCCATTTCTCTTCATTATTGTACTGGATGTCCTAGCCAGTCCAGTAAATCAAGAGAAAGAAACAAAAACCATGAAAATTGGAAAGGAACAATTAAAACTCTTTTTAATTAAGGAGGACAAGATTATAGATGCAGAAAATCATAAGGAATGTACAAATTAATTACTAGGACTGAAAAGTAAATTTATCAAGGTCTCAGAATACAAGATAATTAAACAAAAATAAAAATAAAAATAACTGTGTTTCAGTGTGCAATTGTGCAGCATGCAATTGAAAACATTTTTTAAGATTTATTTATTTATTTGAGAGAGAGAGACAATGGAGGGGAAGGGACAGAAGGAGAGAGAGAATCTCAAGCAGATTCCCTCCTGATCAGGGAGCCCACTACCCAGCTTGATCTCATGACCCTGAGATCATGACCTGAGCCAAAACCAAGAGTCAGACACTTAACTGACTGAGTCATCCAGACACCCTAAAAATAAATTTTTAAGAAAAAAAAACATAAAACATAAAATACTTAGTAATAAATTGATCAAAGGATGTGCAAGACATCTACACTGAAAACTTCAAAAATACTGTTAGATAAATTGAAACATTTTGAAATAAATAGAGAGGACTTCTGGTTCTCATCTAAAATATAAAGAGTTTAGAAGTTATTACTTTTAAAACAAACAAGAAATTATCACTTCTGTCCTCATAAGAAAAATAAAGCTGAATAAATTGAGAATGAACAACTTTTCTTCAAGAAATTGAGGGATCCATCAGGTAATTGAGGTTATAGGGCAAGTTGCAACCTTGAAAATTGAAAAGAAAAGCAAACACAGAGAATCACAATTTACCAGGAGCAGAAATTGGTTGTTGAGCCAGTATTGGTAAAGACACTTAGACTATGATTGACAGATTGCTGGACACTCAGTGTGGATGAGTTTGAGTTAAAAAAAAAAATGGGTGCTCTAGTCTTAGGGATCCCTGCACATTGTTTTAAAGTTTTGTCCAGGAGCCCCACTACATTTTCAGTGTGAAGTTGAGGAAAAATTCTCTCACACTTCTGGCAGGGGTGAGGGAAAGTAACAATTCTGAAATGCACCCAGAACACCTTGTTCTTTTTAAAAATAGTCTACTCTAAAGGGAAACTGTTTCACCAGAGACTATACAAAGTGAGGTTTATGAGACCTGGAAGAAGGGAAATTTCCAACTCCAGTCACCTCTAGTCTTTCTGACTCACCTACTGTGGAAAAACAAGCTGAAAAGTACTTGTGAAAGTTACAGCCCAGGGACATAGGCATATTAAAATATTGAGACCTAATCGTAGAACTGTATTCCACTCTTTCTGTCACATCTTAGTACCACATTAATTGGACTACTGCATAATAATGGAAGATTACAGCTGAAAAAAAAAAACTATAAGTCTCAGACTCTATTGAAGGAGTTTCTAAAGAAACCCAAACACAAGAGGAGAGACAAAAACAAGGATGCTAGAAGAGATTCTAGCTTCTTACACTGACAGCAGCAGTGAACAGGAAACACAATCTAACGTCCAGCTGGATAAACATAAAACCTCATACTAAAGCCTATTTACCTCAATTCTTATTACTTAATATATCATGTGTAAACCAGCAGCAGATAATCACAAGGCATGCTGAGATGTAAAACAGTCTGAAGAGACCAAGCAGGTATCAAACCAGACTCAGATATGGCTGAGATTTTGGAATTATTAATCAGGAATTTAATATAACTATGATAATATGCTAAAAGCTTTAACAGAAAGTGAGCATGCAAGAATAGATGGATAATATAAGCACATAGAAACTCAAGGCAAGAATCAAAAGGAAATGCTAGAAATAAAAAAAAAATACCGTAACAAAGTGAAGAATGCCATTGATAGGCTCATCAGTAGACTGGAGAAAGCCAAGAAAAGAATCAGCGAACTTGAAGATATGTAAATAGAAAATTCCAGAACTGTAAAGTCAAGAGAACAAAAAAGTAAAAAAAGAAACAGACTACCCAAGAAACGTGGGATAATTATACAAGTTATAACATACATGCAGTGGGAATACCAGAAAAAGAAGCAAGCAAGCAAGCAAGAAAAAGAAGAAATATTTGAAATAATATTAGATAAGAATTTTTCAAAATTAATGACAGATAAATAGAAATATATGCCATATTCAATGATTGGAACACTCAATATTTTTAATATGTCAACTTTCCCCAACTTGATCTATAGACTCAAGAGGATCTCAGAAAAATTTCATTTTTATAAAATTAACATGTGGACTCTATGGTAATAAAAACAAAGTATAAAAGCCAAAACAATTTAAAAAATAAAATCAAAATTGATGTATCAAATCTTATTGACAGCAAGGCTACTCTAAATCTACGGTAATCAAGAAAGTGTTGCATTGGCATAAGGATAGATTATCTGATCAATGTATCTGAATGCTCCCATGTAGGTGGTCACTTGAATTTTGAAATATTTTCAAGGCAATTCCATGGGGAAATGCTTTCAACAAACTGTGCTGCAAAAGTTGAATAAACATATGAAAAAACAACCAATCTTGAGCCCTATCTCACAGCATACACACAAATTAATAAGAGAGATGAATCATAGATGTAAACATTAAAGAGAAACTACAAAGTTTCTAAAGGAAAACACTAATGCATATCTTTGCAATTTTGAGGTAGACAAGAATTTCTTAGAAAGGACACAAAATCAATAATTATAAAATAGAAATTCATAAGTTGAATTCATTAAAAAACTTGTCTTAAAAATGAAAATATCCGCCACAGACTGGGAAAAATATTCACAATCTATATAGCTGACAAACTATTTATTTGTAGAATATATAATGAATGCCTACAAATCAACAATAAAAAGAAAACAACCCAGTAAGATGCCAAAAGAGTTGAGTAAATACTTCACAAAATAAGATATTCAAAGGCTAGTAAGCACATAGAAAGGTACGTAACATCATTAGTCAACAGGGAAATACAAATTAAAACCACCTTAAGTTTAAAACCATCTGATATACCATTGCCCATCCAGCAGAATGCCTAACATTTGAAAAAAAAAAAGAAAAGAAAAAAAAAAGACTAGATTTTGGTGAAGGAGTAGAAGGAGTAGACCTCTCATATATTGCAGATGGGAGTGTAAAATATTACAACCATGATGGAGAACTGCTTGGATATTTCTTATAAATTCAAATATACAACTATTCCGTGACCTGTAATTCCACTACTACATATTTACTCAAGAGAAATGAAACCACATGTCCATAAGAAAAATATCTGTAATAATGATGATAGCAACTTAAGTCATAATAGCTTCAAACTGGAAACAACTAAAATATACATTTAAAGGAAAATGAAAAAAATATAGTAGTTTTTAGAAAATGGAATACCAGTCAACAATAAAAAAAGGAGCAACCTACATATGAATAAAATATTTTTATAAATTTATTTTTTATTGGTGTTCAATTTGCCAACATATAGAATAACACCCAGTGCTCATCCCATCAAGTGCCCCCCTCAGTGCCCATCACCCAGTCACCCCCACCCCCTGCCCACCTCCCTTTCTACCACCCCTAGTTCGTTTCCCAGAGTTAGGAGTCTCTCATGTTCTGTCTCCCTTTACATGAATAAAATATTAATGAATCTCAAATATTCAATATTTGAGAATATTAATATTCTCAAATATTAATGAATATTAATAAATCTCAAAAACGTGATGCTGGTTAAGGGAAAATGGCAGCTATGTAGGAGGATCATAGGCTTGTCTCTTCCCTGGAACACAACTAGATAACTATCAAATCATCCTAAAATTCTGAGAAATCAACCTGAAAAACCAACCAATAATGGGGTGGCTTGCCTCAGCCCCAGTATAGTGGGCCCCTCCCCAGAAGACCAGCATAAAATCATGCCAATGCCATGTCTCCTGACCAGAGAGCTCTTCAAGGCTTCAGTTCTAGAGGAACGATTACCTCATTAAAAAGTAGACCAAATACACCTAGTTAAAACTCACAACACTCTAGCCAAGAACTAAATACTGCCTACTCTAGGCAAGGACAACCTCTGCAGTTGACTGGCCTAAAGGATAGAGCAGAAAAAACACAATAGCAGGGCCCATGGAGTACATACCAGAGACACTCCATGAAGTGCCAGACATTGGACATTACATGACTTCTTCTTCCTAAGGCCATTACTTTCAGATGCAGGAGACATAACTGGCTTTTCTAACTCAAAGAAGGCAATACCTAGATGAAATGTCAAAATGGAGGAATTTATCCCAAATGAAAGAACAAGATAAGGCCATGGCCAGAGATCTAAGTGAAACAGGTATAAACAATATGTCTGACATATAATTTAAAGCAAAATAAATAAATAAATAAAGATTTCCCTGGGCTTGAGAAAAAAGTATAAAACATCAAAGAGATCCTTACTATAGAAATAAAATATTTTAAAAATAATCAACCAGAGATGAAGAATGTAATAAACAAGATTAGAAACAGGCTTGATGCAATGAACAGTAGGCTAAAAGAAGTAGAGAAGTGAATCAGTGATATGGAAGACAAAATGATGGAAATGAATGAAGTTGAATAAAAGAGAGAAAGAATTATGCAACATGAGAATACACATAGGGAACTCAGTGACTCCCTGAAATGTAATAACATTTGTAATATAGGAGTCCTAGAAGAAGACAGAAAAAGGGGCAGAAATATTTGGGGGAAATAATAGCTGAAAACTTCCCTAATTGGGGGAGGGAAACAGGCATCTAGATCCAGGAGGCATAGAGAGATCCCATGAAAATCAACAAAAGCAGGCAAACACTAAGACATATTGTAAATAAATTCGCAAAATATAATAAAAAAATCTTAAAAGCAGCAAGAAAAATGAAGTCTTTAACTTACAAGAGAAAATCCATTAGGCTAGCTGCAGCTCTTTCATTAGAAATTTAGCAATCCAGAGGAGAGTGACATGATATATTCAACGTGCTAAGTAAGTGGAAACAAACTATAGCCTAGAATACTCTATCCACCAAGGCTATCTTTCATAATAGAAGGAGAGATACAGAGTTTCCCAAACAAACAAAAACTGAAACTGTTTGTGGCCACTAAACCAGCCCTGCAAGAAATATTAAAGGGGTCTTATTGAGTGGAAAGATCAAAAGTGACAAAGAAAAGGAATGATCAGAGAAACTCTCCAGAAACAGCCACAAAACAAGTAATAAAATGGTAATGAAAACATATCTATCAATAATTACTCTGAATGTAAATGGCCTAAACACTCCAATCAAAAGGCATAGGATGTCAGAGTGACTTAAAATAAAAAAAGAAAAACCAGGCACATCAATATGCTAACCACAAAAGACTCATTTCATTTTATTTTTTGAAATTATGAAAAAAAATTTTATTTTTAATTTTCAATAATAAAAAGCTGTAACATTTTAAGTAGTTAATAAGACTCAGTTGATATCTAGTTAACCTCTTATAGCATTAATATTTTATATTTACTTTCTTGAAAATACTCAAATACATTTGCATTGTATCCTTTCGAAAATAGCCTAAAAGATAATTGCATTTAACAAGTTCTATGAAGAAACAACATTCTAATACATCCGAGGCTTTCATAATACTTGAAATACTGAGTTACAAAGAAACTCATTTTAGACCTAAAGTAACCTACAGATTGAAAGTGGGAGGATGTAGAAACATTTATTACACAAATGGATGTCAAAACAAAGTTGTAGTAGCAATACTTATATCAGACAAGCTAGACTTTAAGACAAAGTCTACAACAAAAAATGAAGAAGGGCACTATAAGGACAATCCAACAAGAAGATTTGACAATTATAACTATTTATGCATCCAATATGGTAGCATCCAAATATATAAAACAATTAATAGCAACCATAAAGGAAATTATTGATCATAATACAATAAGGTAGAGGCTATCAACACCCCACTTAAAACAATGAACAGATCATCCAAACAGAAAATCAAGAAGGAAACAATGACTGAATGACAAACTAAAACAGATGGATTTTGCAGATATATTTAGAATACTCCATCCTAAAACAGAAGACTACACATTGTTTTCTGGGGCACATGGGACATTCTTCTGGGTATATTACATACTAGGTCATAAATAAGACATCAATGAGTACAAATGATGAAGATTATATCATGCATCTTTTCTGACCATGATATGAAACTTGAAATCAACCACAAGAAAAACAGGAAAGACCACAAATACATGGAGGTTAAACAACATGCTACTAAACAATGAATGAGTCAACTGGGAAATCAAAAAAGAAATAAAGCAAACAGATGGAAACAAATGAAAATGAAAACAATAGTCCCAAACCTTTGGGATGCAGCAAAAGTGGTTATAAGAGGGAAGTATATACAAATACAAGCCTACCTCAAGAAGCAGAAAAATATGAAATAAACAACCAAAACATACATGTAAAGGAGTTAGAAGAAGAACAATAAAGGAGACCTAGAGCCAGCAGACAGAAGGAAATAATAAAGATTAGAGCAGAAATAAATGATATAGAAACTAAAAACATAATACAGTAGATTAATGAAATCAAGAGCTGGTTCTTTGAAAAAAATGAAAAAAATTATAAACATCTAGCTAGACTCATCAAAAAGAAGTGGAAAGGACCCCAAAAAATAAAATCATAGGTAAGAAAGGAGAAATAATAACCAACACCACAAAAATACAATTATAAGAGAATATTATGAAAAACTGTGCCAACAAATTGAACAAACTAGAAGAAATAGATAAATTCCTAGAAGCATATCAATAATAATACTGAAACAGAAAGAAATAGTAAACGTGAAGAGACTGATAGCCAGCACAGAAATTCAATCAGTAATCAAAAGTCTCCCAATAAACAGAAGTCCAGGGCCAGATGGCTTCACAGGTAAATTCTACCAAATACTTAAAGAAGGATTAATAACTATTCTTAAACTATTCCAAAAAAATTGAAAAGGAAGGAAGATTCCAAACTCATTCTATGAGGCTAGCATTACCCTGATATCAAAACCAGAGGAAGACTCCACTAAAAAAAAGAACTACAGGCCAATATCCTTGATGAACATGGATGCAAAAATTCTCAGTAAAATACTAGCAAACTGAATCCAAGAATACATTAAAAAATAATTCACCAAGATCAAGCAGGATTTATTCCTGGGTTGCAATTGTGGTTCAATATTTGCAAATCAATCAAGGTGATACACTACATGAATAAATGACAGTATAAGAACCATATGATCCTCTCAATGGTTCGCAAAAGGCACCGGGCAAAGTAAAACATCTATTTATGATAAAACCTCTCAAAAAATAAGTTTAATGGGAACCTGCCTTAATATAATAAAAATAATATTTGAAAAACCTATAGCTAATATCCTCAATGGGGAAAAACTGAGGTATTTTCCTCTATGGTTAGAAACAAGACAGGGATGTTCACTCACCACTGTATTTTAATATCATACCGGAAGCCCATGCCACAGAAATCAGACAACAAAAAGGAATAAAAAGCATTCAAATCAGTAAGGAAGAAGCAAAAATGTCCTCATTTGTGAGTGACATGATATTCCATAGAGAAATCCCAAAAGAACCCACCAAAAAAAAAATGCTAGAAGTAATATACAAATTCAGTAAAATTGCAGGATACAGAATCAATATACAGATATCTATCTGTTGCATTTCTATATGCTAATAATGAAGCAGCAGAAAAAGAAATTAAGGAACCAATTCTATTTACAACTGCACCAAAAATCATAAGATATTTAGGAATAAATCTAACCACAGAGGTGAAGGTCATGTACTCTGAAAACAATAAGACACTGATGAAAGAAACTGAAGATGACACAAAGCGATAGAAAGATATTTCATACTCATGGATCAGAAGAACAAGTATTGTTAAAACGTCTATACTATCCAAAGCAGTCTACACATTTCATGCAATCCCTATCAAAATATCAACAGCATTTTTCACAGAGCAAGAACAAACAATCCTAAAATTTTTATGGAGCTATAAGCCACCATGAATAGCCAAAACAACCTTGAATAAGAAAAGCAAACCTGGAGGCATCACAATTCTGGACTTCAAATTATATTACAAAGCTGTAGTCATCAAAATAGTATGGTACTAGCACATAATTACAAACAGAGATCAATGGAACAGAATAGAAAACCCAGAAATGAACCCATAATTGTATGGTCAATTAATCTGACAAAGCAGGAAAGAATAGCTAATGGGAAAAAGAGTCTCTTCAACAAATGGTGTTGGGAAAACTGGACAATGGCATGCAAAAGAATGAAATTGGACCACTTTTTGCATCATACAGAAACACAAATGCAAAATAGTTAAAGATGTAAATGTGAGACAGGTAACCATTAAAATCCTAGAGAGAATAAAGTCAGTAGCCTCTTTTTTTTTTTTTTCAATTTATATTGGAGTTCAATTTGCTAACATATAGCATAACACCCATTACTCATCCCACCAAGTGCTCCCCTCAGTGCCTGTTACCCAGTCACCCCAACTCCCTGCCCGCCTCCCTTTCCCCTACCCCTTGTTTGTTTCCCAGAGTTAGGTGTCTCTCATGTTTTGTCACCCTCAATATTTTCACTCATTTTCTTTCCCTTCCCCTTTATTTCCTTTCACTATTTTTTATATTCTCCAAATGAATGAGACCATATAATGTTTGTCCTTCTCCAACTGACTTATTTCACTCAGCATAACACCCTCCAGTTCCATCCACGTCGAGGCAAATGGTGGGTATTTGTCATGTCTAATGGCTGAGTAATACTCCATTGTATACATAGACCACATCTTCTTTATCCATTCATCTTTCGAAGGATACTGAGGCTCCTTCCACAGTTTGGCCACTGTGGACATTGCTGCTATAAACATTGCGGTGCAGATGTTCCAGCGTTTCACTGCATCTGTATCTTTGGGGTAAATCCCCAGCAGTGCAATTGATGGTTAATAAGGCAGTTCTATTTTTAACTCTTTGAGGAACCTCCACAGTTTTCCAGAGTGGCTGCACCAATTCACATTCCCACCAACAGTGCAAGAGGGTTCCCCTTTCTCCACATCCTCTCCAACATTAGTGGTTTCCTGTCTTATTAATTTTCCTCATTCTCACTGGTGTGAGGTGGTATCTCATTGTGGGTTTGATTTGTATTTCCCTGATGGCCAGTGATGCGGAGCATTTTCTCATGTCCTTCTTGGCCATGTCTATGTCTTCCTCGGTGAAATTTTTGTTCATGTCTTTTGCCCATTTCATGATTGGATTGTTTGTTTCTTTGCTGTTGAGTTTCATAAGTTCTTTATAGATCTTGGAAACTAGCCCTTTATCTGATAGGTCATTTGCAAATATCTTCTCCCATTCTGTAGGTTGTCTTAGTTTTGTTGACTGTTTCTTTTGCTGTGCAGAAGCTTTTTATCTTGATTAAGTCCCAAAATTTCATTTTTTTCTTTTGTTTCCCTTGCCTTCATGGATGTATCTTGCAAGAAGTTGCTGTGGCCAAATTCAAAAAAAGTATTGCCTATGTTCTTCTCTAGGAATGTAGCCTCTTTGACATCAGCTGTAGAAACTCCTTTGTAGACATGTCTCCTGAGGCAAGGGAAACAAAATTAATAAACTATTGAATTTACAGTAGTTTCAAAAGCTTCTAAACAGTAAAAGGAAAATAAATCAACAAGACCAAAAGGCCAACTATGGAATAGAAGAAGATATTTGCAAATGACATATCTGATAAAGGGTTAGTATCCAAAGTATATAAAGAACTTATCAAACTCAAAATCTCAAAAAACAATCCAAATAATAAATGAAAAAAAAACATGAATTGACTTTTTTTCCAAAGAAGATATACAGATGGTCAAGAAACATATGAAAAGGTGCTCAACATCACTCATTTTCAGGGAAATATAAATCAAAACCACAATGAGATATCACTTCAGACATGTCCTAATGGCTAAAATCAACAACACAACAAACAACAGGTACTTATGAGATGTGGAGAAAGGGGAACATTTTTGCACTGTTCATGGGAGTGCAAGCTGGTAAAGCCACTCTGGAAAACAGCATGGAGGTTCCTCAACAGGTTAAAAATTGAACTACCCTATGATTCAGGAGTTGTGCTTCTAGGTGTTTCCTCAAAGATTATAGCAACATCATCTACAACAGTCAAATTATGGAAACTGTCAAAGTGTCCATTGATTGATGAATGAATAAATAAGTGGTATACACACACACACACACACACACACAGGCATAAAGTGAGGCCTAAAGAAGAATGGAATTTTGCCATTCACAGCAGCCTGGATGGAGTTAGTATTATACTAAGTGAAATGATTCAGAGAAAGACAAATACCATATGACTTCACTCATATACAGAATTTATTAAACAAAACAAAGGAGCAAAGGGGAAGAGAGAGAGAGTGATAAACCAAGAAACAAGCTCTTAATTATAGAGAAAACATCAATGAATACAAGAAGGGAGGAGGGTGAGAGCAAGGGCTAAATAGGTGATGGGGATTAAGGAGTGCTCTTTTGGTGATGAGCACCAGGTTTTACATGGAAGTGTTGAATCACTGTACTGTTTACCTGAAGCCCATATTACAGTGTATGTTAAGTAGAACTTAAAATAAAAAATTATTAAAAACGGAAATGCTGCATAAAACAAAAATAAAAAGCAACAAAAGGATTATCCTAATAGAAAGCAGAAAATACAGAAGATTATGTACTATATATTGAAATTTAAATGAAATTTGGAATAGGTATTATGGATATATATTTATAGATATCAGATCAGTCATTTTCTGGGACAAGGGCTGGATGGAATATCTTTTAAAAGGGATTGAATATAAAAACACCAAAAGGAACTTTATAAAGTGATGCAAGTTTTCTATTTAAAGAATTATTTAAATTTAACTTAGTACACATATTGTTTATTGTTAGTGTTAGAAGTAGAATTTAGTGATTCATCAGTTGCATAGAACACCTAGTGCTCACTACGTCAAGTGCCTCCTTAATGCCCAGCACACAATTATCCCATCCTCTCACCCACCCTCCTCTATCAACCCTCGATTTGTTCCCTATAGTTAAGAGTCTCTGGGTTTTGTTGTTGTTGTTGTTATTTAATTTTTCTTTCCCTTCCCCTATGTTCATCTATTTGCTTTCTTAAATTGCATATATGAGTGATATTTTGATTGTGGTAACAAGTACATGGCTACATATATTTGTCAAATTTAAAATTTTCTACTTAAACTCTGGGTATTTTGCTATATATAAATTTTATCTCAATAAATAAAAGATTTAAAAAGTAGATATTAAGAAAGTTATAATTTCCCTTCTTTATAATTATTGAACAATTGCTTATAAGAAAGATAGTACTAGTAGTTTTCATAAAGAAGAATATGCATTTTGGAGGATCTGTATGTTTTGTTTCTTTTGAATTTATATTATGAAATCTAGAACTTGGATCTAAGGATTATTCTTCTTTTTAAAATATTTTATTTATTTATTCATGAGAGATAGAGAAAGACAGAGAGAGAGGCAGAAACATAGGCAGAGGGAGAAGCAGACTCCCTACAGGAAGCCTGATGCAGGACTAGTTCCCGGGACTCCAGGATCATGGAGCCACTGAGCCAAAGGCAGAGGCTCAACCACTAAGCCACCCAGGTGCCCCTCTAAAAAATATTCTTGAGAGAAGATGTTTCTGGAGGAGATATTATATAATCCATTATTCAAGTAGAGTGAAAACCAATGGTCCATAATTGTACTGTTATACCCACCAAGCCAAGGCCTGAACTTTGAATCAGGAAGTAGATTTTAACCCTTCAATCACATTTCCTGTTGGCATAATATCAATTAATTTTCTTTCTAAGCAGGGTGGATATTTCATCTCAAAATGGATGATTATTTAAAACTGATTCAAGAAAACTTGAAAAGGTAAGTCCTGGCTTCAGGAAAATGGTTGAAAAGTTTGTATAACTTGCATAATTCGGGACAGACATGATTAATCATGAACATATGTAGACATGGTTGTCTGAGGATGTTAACGATGTTATACAAAGAGTGAAGTGATGCTACACATATTGAGACTTCTCCAAGGGAGATAATATAATTCAAGCTGAAGTGGTTTTTGGTTTCTGTAGGCCAGCATAAAGAACCATACATGGATACCACAAAGATAATTTAGCAGAACCAGTGAAAGAAACTTCGAACATCCTGGTTGGAGAGAGTGATATTTATCTTTCAATGACACTAATCTATAAAGAATTTTAAGCAAATGTACATGAGCACTAAGACCCTTATTAGGGCATGCAACAAGGACAGCCATTCAGGAGCAGACAAAATGATGATGAAATGTTGTTTTTGAAATTTTATTATGTTCCAGTCTCTATTCCAAGTATTTTATACACATTAAATCACTTAATCCCTTGTAGTGGGTTCTGATTTTATCATCTGCTTTTTATAGACCAGTTGTTTGAGACTCAGAGAGCTTGAGTAACTTGAACATATCATTGAATATATGAGACACCTACCACCTACTAAATAAGCAACATTGGACAAGGCTCTCCAAAAACCATACTAATAATTTTCCCACATTCTTTAGGGAGAAGACACTAGAGACAGATACAAGAGGAGCTGCATTAGATTGTAGTTATATTGATGCTTTTTATATTAGTTTTTAATTGCTGCTAAAAAAAATTACAACAAATATTGCAGCTTAAAACAACAGCAGTTTATTATCTCACAGTTTGTATATGTCAGAAGTCCAGGTGCACTCAATTATGTTCTCTTCTTAGCTTGTCACAAGGTCAAAATCAGGGTGTCACAAAGCCTGGGATCTTATCTGCAGATTCTGGGGAATAATCTAATTCCAGAGTTCAGTTCCATAAGGTTATAGAACAGGTCCCCATTTCCCAAATGTCTATCAGTAGAAATTATTCTCAGCTCTTAGAACCTACCCACCACATTCCTTGGTTCATGTCTTCCTTCATCTTTAAAGCCAGCAACAGTGTATTGAATTCTTTTTGTGTGTTGAATCTCTCTGACTTCCTCTTTTGTCACCAGCAGGAAAAATCTCCTCTTTAGGAACTGTTATCTAATTGGGTCAGGCTCACACAGGTAATTTACAGATCCTAAGGTCAAATGACATGGAACTTTAATTATATCAGGAAATCCTCCACAACAGTGTCTAGGTTACTGTTTGATTGCTAGGGAACAGAAACATTGGCAAAGAATCTTGACATTTTGATTGCTATTTTAATGTTAGCTAACACTTCTATTGTGTCACATAATTACATTTTTTCTAATGGTAGAAACAATTATGATC
This sequence comes from Canis lupus baileyi, assembly GCF_048164855.1. NCBI lineage: Eukaryota > Metazoa > Chordata > Mammalia > Carnivora > Canidae > Canis > Canis lupus. The sequence goes on along the minus strand of NC_132876.1, from coordinate 52,774,368 downwards.
TAGTTACTTAGCAAGTTATATGTTTATAATATTTGGTTGTCTGTAATCCCTGTACTATGACTTATATTTTCAAAGATTATTTACCAATTAGTTTCTTTAATTTTTTGTATATGTTTTATTGGAGTTCGATTTGCCAGCATATAGCATAACACCCAGTGCTCACCCCGTCAAGTGCCTCCCTCAGTGCCTGTCACCCAGTAATGCCATCTCCCCACCCACCTCCCCTTCCACGACCCCTTGTTCGTTTCCCAGACTTAAGAGTGTCTCATGTTTATCCACCTTCTACGATATTTCCTATTCATTTTCTCTCCTTCCCAATTTATTCCCTTTCACTATTTTTTATATTCCGCAAATGAATGAGACCATATAATGTTTGTCCTTTTCCGATTGACTTACTTCATTAAGCATAATACCCTCCAGTTCTATCCATAACGAAGCAAATGGTGGGTATTTGTCATTTCTAATGGCTGAGTAATATTCCATTATATACATATACCATATCTTCCTTAGACATTCATCTTTCTATGGACACCAAGGCTCCTTCCACAGTTTGGCTATTGTGGACATTGCTGCTATAAACATTGGGGTGCAGGTGTCCTGGCATTTCCCTGAGTCGGTATCCTTGGGGTAAATCTCCACCAGTGCAATTGATGGTTAATAGGACAGTTCCATTTTTAACTATTTGAGGAACCTTCACACAGTTTTCCAGAGTGGCTGCACCAGTTCACATTCCCACCAAAAGTGCAACAGGGTTCTCCTTTCTCCACATCCTCTCCAACATTTGTTATTTCCTGTCTAGTTAATTTTCCCCATTCTCATTGATGTGAGGTGGTATCTCATTGTGGTTTTGATTCATATTTCCCTGAAGGCAAGTGATGTGGAGCATTTTCTCATGTCCTTCTTGCCATGTCTATGTTTTCCTCTGTGGAATTTCTGTTCATGTCTTTTGTGCATTTCATGATTGGATTGTTTGTTTCTTTGCTATTGGTTTGATAAGTTCTTTATAGATCTTGGGTACTAGCCCTGTATCTGATAGGTCATTTGCAAATATCTTCTCCCCATTCTCACTGGTGTGAGGTGGTATCTCATTGTGGGTTTGATTTGTATTTCCCTGATGGCAAGTGATGCGGAGCATTTTCTCATATGCTTATGACCCATGTCTATGTCTTCATTTGTGAGATTTCTGCTCATGAATTTTGACGATTTCATGATTGGATTGTTTGTTTCTTTGCTGTTGAGTTTAATAAGTTCTTTATAGATCTTGGATGCTAGTCCTTTATCTGATACATCATTTGCAAATATCTTCTCCCATTCTGTAGATTCTCTTTTAGTTTTGTTGACTGTTACTTTTGCTGTGCAGAAGCTTTTTATCTCGATGAAATCCTAATAGTACATTTTTGCTTTTGTTTCTCTTGCCTTCATGGATGTATCTTGCAAGAAGTTACTGTGGCCGAGTTCCAAAAGGGTGTAGCCTGTGTTCTCCTCTAGGATTTTGATGGAATCTTGTCTCACATTTAGATCTTTCATCCATTTTGAGTTTATCTTTGTGTATGGTGTAAGAGAATGGTCCAGTTTCATTCGTCTGCATGTGGATGTCCAATTTTCCCAGCACCATTTATTGAAGACACTGTCTTTTTTCCAGTGGATAGTCTTTCCTGCTTTGTAAAATATTAGTTGACCATAAAGTTGAGGGTCCACATCTGGATTCTCTATTCTGTTCCATTGATCTATGTGTCTGTTTTTGTGCCTGTACTTCACTGTCTTGATGACCACAGCTTTGTAGTACAACCTGAAATCTGGCATTGTGATGCCCCTAGCTATGGTTTTCTCTTTTAATATTCCCCTGGCTATTTGGGGTCTTTTGTGATTCCACACAATTTTTAAGATGATTTGTTCCAAATCTCTGAAGAAAGTCCATGGTATGTTAACAAGGATTGCATTAAATGTGTGTATTGCCCTGGGTAGCATTGACATTTTCACAGTATTAATTCTTGCAGTCCATGAGCAAGGAATATTTTTCCATCTCTTTGTGTCTTCTTCAATTTCTTTCAGAGGTGTTCTGTAGTTTTTAGGGTATAGATCCTTTACCTCTTTGGTTAGGTTTATTCCTAGGTATCTTATGCTTTTGGGTGCTATTGTAAATGGGATTGACTCCTGAATTTCTCTTTCTTCAGTCTCATTGTTAGTGTATAGAAATGCCACTGACTTCAGGGCATTGATTTTGTATCCAGCCACACTGCCGAATTGCTGTATGAGTTCTAGCAATCTTGGGGTGGAATCTTTTGGGTTTTCTATGTATAGTATCATGTCATCTGTGAAGAGGGAAAGTTTGACTTCTTCTTTGCCAATGTGAATGCATTTTATTTCTTTTTGTTGTCTGATTGCTGAGGCTAGGACTTCTAGTACTATGTTGAACAGCAGTGGTGAGAGTGGACATCCCTGTCTTGTTCCTGATCTTAGGGGAAAGGCTCCCAGTGTTTCCCCATTGAGAATGATATTTGCTGTGGGGTTTTCGTAGATGGTTTTTAGGATGCTGAGGAACGTTCCCTCTATCCCTACACTCTGAAGATTTTTGAACAGTTATGGATGCTGTCTTTTGTCAAATGCTTTCTCTGCGTCTAATGAGAGGATCTTAAGGTTCTTGGTTTTTCTCTTGCTGATATGATGAATCACATTGATTGTTTTACGAGTGTTGAACCAGCCTTGTGTCCCGGGGATAAATCCCACTTGGTCATGGTGAATAATATTCTTAATGTATTGTTGGATCCTATTGGCTCTTATCTTGTTGAGAATTTCTGCGTCCATATTCACCAGGGATATTGGTCTATAATTCTCCTTTTTGGTGGGGTCTTTGTCTGGTTTTTGAATTAAGGTGATTCTGGCCTCATAGAACGAGTTTGGGAGTATTCCATCTCTTTCTATCTTCCTGAACAGCTTTAGTAGAATAGGTATGGTTTCTTCTTTAAAGATTTGATAACATTCCCCTGGGAAGCCATCTGGCCCTGGACTTTTGTGTCTTGGGAGGTTTTTGATGACTGCTTCAATTTCCTCCCTGGTTATTGGCCTGTTCAGGTTTTCTATTTCTTCCTGTTCCAGTTTTGGTAGTTTGTGGTTTTCCAGAAATGCATCCATTTCTTCTAGATTGCCTAATTTATTGGCATATAGCTGCTCATAATATGTTTTTAAAATCGTTTGTATTTCCTTGGTGTTGGTGGTGATCTCTCCTTTCTCATTCATGATTGTATTCATTTGAGTCTTTTCTCTCTTCTTTCTAATAAGGCTGGCTAATGGTTTATCTATCTTATTAATTCTTTCAAAGAACCAACTCTTGGTTTTGTTGATCTATTCCACTATTCTTCTGATCTCTATTTCATTAAGTTCTGCTCGAATCTGAATTAACTCTCTTCTTCTGCTGGGTGTAGATTTTATTTGCTGTTCTTTCTCCCGTTCCTTTAGGGCAAGTGTAGGTTGTGTATTTGACTTTTTTCAATTTATTTTTAGGGATGCTTGTATTGCATTGTGTTTCCCTCTCAGGACTGCTTTTGCTGTATCCCAAAGATTTTGAATGGTTGTATCTTCATTCTCATTAGTTACCATGAATCTTTTTAGTTCTTCTCTAATTTCCTTTTTGACCTTTCATCCTTTAGCAAGATGGTCTTTAACCTCCACGTGTTTGAATTTCCTCCAAATTTCTTCTTGTGATTGAGTTCTAGTTTCATAGCATTATGGTCTGAAAATATACAGGGGACAATCCCAATCTTTTGTTATTGGTTGAGACCTGATTTGTGACCCAGTATGTGGTCTGTTCTGGAGAAAGTTCCATGTGCACTTGAGAAGAATTTGTATTCATTTACATTGGATGTGAAGTTCTGTAAATATCTGTGAAATCATTTGGTCCAGTGTATCATTTAAAGCTCTTGTTTCTTTGGAAATGTTGTGCTTAGAAGAGCCGTCATTTGTAGAAAGTGCCGTTTTGAAGTCTCCAAGTAGTTGTATATTATTATCTAAGTATCTTAACTTTGGTTATTAATTGATTGATGTACTTGGCAGCTCCCACATTAGGGGCATAAATATTCATGACTGTTAAGTCCTCTTCTTGGATAGACCCTTTAAGTATGATATAGTGTCCCTCTTCATCTCTTACTACAGTCTTTGGGATAAACTTTAATTTATCTGATATGAGGATTGCTACCCTTGCTTTTTATGAGGACCATTTGAATGGTAAATGGTTCTCCAACCTTTCATTTTCAAGTTGGAGGTATCCTTAGGTATAAATGTACTCTCTTGTAGACAGCAAATAGATGGGTCTTGCTTTTTTATCCAGTCCAAAACCCTGCATCTTTTGATGGGATCGTTTAGCCCATTCACGTCCATAGTAACTATTGTAAGAAATAAATTTAGTGTCATGATAATACCTATTCAGTCCTTGTTTTTGTGGATTATTTCTTTGGGTGTCCTCTTTCTTTCACAAAGTCCCCTTAATAGTTCTTGCAGACCTGGTTTGGTGGTCACATATTCTTTCAGTTTCTGCCTATCTTGGAAGCTTTTTATCTCTCCTTCCATTCTGAATGAGAGCCTTGCTGGATAAAGTATTCTTGGCTTCAGGTTCTTCTCATTTACGACCCTGAATATATCTTGCCAGCCCTTTCTGGCCTGCCAGGTCTCTGTGGAGAGGTCTGCTGTTAATCTAATATTTCTCCCCATATATGTTAGGGATCTCTTGTCTCTTGCTGCTTTAAGGATTTTCTCTTTATCTTTGGAATTTGTAAGTTTCACTATTAAATATTGAGGTGTTGAATGGGTTTTATTGATTTTAGCGGGTGGGGTACCTCTCTGTCTCCTGGATCTGAATGCCTGTTTCCCTCCCCAAATTAGGGAAGTTCTGAGCTACGATTTGTTCAAATACACTTTCTTGTCCTATGTCCCTTTCAGCACCCTCTGGAACCCCAAATAACATAGATTATTTCTTCTGAGGCTGTCATATATTCCCCTTAACCTTTCTTTATGGTATTTTAATTGTTTTCCTGTTTTTTTCTCAGCCTCCTTCTTTGCCATCAACTTGTCTTCTATGTCACTCTTTCTTCTACCTCATTAACCTTCATCGTTAGGACCTCCAATTTGGATTGCATCTCATTTAATTGATTTGTAATTCCAGCCTGATGAGATCTAAATTCCTCAGTCATGAAGTCTCTTGAATCCTGTATCATTTTTTACAGAGCCACAGTAGTTTTATATTTGTGCTTCTGAATTGGCCTTCTGACATTGGATTGCAACCCAAATTCTGTAACTCCCTGGGAGAGATTACTGTTTCTGTTTTTTTTTTTTTTTTTTTGTGATTTCTTCTTTCTTTCTTTCTTGTTATAATTTCAAACATTTATCTAAATCTATGAAAAAATTAGTAGATAAGGGATAAGCTATTTCAGATGGTGTGTTTGAGAAAGGGGCTTTTAAAGAGGCAATCTAAGGTCTAGGAAAAGAGATTCCACTAGGACAAAAACAAGCTGGAGGCCCAGTTTTGGAGACAAAAGTAGCCTTTCAGATTCAGGTACAAGTTGCGTGGTGGAATATGAGTTTTCATCAAAGAACATTCTTTTCTTTTTTTCTTCCATATATTGAGATTTCAACTAAATACACTGCCTTTTAGATAGAGTTTAAATTTTAAAGTTGATTTTGTAGGTCTTTTTTGGGCTTATAACTGAATCCTTGTTAATGGAATGTACTCAGAAGTCATGTGGACAGTGAGTATATCACTTTCTTGGAAAGAAATTATCTTTCCTTCAACTCATCTCTTCTTCCTTTCCTGAGGATAGAATAGTTTTTGGCTTTTTTAAATTTTTTTTCATTGGAGTTCAATTTGCCAACATAACACCCAGTGGTCATCCCACCAAGTGCCCCCCTCAGTGCCCATCACCCAGTCACCCCAACCCTCCCCCCTGCCCACCTCCCCTTCCACCACCCCTTTTTCATTTCCCAGAGTTAGGTGTCTCTCATGTTTTATCACCCTCAGTGATATTTTCACTCATTTTCTCTCTTTTCCCTTTAGGTGAGTTCTTCTTTCTAGTCATTTTGCTTAGTTCAGAGTGGCTCTAAATGTGTGTACTGGAAAAAGGAAGAAAAAAAAAGAGAAAAACAAAGAAAAAACAAAGAAACAAACAAATAGAAAACAAGGCAGGGTATCCTCTGGTTCTATATACTGTAAATTCCTCAACTTCCCCTGGAGCTTTCCAGCGCTGCTTTGTCAATAACTTGCTCTTCCCCTGTCCTTCCAGCTGGTGTTCTGGGGAAAAGGCCTGCTGTGCTGATTCTCAGGTGTGTGCACCTGAGGGAGCTGCCCCACCTCCTGCCAGGTGAATGGATCAGTGGGAGCTGTTTATCCTGTGAGACTTCTGTTCCCTGGCAGCCCTGCTCCATCCTAGGCACAGGGTGACCCCAGAAGGAACAACCCTACTGGCGGTGACCAGCTCTCCAGCCCTGGAGTCAGCTCCCGCAGTAACTACCACAGCTCTCAGTCCGCACTGGCCTGGATCCTCCCAGGTGCAGTGGGTGCTGATCTGCACAGCTCGTAGGCACCTGGCAGCAGGAGCGTCCTTGCTGTCCTGGGCCCTCCACGCCCCCACTTGTTCTGAGGGGAGTGCAGGATCCTTGGCTATGTCCCCCAGCACCCTGGGATCCAGGGCCTGTGGGGCTGGAATCGTGCTCCTTGGGCTGGGCATCCCCCTCCCTCCGGAGCCACTGCCTGAGCTTCTCCCAAGAACCCACAGGGTGCGTGCTCCAGCCCTTTACTGAGCTCAGCCCGCAGTGTGTGAGGTACTCTCCTCTGGGGCGCACTTCCTCTCTCAGTGACCCCGGGGCCCTGGAGGTTCCACTGCCCCTCCTGGGATCCTGCTTGAGTTCCCTGCAAGTGAGTGCCTTTCTGTTGGGAAGATTGGTAAAGTTCTTGCTTCTCCGGGACTGGGCTTTCCTGTCCTGGAGGTTTTTGCTGCCCACCTTAGCCCGTCTCCTCATGGGGGCCCCTCTCCCACTGGATTATTTTTTTATTTTATTTATTTTTTCTGTCTTCTTCTTACCTTGTTAGAAGCGCAAACTCTTCTTTCTCTAGCTTTCCAGCTGTTCTCTCTTTAAATGTCAGGCCGAATTTGTAGGTTTTCAGGTTTATTTGAAATTTATCTAGGTAAGTTGGTGGGGACAGGTGACTTGGGGACTCTACTCTTCCACCGTCTTGCCCTGCCTGGATGATGGTTTGAATAGTTATCACACAAGTGGAAAAATGGCAAAAGAATCTTAATGGAAACCTCAATTTCCATAAATATGCTTAAAGTTTTAGTGTTCTGAAAGCAAAGCATATTATGAACTCTTGACTTGCTGAAAAGTTTTACCTGATCGCACTTAAAGAAGTGATAAAGGCAAGTTTCCCTGGAATCAAGATTTTCAAGGACATAAGTCAGATGTAAAGGATTTTTTTTTAAATTTTTATTTATTTATGATAGTCACACAAGGAGAGAGAGAGAGAGGCAGAGACATAGGCAGAGGGAGAAGCAGGCTCCATGCACCGGGAGCCTGACGTGGGATTCGATCTTGGGTCTCCAGGATCATGCCCTGGGCCAAAGGCAGGCGCCAAACCGCTGCGCCACCCAAGGATCCCAGATGTAAAGGATTTTGATTTCAGCAAAACCTATAGACAGAATAACATTTTATTGTATGGACTAAATGCTAATATATAGATATAGATTGTACTGTAAAGGTGGTTTTTATTCATAAGTTGCTGAATAAATGAACCCAAAGTCTTTATTGGTGGATAATTATTGACCTCAAGAAAGGTCTCTAGTGCTTTGCCACAAAAATCTGCATTTGTTTCTATCCCTTTCAATATATTGAGCCATTATCTGAATGAAGACATAGTGGTCTTGCTTGCAGAATGTGCTGATGCCTCAATTCTGAGGCAGATAACAGGTAAGATGAATCAAAGACTCAAAGATTTCAAGTCAAGGGTAGAAGAATACCCCTGAAATAACGAGATGAAGTTTAACAGGGATAATTATGAAATTCTCTATATTGATTTGAAAACAGAAACATTTGTAGAATTTCTACTGCACAATGCATATCAGGGAATGGCTTAGTATCATAGCATTATTAAAAAGACTGGTGGGGAGGTGTTAAGATAGTGCAGGAGTAGGGAACATAAGCTTGTTTGTTGCCTCAAATTCTGCTAGATAGTTACCAAAGCATTCTGAACACCTGAGAAATCAGAGATCTATGAAAAGAAATGCTGCAATTCTACAAGTAGAAAAACAACAACCTTTTGGAAGTAGAAGGTGCAGAGGCTTGAATCTGGGGTGATATCTTTGAGGATATGGCAGGGGAGAGGGAGACTGCTTAAGGCAGCTATGGCAAAGCATTATAAGCAGTGGAGTGTAAAATCTGAACTTTTAGAAGTCTACTACAGTGGAGTACATCCTTGGCTTAAAGGTGTTCAGGTGGCAAAATAGAGCAAAATCCCAGGTAGGACAGCCTTGTCTCAGGATCCCTGGGGTAGCAAGAAGAACAGGTGATGCCTGAGTGTGGCAGAGTTCCCAAGCACAGGAGCAGGGAAGCCAGCTGAGAACAAAGAATCTAGGTGTTGGCTTTCTGCTCTATCTTGCCATAAACTGCAAATTACTCCATAGTCATGTGATCTCTTTCCTGGGAGGAATTTAAAAGAAGGCAGAAGTGAGGGTAGACCTCCCTTAGGGAGGAACAGCATGGGCTAGTACCACAGAAGTCCATAAAATTTGTTTTGAAACTCAGTCATGTGCCTGAGATAAAGACACTCGGTCACAAACTGGGTGAACACAGAGTTCTGACAGAAACCAGAGACAAGAGTGATTGACACTTTTTCTGTGAACACTCACTGAATAGTGAGGGGCATGAACATTCAGCTCTAGTGTTATAAAGCAAGGCATTCCATCTTCACAATCCATTGATGCTGAAACCCTTCAGGGAGCAAAACAGCACCACATGGTGGAATCCAGAGCTGTTTGCACTTAACCCTGCCTCTGGGTAAAGGAGGTGCATTTCCAATACAGCAAGTACACCAGAGAATCAGCACAATAGACTCCTCCCCCAGAAGACTACTGTGAACAACTGGCTTTCACCAAGTTTACTGATCATAGAGGGCAGCAAAGTTTTAGGTCTTGGGGGAAAACACTATATAGTATTCTTTGTTTTTTTTTATTCTTTAGTCTTTCAGTATTATTTTTCAATTATTTTCCTATTTTTTCAATTCCTTTTTTATTCTTTTCAAATTTTTATATTTATATATACATTTTATATATACACATATAAGTTTTTCTTTCTTATTTTGGGACCTAGTTTCTTTTAACAAGGAGATAAAAGCATACCCAGGATCTAGTTTTTTTGTTCTGTTTTCTTTTTCGTTGGGTTGGGTTTGGTTTGGTTTGGATTTTTCTGTTTTTTTTTTCTCCTCTTTCTTTCTTCTTTTCTTTTCTGGGAAAATGGCAAGATGGAGAAATTCACCCCAAAAGAAAGAGCAGGAGGTAGTACTCACTGCCAGGGATTTAATCAATAAGGATGTAAGTTAGATGTCTGAACCAGAATGTAAAACTGCAAATATAAAGATACTAGCTGGGCTTGGAAAAAAAAGTATGGAAGACGCTAGAGAATCATTTACTATAGAAATGAAAGAATTGAATCTAGTCAGGCCATAATAAAAAATGCTACTATTGAGATACAGTTCCAATTGGAGGCTGAGGATGAATAAAGTAGAAGAGAGAATCAGTGATATAGAAGTCAAAATGATGGAAAATATAGATATATACAGAAGATAAAATGATGGAAAATAAGGTAACTGAAAAGAAGAAAGAAAACTATTAGATCATTAAGGGAGACTTAGAGAAATCCGTGATTACATAAAACAAAATAATATTTGAACAACAGGAGTCCCAGAAAATGAGGAGTGGTAGAAAGGGATAGAAGGTTTATTTGAACAAGTTAGAGCAGAGAGCTTCCATAATCTGGGGAAAGAAACAGGCATTCAGGTCCAGGAAGCATAGAGAATTCCCCTCAAAATCAATAAAAATATGTCAACACCTCAACATATTATAGTGAAGCTTGCAAATTTCAAAGTTAAAGAGACAATCCTGAAAGCATCTCAGGACAAGAAGTCCTTAACTTACAAGTGTAGACACATAAGGCTAGCAGCAAACCTGTCCACAGAAACCTGGCAGTCCAGAAAGGACTGGCAAGATGTATTCAACATGCTAAATGGAAAAAACATGCAGCCAAGAATACTTTATCCAGCATGGCTGTCATTCAGATTAAAAGAGAGATAAATAATTTCCAAGACAAACAAAACTAAAGGAATTTATGAATACTAGCCCTGCCCTGCAGCATATATTAAAGGGAATCTTTTGAGGAGAGAGAGAGCCCAAAAGTAACAAAGACTAGAAAGGAACAGAGACAATCTACAGGATCAGTGACTCTTCAGGTAATACAATGGCACTAAATTCAGTTTTCAATAATTACTCTGAAAGTAAATGGACTAAATGCTCCAATCAAAAGATATAGGGTATTAAAGTAGATTAATAACAAAACAAGACCTATCAATATGATGCTTACAAGAGACTCACACTATTAAAAGACACCTACAGATTGAAAGTGAGGGGGTAGAGAACATTTTATCATGCTAATGGGCATCAAAGGAAAGGTGGAGTAGCCATCCTTATATTTGACAAACTAGATTTTAAACCAAAGACTGTGATAAGAGATGAAGAAAGATACTGTATCATAATAAAGAGGTCTATCCAACAAGAAGACATAACAGTTGTAAATATTTATGCCCTTAACTTGGGATCAGCCAAATATATAAAACAATAACAAAATTTAAGATATCTTGATAATAATACAATAATCCTAGGGGACTTTAACACCCCACTCACAGCAATGGTCAGATCACCTAAGCAGAAGATGAAAAAGGAAACAAGAGCTTTGAATGACACACTGGACCAGAGGGACTTCACAGATATATTCAGAGCATCTCATCCTAAAGCAGCAGAATACACATTCTTCTCAAGTGCACATGGAACATTCTCAAGAATAGATCACATACTGGGTCCTAAATCAGGTCTCAACCTGTACCAAAAGATTGAGATCATACCATGCATATTTTCAGACTGCAATGCCATAAAGCAATATCAATGAGAAGAAAAAATTTGGATCACAAATACATGAAGATTAAAGATCATCCTACTAAAGAATGAATGGGTCAACCAGGAAATTGAAGAATTAAAAATTACATGGAAACAAATGAAATCACCACAGTTCAAAACTTTTGGAATGTAACAAAGGTGGTCCTAAGAGGAAAGTATATAGCAATACAGGCCTTTCTCAAGGCACAAGAAAAGTCTCAAATATACCACCTAACCTTACATCTAAGGGGCATGGAAAAAGAACAGCAAATATATCCTAAATCCAGCAGGAGAAGAAAAAAAAAATCAAGATTAGAGCAGAAATCAATGATATAGAAATAAAAAAGTAGAACAGATTAATGAAGCTAGGAGCTGGTTCTTTGAAAGAATTAATAAGATTGATAAATCCCTAGCAAGACTTATCAAAAATAGAAAGGACCCAAATAAATAAAATCATGGATGAAAGAGATCATAACCAATACCAAGGAAATACAATCAGGTATAAGAAAATATTATGAGCAATTATATGCCAACAAATAGGACTATCTGAAAGAAATGGATAAGTTCCTAGAAACAAATAAGCTACTAAAACTGAAACAGGAACAAATAGATAATTTGAACAGATCCATAAACAGCAAAGAAATTGAATCAGTAATAAAAAATCTCCCAACATACAGGAGTCCAGGGCTGCATGGCTTCTCAGGGGTATTCTACCAAAAAGAGTGTAGAACTTTTATTTCCAACTCTACAAGGATAAAAAATTTGGTATAGCTGCTAGAAAATCAATGACAATCTTGGGTTCCATTAAAAGAAGCACAGAGTATGGAAAAGGTGGTCAGACCATTTCTAAAGAACTCTGGTAACTTTTGTGTACCCCTTATTTTTACTGATAAACTGCTCCTGTCCAGAGAGGAAGGCCTGAGTAATATCATGTGACATGAGAAATGTTGGAACAAAATAAGGCTATTAATTCTAGAAAAGAGGAATTTTAAAAAGGATACAAAACCTGACTTGACTTATTTTAAGAACCGTCTTGTGGAAGAAGGATTAGACTTCCTCTGTAATTTTATTACCTAGCACAATGTAGTATATAAAAGATACTAAAAAAATGTCTTGAAATAATTCATTCTTTGAAAAATTATTTGCTGATTAATTCATATATGCCAGGTACTATTTTAGGTGCTAGAAATATAGTATTTACAAAATAGCCCATGCCTTTATGGAACTCACATTCCAGTCAAAGGAGAGAGACAATAAGTGGAACAGATGATTACATAGTACAAAGCCAACTAGTGAGGTAGTAGAGTGCAGTAGTTATAAAAGGAATCTCTGGAGCTAGATTGCTGTACTTCATACCTGCTAGTTTACTGGCTCTTTGGCCTTATATAAATTGCTGCTCTTATTGTGCCTCAGTTTTCACACTTGCAAAATAGGAATATTAATAGTTCCTTTCTCAAAGAGTGTTGTGAGGACTAAATGAATCATTCCATGTAAAATTCTATGGACAGTGCCTGGCATATAGTGAGTATCAATAAGTAGTATCCATTATTATTATAGTAATAAGACTTTTGAAGAAACATAAAAAATGGTAAGGTGACAGATGAAAGAATGTAAAAATTAACATTATTCCAGGGAGTGATGTGGGGAAGGTACCTGCAGGCAGATTGTAACTGTGAAGCGGTCTAGCTCTAAACATTTCTCTAGGCTCATTATCCACTACTGTCCTCCTTTCCTTTGTTTGTCTGGATGATCTCTGTCTTCTGAAACCAAGGTTAGATTGCACCTTAACTAGAAAACTAAATGGATCCCCTTTACTACTAGAGTTGGCTACCTCTTTCTCTATGCTAATTCTATTTTTTATTACAAAGTATTACATTCAAATGTATGAGAGGGTTTAAGACATAATAGTTAAGATCTCAGGTTTTGGAGTCAGATACAAATGAGTTTGAATTACGAATCTGTCACTTACTGGTTGTTTTACTTTGAATATCACTAAAGCTCTCTAGACTTTGGTTTCTTCATTTGTAAATTGGGAATAATACATACTCTATACGGGATTTTAAAGAATTATTATTATTATTACTTAAAGATTTTATTTATTTATTCATAAGAAACAGAGAGAAAGAGAGAGAGGCAGAGACACAGGCAGAGGAAGAAGCAGGCTTCATACAGGAAGCCCGATGTGGGACTCGATCCTGGGACTCCAGTATCATGCCCTGGGCCGAAGGCAGGCACTAAACTGCTGGGCCACCCAGGGATCCCTGGATTTTAAAGACTTAAACAGGAAAATGTTTGCCTCAGGCAGTAAAAGATTTCAGTCTCAGTTCTATCACTAAGTTGTATAAATTTGGATAAGCCATTCTCAGAGCTTCATTTTCCTAATACACAAATAAAGGCAAAAGGACCTTTTCAATAGAGTTACTATGAGAATTAGAAATAATGTATATAAAGTGCCTGGAACATAGTAGACTCTCAAAATATGCTTGTCTACTTGAATTTGATTAGCAATTAGAGCTTTAAGCAGTGAAATGTATTGCCTTCAGAAGCCATTAAGTTCCTTGTCACTGGAAGTGTTTACAGTAGGTGGCAGTATACTAGGGACATTGCAGAGGGGATTCCTGCAGTGCATAGAGGATGGATGCAGTCAGGACTTCCCAAACTTTGATCCTGGACCAGCTGCCCCATCCCCCATCAAGTCTAATTTAATAGATTTGGGATGAGAACCACTAATCTCGGTGACCACTACATTGTCTCCAACTCAAATGTTAATGGTTTTGTAAATCGGAGTTCAGTTCATAAGTCATGCACTTCATTGATTCCATCAAATGAGCCTCCCCCTACATTCTCCCTACCCAGGCTTCCACTATTCATACCCACACATATTATTAAATGGTTTTCTTAACTAAAATAACTCAAAGAAAAATTATTTTATCTTATTCATCCATCAAGTTAAACTAGAATCAAGCTATTAAGAGACATCCAAAGATTATAAGTTCTTTGTGTGTCATAGATTTAGTTGGCATTAACTCTGGAAAACAGTGTGGAGGTTCCTCAAGAATTTAAAAATAGAGCTACCCTATGACCCAGCAATTGCGCTACTCGGTATTTACCCCGAAGATACTGATGCAGTGAAATGCCGGGACACCTGCACCCCAATGTTCATAGCAGCAATGTCTACAATAACCAAACTGTGGAATGAGCCATGCTGCCCTTCAACAGATGAATGGAGAAAGAAGATGTGGTATATACATACATCTCAGTAATTATCATTAAAATACAATAAGGAAGATATTTGGGAGTCCTAGTTTTAGCTTCAGCTGTCTTCTACCAATAGTGAGAGTATGAGTGACAAATGAAAGCATCTAGAGATTCTCACACAAAGAGGTTAAATAGATTTGAGTAAGCATCACTGAGGCTTGATGGCATGGTATTCAGTGAAAAATTATAATTAAAGATAATCTGTTCAAAAATAGGTTTTAAAAGTCAAAAGTGTAAGATGTTGCAAAAATATAGAATGGAAAAATATCTATGAATTTAGAGGAAGAAGCATGGTGAGGTGAAACAACAAAATAACTAAATGGGAATCTCATACAACCTGTTTGGAAACAGGGAGGATACAGATGATACTTTCTAATCGTTTTCACAGAACTAGCACACTGGGAAGAAAAAATTAAGGGAGACTACAATTTCAAGAAATATGCCTGAAGTTTCAGTGTTCCCAAAGCAAAACATATGATAAATTTTGGCTTGTTTAATAATTGACCTCATAGGCAATTAAGGAAACAATGGAGAAAAGAGTTTCTCTGGAATTAGGATTGTCAAGAACACACATTGTTCACATACGTAGTATTTTGATTTCAGCAAAATATTTAACAAAAATGCTCTGATTATTTTATGGATAAGATGCTAAAATATGAATATGGATTGTACTATCCAAGTGATTTCTAAGAGCAAGACACTAACCAGAGTGTTATATTGATTCAAGGCAACACTTATTTCTGGAGGCAAAACAGTTACCTTTGAGTAGCTTAAATAGCCATAAGTCATATGAGTTTCAGAAATACTTAAATGGATAAGCAAATAAATAGCTTTTATTCTTAGAAAACAAAACATTAAATGACATGGTGACTATTTCAACTAAGTATGCCTATCTAAAAAATAGACTTCAACCTACTAACTCAAAGAATAGCAGCATAAAATTTAGACAATCAAAATACAGCAGCAAAGAGCAAGATATAAAGATGTCAGACATTAGAAGAATTTTAAGGATGGCACTTACCTTCACAAATTCTTATTAGTCAAACACTTTTGAAAACAAGCAATTATCCTAACTCCTCAAGGGAAGTAGGTGATCTCATCCTTTATGTGGTCACTTTCAAAATTATGAACTTCTTATTGACTGAATATAAAGATTATTCTGGCAACTGCCTACACTAGCTACCAATGGGATAGATACTAACTGTGGAGCAAGAAGAAGAGTTTTAAGAGGATTTATCAAAATAATTGCAGGAGAATACTTTCATTTAAAAAATAAATTGGCATAATTAGAATAGAATCATTAATCTTTTCAAGTGGCTCTGTATATACTCTATCTTTGTTACCTTTAACAATCTGACATTCAGTTAAAATTCAATGCTTCCCTAACAGCGTGGAAAAATTCTGATTTACTCTTCCATTTAATTCTTAGCTTAATGGGAAATGATGCAGAATTAGTTACTTTTAGCAAGAAATTATCTCTCTTAACCTTGTTCAATTTTATCCACCCTCTGCAGCTAAACAATACAGAAAAAATGAGAAGACAGGTCGACTTGTCAAATTATAACCAAGAGTGTCTTTCCTTTAAGATAAAAAAATACTAAAAATTAAAGTGTAAGGAAACAAGTGTTGGAAGTGTTATAAAAACCTAGTGGGATTTGTCAGTTGTAATAAAACTCAGTATGCTTATAATGCCTTTTGTTTGAAAACCAAATATTTCCCTTTCTAATTTTTTAAAGATTTTATGCAATCTCTAACACCCAATGTGGGGCTCAAACTTACAAATAAATGTAAGCGTCACGTGTTCTACTAACTGAACCAGTCAGGAATCCCATGGAACCCAAATATTTCTTTATCAGTGGATACTTCTTCACAAAGACCTAAAAAGAGAATATAAACAAATACTTTTCATAATCATGATTCAAAATTCTTCAAAATAGATTCTTTAAAACCCTGATAGGATATGCATTTTCATGATTGGGGCATGCATGTCCATGTTAAAAGGAAAGGAAAACAAACTCTAAGGAGCTCTAATACCAAAACATGAAACTGGAAGGAAGCATTTCTAAAAACACTTTCCCAAGTAGAAGATTTCAAAACTTCACTTTTTCCATGAATATTTTCAAAGAGAAGTCCGTACTGTTGGACAGTAACTTTCTTTTCTCAGAATAATTCCATCTTGTTTGACTTTCCTCTCTTTTTTTTTCAGATTCCCTACTATATTTCCTTCATATGTCTTTTATACGTTAAGAACCAAGCCCAACAAAAGACATGAACAGAAATCTCACAGAGGAAGACATAGACATGGCCAACAAGCACATGAGAAAATGCTCCGCATCACTTGCCATCAGGGAAATACAAATCAAACCACAATGAGATACCACCTCACACCAGTGAGAATGGGGAAAATGAACAAAGCAGGAAACAACAAATGTTCGAGAAGATGTGGAGAAAGGGGAACCCTCTTGCACTGTTGATGGGAATGTGAATTGGTGCAGCCAAACTGGAAAATTGTGTGGAGGTTCCTCAAAGAGTTAAAAATAGATCTGCCCTACGACCCAGCAATTGCACTGCTGAGGATTTACCCCAAAGATACAGATACAGTGAATCGCCAGGACACCTGCACCCCAATGTTTATAGCAGCAATGTTCACTATAGCCAAACTGTAGAAGGAGCCTCAGTGTCCTTCGAAAGATGAATGAATAAAGAAGATATGGTATATGTATACAGTGGAATATTACTCAACCATTAGAAATGACAAATACCCACCACCATTTGCTTTGACGTGGATGGAATTTTCTCATGTGCTTGATGGCCATGTCTATGTTTTCCTCTGTGAAATTTCTGTTCATGTCTTTTGCCCATTTCATGATTGGATTGTGTGTTTCTTTGCTGTTGAGTTTCATAAGTTCTTTATAGATCTTGGATACTAGCCCTTTATCTGATACGTCATTTGCAAATATCTTCTCCCAATCTGTAGGTTGTCTTTGAGTTTTGTTGACAGTTTCTTTTGTTGTGCAGAAGGTTCTTGTCTTGATGAAGTCCCAATAGTTCATTTTGCTTTTGTTTCTCTTGCCTTCATGGATGTATCTTGCAAGAAGTTGCTGTGGCCAAGTTCAAAAAGGGTGTTGCCTGTGTTCTCCTCTGGGATTTTGATGGAATCTTGTCTTACATTTAGATATTTCATCCATTTTGAGTTTATTTTTGTGTATGGTGTAAGAGAATGGTCTAGTTTCATTCTTCTGAAAGTGGATGTCCAATTTTTCCAGCAGCATTTATTGAAGAGACTGTCTTTCTTCCAGTGGATAGTCTTTCCTGCTTTGTCGAATATTAGTTGACCATTAAGTTGAGGGTCCACTTCTGGATTCTCTATTCTGTTCCATTCGTCTATGTGCCTATTTTTGTTCCAGTACCACACTGTCTTGATGACAACAGCTTTGTAGTACAATCTATAATCTGGCATTGTGATGCCCCCCAGCTATGATTTTTTTTAATATTCCCCTGGCTATTCAGGGTCTTTTCTGATTCCACACAAATCTTAAGATGATTTGTTCCAAATATCTGAAGAAAGTCCATGGTATTTTGATAGGGTTTGCACCATATGTGTAAATTGCCCTGGGTAACATTGACATTTTCACAATATTAATTCTTCCAATCCATGAGCATGGAATATTTTTCCCGGTTTTTGTGTCTTCCCCAATTTCTTTCAGAAGTGTTCTGTAGTGTTTAGGGTATAGATCCTTTCCCTCTTTGGTTAGGTTTATTCCTAGGTATCTTATGCTTTTGGGTGACATTGTAAATGGGATTGACTCCTTAATTTCTCTTTCTTCAGGCTCATTTTTAGTGTATAGAAATACCACTGACTTCTGGGCATTGATCTTGCCACACTGCCGAATTGCTGTATGAGTTCTAGCAATCTTGCGGGGGAGTCTTTTGTTTTTTTTATGGAAAGTATCATGTCATCTGCAAAGAGGAGGAGTTTGACTTCTTCTTTGCCAATTTGAATGCCTTAATTTCTTTTTGATGCCTGATTGCTGAGGCTTGGATTTCTAGTACTATGCTGAGTAGCAGTGGTACAAGTGGACATCCCTGTCTTGTTCCTGATCTTAGGGGAAAGGCTCCCAGTGTCTCCCCATTGAAAATGATATTTACTGTGGGCTTTTCATAGATGGCTTTTAAGACGCTGAAGAATGTTCCCCCTATCCCTACACTCCAAAGAGTTTTGATCAGGAATGGATGCTGTCTTTTGTCAAATGCTTTCTCTGCATCTATTGAGAGGATCATATGGTTCTTGTTTTTTCTCTTGCTGATATGATGAATCACATTGATTGTTTTACGAGTGTTGAACCAGCCTTGTGTCCCAGGGATAAATCCCACTTGGTCGTGGTGAATAATCTTCTTAATGTATTGTTGGATCCTATTTGCTGGTATCTTGTTGAGAATTTTTGCATCTGTTTTCATCAGGGATATTGCTCTATATTCCCTTTAGGGTGGAGTCTTTGTCTGCTTTTGGAATTAAGGTGATGCTGGCCTCATAGAACGAGTTTGGGAGTATTCCATCTCTTTCTATCTTCCTGAACAGCTTTAGTAGAATAGGTATGGTTTCTTCTTTAAACGTTTGATAGCATTTCCCTGGGAAGCCACCTGGCCCTGGACTTTTGTGTATGGGAGGTTTTTGATGACTGCTACAATTTCCTCCCTGGTTATCAGCCTGTTCAGATTTTCTATTTCTTCCTCTTCCAGTTTTGGTAGTTTGTGGTTTTCCAGAAATACATCCATTTCTTCTAGATTGCCTAATTTTTTGGTGTATATTGTTTTTAAAATCATTTGTATTTCCTTGGTATTGGTGGTGATCTCTCCTTTCTCATTCATGATTTCATTAATGTGAGTCTTTTCTCTCTTCTTTTTAATAAGGCTGGCTAATGGTTTATCCATCTGATTAATTCTTTCAAAGAAGCAACTCCTGGTTTTGTTGATCTGTTCCACTATTCTTCTGGTCTCTATTTCATTGAGTTCTGCTCGAATCTTAATTAACTGTGTTCTTCTGCTTTGTGTATGTTTTATTTGCTGTTCTTTCTCCAGTTCCTTTATGTACAAGGTTAGCTTTTGTATTTGAGTTCTTTCCAGTTTTTGGATGGATGCTGGTATTATGGTGCATTTCCCCCTCAGGACTGCTTTTGCTGTATCCCAAAGATTTTGAATGGTTGTATCTTCATTCTCACTAGTTTCCATGAATCTTTTTTAATTTTTCTCTAATTTCCCTGCTGACCCTTTCATCTTATAGCTGGATGGTCCTTAACCTCCACGTGTTTGAAATCCTTCCAAACTTCTTGCGATTTAGTTCCAGTTTCAAAGCATTATGGTCTGAAAATAAGCAGGGGATGATCCCAATCTTCTTTTATCAGTTGAGACCTGATTTGTGACCCAGTATGTGGTCTATTCTGGAGAAAGTTCCATGTGCACTTGAGAAGACTGTGTATTCAGTTGTGTTTGGATGTAAAGTTCAGTAAATATTTGTGAAATCTTTCTGGTCTAGTGTATCATTTAAAGTTCTTGTTTCTTTGGAGATGTTGTGCTTAGAAGATCTGTCGATTGTAGAAAGCACTGTGTTCAAGTCTTCAAGTATAAGTGTGTTATTATCTAAGTATGTCTTAACTTTGGTTATTAATTGATTGATATACTTGGCAGCTCCCACATTCGGGGCATAAATATTGATGATTGTTAGGTCCTTTTGTTGGATAGATTCTTTAAGTAGTATATAATGTCCCCCTTCATCTCTTACTACAGTTTTTGGGATAAACTTTAATTTATTTGATATATGAATGGCTACTCCTGTTTTCTTTTGAGGACCATTTGAATGGTAAGTGGTTCTCCTATCTTTTATTTTCAGGCTGTAGGTGTCCTCTTGTCTAAAATGAGTCTCTTGTAGACAGCAAATGCATGAGTCTTGCTTTTTTATACAGTCTGAAACCCTGCACCTTTTGATGGGGTCATTAAGCCCATTCACGTTCAGAGTTACTATTGAAGGATATGAATTTAGTGCCATCATGAACCTATTCAGTCCCTGTTTTGGTGGATTGTTCTCTTGAATCTCCTCTTTCTATTACAGAATCCCCCTTAGTATTTCTTGTAGAGCTGGTTTGGTGGTCACATATTCTTTTAGTTTCTGCCTATCTTGGAAGCTCTTTATCTCTCCTTCTATTCTGAATGAGAGTCTTGCTGGATAAAGTATTCTTGGCTGTATTTTCTTCTCATTTGGGACCCTAAATTTATCCTGCCAGCCTTTTCTGGCCTGCCAGGTCTCTGTGGAGAGGTCTGCCCTTAACATAATACTTCTCTCCATAAAGTTTAGGGATCGCTTGTCTCTTGTTGCTTTAATGATCTTCTCTTTATCTTTGGAATTCGTAAGTTTCACTCTTAAATGTGGTGGTGTTGAACTGTTTTTATTGATTTTAGGGGGTGGGGAATCTCTCTATCTCCAGATCTGAATGCTTGTTTCCCTTCCCAAGTTTGGGAAGTTCTCAGCTATGATTTGTTTAATATATATATATTTTTTAATTTTTTTTTTATTCAGGATAGTCACACAGAGAGAGAGAGAGAGAGAGAGGCAGAGACATAGGCAGAGGGAGAAGCAGGCTCCATGCACCGAGAGCCCGATGTGAGATTCGATCCCAGGTCTGCCAGGATCGCACCCTGAGCCAAAGGCAGGCGCTAAACCGCTGCGCCACCCAGGGATCCCCCTATGATTTGTTTAAATACACTTTCTGGTCCTCTGTCTCTTTCGGGGCCCTCTGCAACCCCAATTAAACGTAGATTTTTCCTTCTGAGGCTGTCATTTATTTCCCTTAACCTATCCTCATGATCTTTTAATTGTTTTTCTCTTTTTTCCTCAGCTTCCTTCCTTGCCATTAACTTGTTTTGTATGTCACTCACTTGTTCTTCTACTTCGTAAATCCTCATCGTTAAGACCTCTAGTTTGTATTGCATCTCATTTAATTGATTTTTAATTTCTGCATGATTAGATCTAAATTATGCAGTCATGAAGTCTCTTGAATCCTTTATGCTTTTTTTCTAGAGTCACCGGTAGCTTTATGATTGTGCTTCTGAATTGGCTTTCTGACATTGAATTGTAATCCAAATTTTGTAACTCTGTGGGAGAGAGGACTGTTTCTGATTTTTTCTTTTGTGGTGTTTTTATCCTTCTAGTCATTTTGCTCAGTGCAGAGTGGCCACAAACAAGCTGTCCTGGAAAAAGTAGAAAAATATAGAAAAATAAAAAATAAAATGCGGGGGTAAACAACAGAAAATAAAAAATAAGGGGTAGTATCCTCTGATTCTATATACTGTAAATCCCTCGACTTCCCCTGGAAGTTTTCCCCGCTGCTTGGTCAATAACTTGCTTTTTCCCTGTCCTTCCAGCTTGTCTTCTGGGGGAGGGGTCTGCTGTGCTGATTCTTAGGTGTGTGGACCTTTGGGAGCTCCCCACCCCCATGCCAGGTACAGGGCTCAGTGTTATCTGTTTATCCTGTGAAACCCTTGCTCAGTCCCAGGTACAAGGTGACACCAGGAGGAACAACAACAGTGGTGGCAGCCACCCTCCCAGCCCTGGAGTCAGTTCCCACACTAACTACTGCAGTTCCCTGTCTGCAGGGGCCTGGATGCTCCGGGGGTGGGGTCCGCTGATCTGCACAGCTCGGGGCTCCCGGTGGTGATAGGAGTGTCCTTGCTCTCCTGTGTCTTCCCGGCCTCTGCCTGTCTCGGGGGGAGCGCTGATCCTGGGCTCTGTACCTCGGCGCCCTGGGCTCCAGGGCCTGCATTGCTGGAATCTCGCTCCCAGGGCAGCGCAGCCCCCTCCACTCAGAGCCACTGCCTGAGCCACCGCCCACACTGCTCCCCGGGCCCTTCCAGAGGCGCGCTGCTGCCCTTTAGGGAGCTCGGCCCACAGAGTATGGTGCGCTCTCCCCTGGGGCACAGTTCCTTTGTTAGTGCCCCTGGGAGCCTGAGGGCATCTGTCCCTCCTGGGATCATGCCTGAGTTCCCTGCGAGTGCCTTTCCATCCAGGAAGATTGGTAAAGTTCCTGCTTCTCCAGGACTGGGCTTTCCTGTCCTGGAAGTACTTGCCACCTGGCCTTAGCCCGGCTCCTCTCGGCTTGGGGAGGGGGAGGGAGAGGGGGGCTCCCCCTTGGATGCTCTTTTATTTCTTTATTTTTTCCATCTTCCTACCTTGATAGAAGTGTGAGCTCTTCTCACTGTAGCATTCCAGCTGTTCTCTCTTTAAGTCTCAGGCTGAATTCATAGGTTTTCAGGATGATTTGAAAGTTATCTAGGTAAGTTGGTGGGGACAGGTGACTTGGGGACCCTACTCTTCTGCCATCTTGCACCTTTCTTTGCTGCTGCAACATATTTAATACTATCTCTAGTTATTTGTTAAATTCTTTACCAATAACAAGGGAAATATCACCAAACAGAATATCTAGTTTCATAGATCTATGGACATTTCATTCTCTATGTTCTCCATCAACAAAAAGTAAGATACTGGATTTCAAGGTTTTACATAAGTCTTCTACTTCCTTACAGTCTTTGATAAGGCCTTGCACTTAGTATGATTCTTTGTCAATAAAATACACATGCTTAAGAGAGCTTAGCAGATTCTAGATATATTAGGAATTTATTAACCAACATTTCCTCTAATGTACTAACTGCCATCACGTTATCCTCTTATATCCCCCAGATTCAACTGTGCTTTTGGAAATCCTTAGCATCATTTTATCATGATGCTGAACTTTTCAGAGAACATTTTGGAGTTATCTGGGTAGA
The DNA here is from genome assembly GCF_048164855.1 of Canis lupus baileyi. Classification (NCBI taxonomy): domain Eukaryota; kingdom Metazoa; phylum Chordata; class Mammalia; order Carnivora; family Canidae; genus Canis; species Canis lupus. The sequence goes on along the minus strand of NC_132876.1, from coordinate 52,751,113 downwards.
GACTGAAGGTTATTGAATTGGATCTTTTCACAAATGCTTTTATATGAGGGCAGACAGTGAGTAGTTGTTTCTGATCATTAGTTATGAACTTTCATAAGCCATGTTAACTAGGCTACAAAAATGCCAGTACTCATTTGACATCAGTCTGGTTTTAGCACCCAGGCCTCCTATTAGACATTGTAGCAGGGGATTCAAGTAGATATCATTGATAATAGGTTCATGGAGCAATTTGCAAAATTTGTCCTCAGTCTATATACTTGTATATCGAACAAATTTGATTAATTATATTAAGATAGGCATTGCCTATATAACTGGAACTTTGAGCTTATTGGGTTTCTGTTCTTTCAAAATACAAGCAAAAGCTATCAAAGTTGTATCTTAGTATTATGAATCAAGGTTCTTGATATGTTCCTTAAGAGAGGAAAAGACATGTGGGACAATGTCATCTTCACATCAGGTGACCAGAAACATCATCATTTTTATTATTCTTTGCTACTGTTTGTGTGAGAAATGGAACCTCAATCATAGTGTTCCCATAGATCTTGCTGTGTGCTCTGAGCCTTTAAGTTCTGCTGCCACTTTTTGTTAGTTTGTTTCAAGTTTTTATTTAAATCCCAGTTAACATATAGTGTAATATTTGTTGTCCTGATGTCACTTAAGCTTCAATAACCAAATATATTTTATCATCACAGACTTTGGACTAGAATTTTATTCATTCTATAAGGAACTTCATGAAAGTTACTATTTTACTTCAATTGTGATCACAAAAAGAGCAGGACTTGTATCTTAATGTACTGTTAATACAAGGGCATTCTTCATCAGATTCTGTATCCTAGTCACTAATGCCTTATTATCTTGAAAATAAGTTGCTTCATAGACTACTGGGAAAAGAAATTGCCTTTCAGATTCTTTTTTTTTTTTTAATTGCACAAAAATATGGAACGCTTCACGAATTTGCGTGTCATCCTTGCGCAGGGGCCATGCTAATCTTCTCTGTATCGTTCCAATTTTAGTATATGTGCTGCCGAAGCGAGCACGCCTTTCAGATTCTTTGTCAATGTTTACTTTAATTAGCTTTAATAGTCCAGGAGTGCTTTAGTTAACCAGTAACTTTATATCACTATTAGGATTTTCTTTCCTCTTTCCCAAGATTACAACAGTCAAAATCTCAATGTTTTTATCTTCTTGCTTCTCTGTATAGATATCTTGGCAGATGTAACAATATTGACTCTTTCATATGCTCCGTGCTGTTGGGTTTTGCCACACTGACTACCAGATGAAAAATGAATCCTTACTACTGGTTCACTGTGATCTCTGCACACGCATATCAGCCATCATTGTGAGAAAGAACTAAGCTGGTAAGTTTCTGTGCCCAAAGTCTGCAAAAATAGTTCTTGGCTCCTTCATCAAACATTAGCACTGATGGCAAGCCATTATGCTGGTGTCTTGATGTTTGGATCCTTAGATGGCAAAGAGATCTTGATCTGTAGACCACCTGCAGCCCTGCTAATCTGGCTCTTTCTTGAATTTTCTGGCTTTCTGGACAGTTCCAGAAAAATCTCTGGCAAGGTTTATCACCCCTCACTCCAGAAACTTCTATACATAAACTCAACTACAGAAGCTAACCTCACATCTAAAGGAACTGGAGAAAGAACAGCAAATAAAACCTACACCAAGCAGAAGAAGAGAGTTAATTATTAACTCTTTTTTTTCCCTCTTCCTTAAAAAACAGCCACTTCAAAAGATTTTCTTTAATATCATAAAATATTTTCATGGACAAGTGAGCTAGCAAACACACATACACCAATGTGCCTTCTGACAAGATCCCCCCTGACCTCCCCCCCCCCACATCAAGGTGGACATGATATTGGAGAAATGAATACAGCAGATGATACAGAGAGAGAAAAATATCGATAAAAAGTATGGAATATAACATTGTGCTTGGTTATTTTCCTATGTCACAACAAAACAAAACTTTTCGGTGCAGTTAATTTTTCCTCTTTTCCATTTAAGTCTGGTGGAGAAAAAAATACTTTTTCTATAATAAAATATGTGGTTTTTTTTTTTACTTTTTTTAACATAACCTTTTTTTTCTTTTTTGCAGAAAATAATTTTGTAAACTGTCACTTGGTGGGCGGGAAGGCTCGATGCCACGTGGGGTCCCAGCTGGCGCCCGGCTGGAGGCTGGGCAAGGAGACCTAACCCTTGAGAGGCGGGAGAGGGGGACAGCGGGGGCACAGGGCAGGGGTGCACAGCGGGCAATGAGGGCACCAGCCGGGGACGGGTTAGAGGTTGCTCTTGCTGTACAGCGTGGTGGAGAAGGACATGAAGTCCAGAGCACCTGGCTCGGCGTCGGGGCCCGTGTAGGGGGCCATCCGTGTGATGCAGTACTCAGCCTGGTCGGGTGGCAGCTCTTGGAGCAGCTCGTCCACGGTGATGTAGTTCTCGTCCCCAGCCAGGATCTTGAACGAGGCCATGACTTGGTCGGCTGTGTCTGAGTCGGCCTTCTCCCGAGACATAAAGTTGATGAAGGCCTAGAACATCACTACCCCCAGGCAGTTGGAATCCACGATGCTCATGATGCGGGCAAATTCTGCCTCTCCCTGGGGGTCATTGCCAATATCATAACCCAAGCTGATGAGGCAGGCTTTGAACTCCTCGGGACCCAACGTGCAGGAGTGATCCCGGTCAAAGTGGTTGAAGGAGGCCCAACCACTGGGTGGGATGAAAGCATTCATTCATCTGCTCCTGGCTGATGCCCTTGGCATCTTGGGTCAGGATCTGATTCTCCACTTTGTTGATGATCCTGGCAATGTGATGAGGAGCTGCTCCAAGCCCACACGGATATGCTCCAAGGTGTAGTTGGTGAGCTTGTTGTCAAAGATAAGTGCCTCCTGGATGAGCTGGTGATCACCTCTCGAGCTGGTCGATCTTGGGCTTGTAGTTGACGATGCTCTTCTCGTACTGTCGCAGGTGGCTGAGCTTTGACCACTAACTTGAAGTTAGTTCGAGCAGAACTCAATAAAATAGAGACAAGAAGAACTGCAGAACAGATCAACAAAACCAGGAGTTGGTTTTTTGAAAGACATAATAGATAAACAATTAGCCAGTCATTAAAAAGAAAAAAGACTCAAATTAATAAAATCATGAATGAAAGAGGAGACATCACAACTAATACCAAGGCAATACAAATGATTTTAAAAACCTATTATGAGCAGCTGTACACCAATAAATTAGGAAATCTAGAAGGAATGGATGCATTTCTGGAAAGCCACAAATTACCAAAGCTGGAACAGGAAGAAATAGAAAACCTGAATAGCCAAATAACCAGCGAGGAAATTGAAGCAATCATCAAAAACCTCCCAAGACACAAAAGTCCAGGGCCAGATGGCTTCCCAGGGGAATTCTACCAAACGTTTAAAGGAGAAATAATATCAATGCAACTAAAGCTGTTCTGAAGGACAAAAAGGGTCAGAATACTTCCAATCTCATTTTATGTGGCCAGAATCATCATTCCAAAACCAAAGACCGCACCAAAAAGGAGAACTATAGACCAATATTCCTGATGAACACAGATGCAAAAATTCTCAACAAGATACTAGCCAATAGGATCCAACAATACATTAGGAAGATTATTCACCATGACCAAGGATTTATCCCCAGGATGCAAGGTTGGTTCAACACTTGTAAAGCAATCAACGTGATAGATCATATCGGCAAGAGAAAAAACAAGAACCACAGGATCCTCTCAATAGATGCAGAGAAAGCATTTGACAAAATACAGCATCCATTCCTGATCAAAACTCTTCAGAGTATAGGGATAGAGGGAACATTCCTCAGCATCTTAAAAGCCATCTACAAAAAGCCCACAGCAAATATCATTCTCCATGGGGAAAAACTGAGAGCCTTTCCCCTAAGATCAGGAACACGACAGGGATGTCCACTCTCACCACTGCTATTCAATATAGTACTAGAAGTCCGAGCCTTGGCAATCAGACAACAAAAAGAAATTAAGGCATTCAAATTGACAAAAAAGGCAAACTCTCCCTCTTTGCAGATGACATGATACTGTACATTAGAAAACCCAAAAGACTCCACCCCAAGATTGCTAGAACTCATACAGCAATTCGGCAGTGTGGCAGCATACAAAATCAATGCCCAGAAATCAGTGGCATTTCTATACACTAACAATGAGACTGAAGAAAGAGAAATTAAGGAATCAATCCCATTTACAATTGTACCCAAAAGCAGAAGATACCTAGGAATAAACCTAACCAAAGAGGTAAAGAATCTATAATCTAAAAACTACAGAATACTTCTGAAAGAAATTGAGGAAGACACAAAGAGATGGAAAAACTTTCCATGTTCATGGACTGGAAGATTTAATATTGTGAAAATGTCTATGCTACCAAGGGCAATTTACACGTTCAATGCAATCCTTATTAAATTCCCTGGTCTTTCCTCAGTGAGTTGGAACAAATCATCTTTAAGATTTGTGTGGAATTAAAAAAGACCCCAAATATCCAGGGGAATACTGAAAAATAAAACCAAAGCTTGGGGAATCAGAATGCCAATTTCAAGTTGTATTACAAAGCTGTGATCATCAAGACAGTGTGGTACTGGCACAAAAGGGGACACATAGATCAGTGAAACAGAATAGAGAACCCAGAAATGGGCCCTCAACTCTATGATCAACTAATATTCAACAAAGCAGGTAAGAATATCCACTGGAAAAAGACAGTCTCTTCAATAAATGGTGCTAGGAAAATTGGACATCCACATGCAGAAGAATGAAAACGGACCATTCTCTTACACCATACACAAAGATAAATTCAAAATGGATGAAAGATCTAAATGTGAGACAAGAATCCATCAAAATCCTAGAGGACAACAGAGGCAACACCCTTTTTGAAATTGGCCACAGCAACTTCTTGCAAGATTCATCTATGAAGGCAAGGGAAACAAAAGCCAAAATGAACTATTGGGACACAATAAAGATAAAACCCTTCTTAATAGCAAGAGACACAGTCAACAAAACTAAAAGACAACCTACAGAATGGGAGAAGACATTTGAAAATAACATATCAGATAAGGGGCTAGTATCCAAGATCTATAAAGAACTTATTAAACTCAACAGCAAAGAAACAACCAATCCAATCATGAAATGGGCAAGAGATATGAGAAGAAATGTCACCAAAGAAGGCATACACATGGCCTCAAGCACTTGAGAAAATGCTCCACATCAGTGGCGATCAGGGAAATACAAATCAAAACCACAATGAGATACCACCTCATAGCAGTGAGAATGGTGAAAATTAACACACGGAAAATAACAAATGTTGGAGAGGATGTCGAGAAAGGCGAACCCTCTTGTCCTGTTGGTGGGAATGTGAACTGGACATTCCAGAGAATGTCTATATGGAGACTATAGAGAACTGTGTGGAGGTTCCTCAAAGAGTTAATAATAGGACTGCCCTACGACCCAGCAATTGCACTGCTGGGGATTTACCCCAAAGATACAGATGCAGTGAAAAACCAAGACACCTGTACCCCAATGTTTATAGCAGCAATGTGCACAATAGCCAAACTGTGGAAGGAGCCTCAGTGTCCATCGAAAGATGAATGGATATATATATATATATATATATATATATATATATATATATTCTATATATATATATATATAGAATAATAGTCATTAGAAACGACGATACCTACCATTTGTTTTGACATGGATCGAACTGGGGAGTGTTAAGCTGAGTGAAGTAAGTCAGTCAGAGGACAATCATTATATGGTTTCACTAATATGGGGAATATAAAAAATAATGAAAGAGATTAAAGGGGAAAGGAGAGAAACTGAGTGGGAAAACTCAGTTTGACAAAACATGAAGGACTTCTAACTCTGAGAAATGAACAAGATGTAGTGGAAGGGGAGGTGGGCAGGGGAATGGTGTGATTGGCTGATGGGCACTGAGGGGGGCACTTGACGGGATGAGCACTGGGTGTTTTAGTATATGCTGGGAAATCGAACTCCAATAAAAAACATACATTAAAAAATAAATAAAATACATAAAAATATTTAAATAAAAGAATATTCTGAGACAAAATTGGAAAATACATTGGTTGTGAAAAAGGAATATGTGTAAAAGAGGAATTTATTAAGTTCAAAATAAACAAACATTTGGTTTCCTAAAAAAAAAAAAAAATGGTTTCCTATCTAAAGAATAGCTTTATTTCTGAAACTCTTGCCAGTCTCTTTTAGAAACAAAATATCACCAGCATACATTTTGGTAGTTTAAGAGACTACAGGGGCTCCAAGGGTGTTTGCCATAAATCACTAAATTAGTTTTAACCAGATTTGGACAAGTATTTTGCAAAATATATGGCTTTTCAAATAAATTTTCTTTGTTCAAGGAAACAATTTATGCCCTCTTAAATCCAAAGTGTCACCATCAGAAACATCTTAATATTCATTGAGAGCCCGTTGGGTCCCTAGCACTGACCAAGTTCTAAAGTAAGTACCTTCACATTATTGATGGATTATAATCTCACAGCTGAGACATTCACTTTTAAGTTTAAAAAAATTGTGTCTCTTTGCTATCATGAAATATAGCAGAATTTTGGTTTTATAGTAATATGTGTTAAGTAAATAGAATGAAATGACCCCTGGGCACATATCTGCTGCTGCAAACTAAGAAACTGCCTTATAGGATACCTGCTTGAATGAACCCCTAATCCTTGCAGCCAGAGAAAGATCCTTATGATCATTAAGTTGGATTGACCAACACTTCCTTGAGATAATGACAGGGGTTTCTACAGAGTACCTACAGCCACAATGTATTTAGAAGTGAATACTTTTATACAGGTATATTATTTCCAACACCTGACATTGTCTTTGAATAACAGACATACATAGTTAATTTTCAAAAGAGGAAGATGTAATCCAGTGGTTAAATAATTCCCACATCCAACTGCAGAATATTTATCTGTGTTATCTCTTTTACCGGATACTTCAGGGATAGATTATTTCTGAAGAGCTTCAGAGTCAGATGGTTATATAAGACACACCCCAATGTTTGGGGATCAATTTAACTGTGTTTTAAAAGTCCAAATGCAAAATATGACTCCTAGCAAGTCTTAATACTTCTGCCAGTAAAAGTTGCTGAACCTCTCAAGCAGCAATGTGTTATTTTGATCTCTTTCCACTGCCCCTCAGTTATTCTCTGGTCTCTTGTTACTAAAAGATAATCACTTCCGGAATAAATTAAGTCACTTAGAGATTGTTTTTAAATTTGTTATGACAAGAAGTGCACTCAAAATTATGACAATAAATTAAAACAGCCTTGATTTACAAGTCAGATGAGTTGGAGTATAGATTGAATAGATATAAAGAACACCATCATTTCTGACCTGAGATTGACTCCCTTGTTCTCAGTTGTTAATCTCCATCATGAGTCTTTCTGGATTCTGGGTAGCATAATTACCTGACCAGATCTTTTGAATACTCAGTTACTTGCTTTCAAAAACACATTATGGGGCAGCCCGGGTGGCTCAGCGGTTTAGCGCCGCCTTCAGCCCAGGGTGTGATCCTGGAGACCCGGGATCGAGTCCCACATCGGACTCCCTGCATGGAGCCTGCTTCTCCCTCTGCCTGTGTCTCTGCCTCTCTCTCTCTCTGTGTCTCTCATGAATAAATAAATAAAATCTTAAAAAACAAAAACAAAAACAAATTATGTCATCCTTCAACTCTCTTGGCATTCCTTTCTTTTATGAAAGAATTTTATTACAATGGTTTTGTGCCTTCTTTGCATGATTTGAAGAAAAAAATGATCATCTGGTAGAATACTCTTCAATAACAACCAAACCTGTTACTATAGACTGAATATTTATGTCCCCCCAAAATTTATATGTTTAAATCCAATTCCCAATGTGATGGTATTAAGATGGGGGTCTTTGGGAGGTGATTAGGTCCTGAGGTTCGAATACTCATGAATGGGATTAGTGTCCTTAATAAGAGACCCCAGATATCTCCCTTGCCCTTTCCACCTTGTGGGGACACAACAAAAAGATAGCAATCTACGAATCAGGAAGTGGGTCTTCATCATACTTCAAATCTGCTGGCAGCTTAATCTTAAACTTCCAGCCTCCAGAACCGTGTCACAGAAGTTTCTATCATGCATTATTCTGTTATAACAATGTGAGATATTCTGTTACAGCATCTTGAAGAGACGAAGACACATGTTGATTTGAAATTCTGTCTTCTGTGATGCAAATAATTCATTTCTGTGCTATTACTGCATTTTTCACATGAAAACCTTATCTATTTTTCACATGTAAAATTATCTGAAGAGTTTAGTTTACTTCACTCCAGAGCCCTACACTTGTTACTTTGTTCACAATGCAGGGAGCTGCACAGACAATGAACACTTGGGTGAGTGTTGGGAGAGTGCTTAGTAGGTGACTCACAATTGTAGTCTGAAGTATTGTTTAAATGGTAGTAGTATCTAATTACTAATGGAGTCACCTTAGTAATTAGAAGACACTCTTAGAAACCTGTGATCTTTTAGTATCTGAAACTTGAAAAAAAAAGTGATGATTTTAACTCCTCCATGATTAGGAGTTTGTTTTCCCAAACAGGACACTATTAGAATATTGGATGTAGAATAAAAATTGGTTAACAGAACATGAGAGACTCCTAACTCTGGGAACTGAACTAGGGGTGGTAGAAAGGGAGGTGGGTGGGGGGTAGGGGGTGACTGGGTGACAGGCACTGAGGGAGCACTTGATGGGATGAACACTGGGTGTTATTCTATATGTTGGCAAATTGAACACCAATAAAAATAAATTTATTTAAAAATGGGTTAAAGATGAGGGAGCTAGGAAGAATGAAAAAAGTGTGACATTCTTGAATGAAGTATGTGATAAAGCCGGATATTCCAGATTTAAGCCAGTAGAGTGTCAGATAAATCAAGCAAAATAAAACTTGGCAACATTCTTAAAAATATCTTTGCAACATTTCAGAATAGAAAGAAACATCTCTAAGTACAAGTATAGTATTCTTTCATAGTTACACAGATATGCTGATATTATCTTTATTTTTTACTTACCTAAATTTTTTATTGTGGTAAGAAACTTAAACTGAGATCTACCTTTTTAACAAATTTTTAAATGCACAGTATAGTATTGCTATCTATAGGTATAGTGTTGTATAGCACATCTCTAGGACTAATTCATCTTGCCTAACTGGAATTCTATATGGTTGATTAGCAGCTCACCATTTTCCCCTCCCTTCAGTCTTTGACAACCACTACTTGACTCTCTATTTCTATGAGTTTGGCTCCTTTATAGATATCTCATCTAAGTAGAATCATTCAGTATTTGTCCTTCTGTGATTGGCTTATTTTGTGTGGCATAGGGTCTTTTAGATTTATCATATCTGTCATATGGGATAGGATTTCCTTCTTTTTTAAGACTTAATATAACACTGTGACTTACCATATTAATTGTTACATGGGTTTTTCAAATTTATATAGTTACTAAAATATTGAACATGGAGAAAAACAATAAATCTAATTGAGAGGTGTAAGATCTGATCCAACCAGCCAGCCCAGTCAATCAGCTATTGAAAAAATATGCATTCAGCATCTGCTATATGTTAAACACCATCAAAAGTACAAGGGTATATAAATTATTGATCCCACACTCAAGAAATTCACAGTCAAATATAGACAACAAAATATGGACATTAATAGAAAATAATGAGACCACTCATTAATTTATACTAATTCGTGACCCGCATCTATCTAGAAAGGAATTGAGAGGACTTATAATATGACAAAGAGAATAGTAAACTAGAAAAAGATATAAACCAAGGGGAGAAGGACAACGTATGTATATTAATTATAAAAATAAATAAAATTGTGGTAATTGAAGTACAATGGTGGCTCTGAGCTTCCAGAAAACCAGAACAAAACAAGATAAAAGTTATGAAAAGTAGGACCTATATCAAATCCATATCAATACTCAGTAAAGACAGTTTCCAATAATGCTAGTTTCTATCAGGCAATTCATTGGATGGTGCAATGAAAAATTAATACTTTTAAGATAGATGCAGAATATTTCATAATTTTGGGGAGCCTGTGTGGCTAGTCATTTGAATGCCTGACTCTTAATTTTGGCTAAGGTTATAATCTCATGGTTGTGGAATCAAGCTGTGTGTGGGGCTCCATGTTTAGTGTAGAGTCTCCTTGAGATTCTCTCTCTCTCTCTCTGTCTCTGCCCTTCCCCCTCATGCTCTTTCCATCTTTCTCTATCTCAAAATAAATGAAATCTTTAAAAAAAGAATATTTCATAATTGTTAATAAAAGATGAAAGGGCAAAATACAAGGGTAATCTTGTGAAGGGAATTTTAGATGGGAGTAGATTAAAGTAGTTGAAGCACAGTTTTCTGCAGTCTCAATAATAAAAGTATAGAACTTATAGCAATAATTCCAAGATACTGGCCTGTAGACTGGTGATTATCATGCTTCTGTTTTTACTAATGCATGGAAAATGGGGAAATAAATAAAATATTGAGTTTTAAACAATGCTTACTTTGTTTAATTTAATGGTCTTTTATTCTGAGATTATTTCTTCCTTCATTACATGTTACTGGATATTCTATTTTTTAAAAGTAAGGTGGAAAATTTAAAATGAAAAAGATAACCTGAGATTGTACTTAACATAGAAGATAGTGTTTTGAAGAGAAATCTAATTTAAAAAAATCTAACTCCAGTATCCCAGGCTTCATTAGCTTGTAACTAAAACAAAATCCTTGCCATAGCCAAACTGTTATATCATGAACTCATTTAATCAATTCCATACCCCAAAATATCCTCGAGTTTTAGTATATTGTCTCACATGTGTTTCATAATGCATTCTTTCAGATTTTCTCTTTTGTGCTCCATGTTTTGAAACTATAGGGCTATCTCATTAGCTAGTAACTATTTTAAATTTGATACTCTCTTAAGTTATTGCACACATAGTCCTACCCACCAGCCTCTGAGGAGGAAGACAGCTCTCTCCTTAAATAAGAATTACCTCCTCATAGGGTCGTTGAAGGCAATCATTGAAAAAAAATGCACATAAAGCACTTAGAAGGGGGCAGGCACATGGTAAGCACTCAATAAATGGTACTGACAGTTATATTTATCTTTGGTCTTTACTAGCATGGCCCTTATGATAGATGGTATCATTCCCAATTATTCACTCTCTCCGTAAGAGGGTTATATATTCTCATCTGTGGCCATGTGACTTGCAGTGTTTCCATGCAGAGTATATACCTCATTGATTTGCAGCTTGACCTTGTGACTTTTTTAGTCAATAAGGTATGAATGAAATATGTGCTATATCTGAGCTGAAGCTTTCAGAGACTTAAATAGAAATCGCTATTTCAGTTTAGATCCCATAATGAAAAAATACAAATTGCAGAGCCAGAGCTAACCCACAGTTACTGACTGGGAATTAAAACAAACAAACAAAAATTATTGGTTGTTAAAGCAATAAAATTTATTTTTACCTTAGTATAGCCTCAAACAAGCTGATACATATCTTCATATGTATTTTCAGTTACTGTAAATACAGAATCTTTAGTTACTATAAATACACAAGTTACTTTCTCATATCTTCTTCAATTATTGTACATATACCAGCTCCTGATTGTTCATCCTATTTTTTACTCTTGCTTTGTAATTCCTTCTTGCTTTCAGTTCCATTAAACTATGACAGCTAAACTATTATTTGTTTAACTTAAATTTTCCTAAGTGTGGAACACATACTACTGGTATGACACAGGCACATATGTGATTTATAATGAGAAAATTAAACTCTTTTCTATTCTCATTTCGTTTTTCCAATTACTTTAATGAAAATTCTCAGTTTGGGGCAAGTTTGTTGCTAGCAACTCTCAAACAGTTGCTAATGTCCCTTCAGAAAAATACAAAAAAGTGATCTTTGAACTAGGTGACTAGAACTAGCAACATTATGTAGTTGGAATATAATAATATTATTTAATCCATATTGTATTAATTATATGGTCACTTATATTAATAACAAGTGATAATGGTCTACCACTTGTAATATAGCTCCCTTTTAAAATAAATTCATTTATTTAAATAAAGAAATGAGCTTATTTCAATAAAATGTCAAGTGCTGAGGTTTGGATTTCTGTTCTATCTAAGGGCCTTGCTTTTAGCCTTTAGTATTGGGAATGTATCAGGCCTGGCTCTTAGATTTATACATTTAACTCCTGCTCCAGTATAAGCTTCTGGGCCTGATACTTTAAAATGTAACTCCAGCTTCTGAAAGCCAGGTAGGTGGTGACCAAATTGGAGGACTCTTGGCTCATCACATCCAACAAATACAACTAGATGGCCATAAAGTCATTCTAAATATCCAAGAAATAGATCTGAAAACTGAGAGAACAAATTTCACAACAAAGGGAGAGAAGAGACAACATCAAAGAAAGTAGGAAGTGTGGAGATGTGGTTTAGGGGAGAAACAGATATTGGCTGCTATGGAGGAGAAGGAGTCATAGTCACAGGGAAGGAAAAATGAGAGAGAAGCACACAGGGGAATACACAAGAAGGTCCCTGAAGACATTGCCATGAAAATCAAGAGGTGCTGAATTTCATGAGTTCTTGCAGTAAGTGGGGCCTATGGACCAGAATATTAAAAGTCAGCAAGTTTGGCTGGGCTAGAGCCTGGAGAACACTGTGCTGCTCTTGAGTGGGAGGCAGGCAAACAACCTGAGGGCATACAATTTGGAAACACCAATCTGAAGAACACTTTGGGCACAGAGTGGGGAGATTTGCTCTTCTCAGAGCATGTCCCCGAGGGGAAGCATTCACATAGACACCTCTCTGAAGACAAAGAAGCTGGCTGGAACCATCTCCTCCCTCATTACACAGCATAAACATAGAGCCAAAGGTGGGAAGCAGCACAGTGCAACACTGGTTACCTTACTTGCCTTTACCAAGCCTCACATGTCTGTCTGTACACCAGTGGGACTGCCCTTCTGAGTCATGTTCACCTAAGACTCAGGGTGACAGGTCCCTCCTACAAAAGACCAACACAAATCCTTGCCCATATCACATCTCCTGATCAGATAGTGTTGCAAGGCCTCAGTCCTGGTGGAGATGGTGACAGGTCTCATTTCACAAGCAGACCAAACCACACTTAGTTAAAACTCACTACATTCAGACCAGGGGCCAAACACTGCATACAACAGGCAAGGAGAAACTGCAGAATACTGGCCTGAAAGAGCAGCCAGAGCACAGCAGCAGAGCTCATGCAACAAAGACTGCAGTCATTCCCTGAAGTGCCATGCCCTGGGTACTACATTAACTCTTCTTGATAAGGCTATTACTTTCAGGAACAGAGGACATAGCTGGCTTTTCTAACACAGAGAAGAAGGCAGAGGCTCAGATAAAATGTCAAGAAGGAGGAATTTATTCCAAATGGAAGAACAAGATCAAGCCACAGACAGAGATCTAAGCAAAAAAGATATAAGTAGTGTGTCTGATGGAGAATTGAAAGCAACAATTTAAAGATACTCACTGGGATTGAAAAAAGTCTGGAAGACATCAGTGAGACTCTTAAAACAGAGATAAAAGAGTTAAAAAAGAATAAATAAGAGATGAAGAATGCAATAAAGATATTGGAAAAGGTGTAATGTGATGAACAGAAGGCTGGAAGAAGCAAAGCAATTAATGACCTAGAATGCAAAGAAACAGGAAGCTATGGTGTTGAAAAAAGAGAGAAAGAAGAATTATGCAAAGTTAAACGACTTAGGGAACTCAGTGACTCCATGAAATGTAATAATATTTGTATTATAGGACTCCCAGAATAAGACCAAAAAAAGGCACAATTTTTTTTTCAAGCAATAATATCAGATGGCTTCCCTAACCCGATGAGAGAAACAGACATCCAGATCAAGGAGGCACAGAGAAATCTCACCAAAACAAACAAACAAACAAACAAAAAAAAAAACAGGCCCCATGATAAGATATATTATAATTAAATTTGCAAAATATGGTGATGTAAAAATCTTAAAAGCAGCAAGACAAAGGAGACTTTAACTAATAAGAGAAAACCTATAAGGTTTATAGCAGAGTTTACAACAGAAACTTAACAAGCCAAAATAGAGTGGCATGATATAGTCAAAGTGCTGAATGAGAAAAATCTGCCTCCAAGAATACTTTATCCAGTAAAGTTATAATTCAAGAAAGAAGGAGAGATAAAGAGTTTTTGAGACAAAAAACCAAAAACTAAAGGAGTTCATGACCACTAAACCAATAATGCAAGAAATATTAAAGGGGATTCTGAGTGGAAAGGAGAGACCAAGTGTGACACTATAAAGGCAGGAAACACAAAAGTAGTAAAAAAGAATATTTCTGTAAAAAACTAAGTCAAGGAACTCATATAAAGGGACATAAAAGGGATGCTTGGGTGGCTCAGTGGTTGAATATCTACCTTTGGCTCAGGGAATGATCCTGGAGTCCCAGGATCGAGTCCTGCATCAGGCTCCCTGCATGGGGACTGCTTCTCCCTCTGCCTATATCTCTGCCTCTCTCTGTGTGTGTTTTATCTCATGAATAAATAAATAAAATATTTTTAAAAGGGACATAATATATAATAATAACATATATCTAAGACTTGGAGAAGAAAGGAGAAAATAATGGGTTCAAAGTTAAATGAACACCAATTTAATATAATATAGACTGATATTTGCAGAAGAGTTTACATATAAACCTAATGGTAACCACATATCTAAAACCAACAATAACGTGCAAAGAAGGAGGAAGAAATCTAAATGTATCATTGAAGAAAATCAGCAAACCATGAAAAAAAAAAAGGACAAGAGAAAATCTGCAGAAACTACCAAAAAGCAAATAATAAAATGTCAATAAATACATACCTATCAATAATATTTCAATATAAATGGACTAAATCCTACAATCAAAAGACATAGAGTATCAGAATAGATAAACACACACACACACACACACACAAAACCCTAACAAGATTCAAATATATGCTTCAACCAAAGACTCATTTTGTTTTGTTTTAAGATTTTATTTATTCATGAGAGGCACAGAGAGAGGCAGGGATACAGGCAGAGGGAGAAGCAGCCTCCATGCAGGGAGCCTGATGTGGGACTTGATCCTGGGACTCCAGAATCACGCCCTGGTCCAAAGGCAGGCACTTAACCACTGAGCCACCCAGGGATCCCCATAAAGACTAATTTTGGACATAAAGGTACCTGCAGAATGAAAGTGAGATGATGGAGAAATGCTTAGTCACACAATGGATGTCAAAATAAAACCAGAGTAGCAATATTTATAATGGGCAAACTAGATTTTAAAACAAAGACTGTTATAAGACAGAAAAAGGGTACTATATAATAATAAAAGGGGTAATCAAACAATATCTAACAATTGTATATATTTATGCACCCACCATGGGATCACCTAAATAAATAAAAATAGCTAATATCAACATGCAGGACCTAATCAATGATAGTACAATAATAGTAGGGGACTTTACTACTCTACTTACAACAATAGACAGAGCATTTCAACAGAAAATCAACCAGCAAACCATGGCTTTGAGTGACACACTGGAACGACAGATTTAACAAATATATTCAGAACATTCCATTCTTTTTAAGTGCATATGGGACATTCTCCCAAATAGATCACATATTAGGTCACATATCAGGCCTCAAAAAATACAAAAAGACTGAAGTTATGAAATGCACCTTTTCTCAACACAATGCTATGAAGCTAGAAGTCAATAACAAGAAAGAGTCTGGAAAGACCAAAAATATATGGAAGATAAATAATATGCTAGTAAACAATGAATGGGTTAAACAGGAATTAAAGAAAATATTTACAATACAGGAAAACCAATGAAAATGAAAACACAATGGTCCAAAACCTTTGGGATGTAACAAAAGCAGTCCTAAGAAGGAAGTATATAACAGTACAGGCCTACATCAAGAATCAAGAAAAATTCCACATAAACAACATAATCTTACACCTAAAGGGGCAAAATAGAAAAACAAATGAAGCCTAAAGCCAGAAGAAAGAGGAAAATAATACAGATTAGAGTACAACTAAATGATATAGAAAATAAAAACATAAACCTAAATAAAAAGAAACAACAACAACAAACATATCAATGAAAATAGGAGCCGGTTCTTTAAAAAAAAATAATAAAATTGATAAACACTTAGCCAGACTTATCCAAAAGAAAAGAGAAAGGGCCCAAATAAAGAAAACCATAAATGAAAGAGGAGAAATAAAAGCCAACACCACAGATATTAAAAGTTATAAGAGGGATCCCTGGGTGGCGCAGCGGTTTGGCGCCTGCCTTTGGCCCAGGGCGCGATCCTGGAGACTCGGGATCGAATCCCACGTCGGGCTCCCGGTGCGTGGAGCCCGCTTCTCCCTCTGCCTGTGTCTCTGCCTCTCTCTCTCTCTCTCTCTGTGACTATCATGAATAAATAAATAAAATCTTTAAAAAAAATAATAAAAAAAAAAAATAAAAGTTATAAGAGAATAATATGAAAAAAATATGCCACCAAATTGGAAAACCTGGAAGAAATAGATGCATTCCTAGAAACATATAAACTACAAAAACTGAGACAGGGATAAATAGAAAACTTGAAAAGAACAATAACCAGCAAAGAAATAGATTCAGTAATTAGAAAATTCCCTACAAATAAAAGTTCAGGACCAGATGGCTTCACAGGCAAATTCTACTAGAAATTTTTAAAAAGTTAATATCTATTCTCCTGAAACTATTCCAAAAGATAGACAGGGAAAAAAACTACCAAATTCCTTCTGGGAAGCCAACATTGTCCTTGTACCAAAACCAGATAAAGACATTACAAAAAAGAGAGCTACAAACTTGTATCTCTGATGAACATATGTGCAAAAATCATCAACAAAATACTAGCAAAATGAATCCAACAATAAATTTTTAAAAATCATTCACCATTACCAAGTGGGATTATTTGAGGGTTGCCATGGTTTTATAATATTCACAAATCAATCAGTATGATGCATCACATTAATTAAAAAATATAAGAACCATATGATCATTATAGTAGAGCAGAAAAATCATCTGACAACGTATGACATCCATTAATGATAATAACCCTCAATAAAGTAAGTTTGGAGTGAACATGCCTTAACATAACAAAGGACATCTATGAAAAACCCATAGTTAATATTCTCAATGGCAAAAAACTGACAGTTTTGACTCTATAGTTAGGAACAAAAGAGGAAATTTACTCTCATCACATTTATTCAACATAATACTGGAATTCCTAGTCAGAACAATTAGACAATGAAAGAAAAGACACCCAAATCTGCAGGGAAGAAGTAAAATTTTCACTATTTGCAGCTGATGTGGTATTATATATAGACAACCTGAAAGACTCCACACACAAAAAAAAATCCCAAACTCCTTGAACTGATACATACATTCAGTCACAAATACAAAATCAACACAGAAATCTGTCACATTACTATATATCAATAATGAAGCAGCAGAAAGAGAAGTCAAGGAATCCATTTACAATTGCATCAATAACAAGATACTTATAAATAAAACTAACAAAAGAGGTGAAAGATTTGTACTCCAAAAATGACAAACCACTGATAAATTGAAGTTGAGAGTTTCTTTTAACAGCAGAACAAAACACACACAGAATCTAGTTTTTTGTTTTGTTTTATTTTTCTTTGTTTTTGTCTTTTTTTTTCTGTTGTGGTTGTTATTTTTTTTTTTCTTATTCTTTATTCTTTTATTTCTATACAAAATGATGAGATGGAGAAACTCATTCCAAAAGAAAGAACAGGTGGTAATACTCACTGCCAGGGATTTAATCAATACAGATATAAATAAGATGTCTGAACCAGAATTTAAAACAATTATAAAGACATTAGTTGGGCTTGAAAAAAGCATAGAAGACAATGGAGAATCCCTTACTGTAGAAATAAGAGAACTAAAATCTAGTCAAGCTGAATTTAAAAATATTATTACTTCCCAAGTGTAGGTTATAAAATGAGGATGAATGGAATAGAAGAGAGAATCAGTGATATAGAAAATAAAATAAGGGAAAATAAGGAAGCTGGAAAGAAGAGAGAAAGAAAACTATTAGATCATGAAGGGAGACTTAGAAAAATCAGTGATTCCATAAAGCAAAATAATATCTGAATAACAGGGGTCCCAGAAGATGAGTAGTTGCAGAAAGGGGCAAAATGTTTATTTGAAAAAATCATAGCTGAAAACTTCTATAATCTGGGTAAGGAAACAAGCATTCAAATCCAGGAGGCACAGAGAATCCCCCTCAAAATCAATAAAAAGAGGCCAATGCTTCGACATATTACTGTGAAGTTTCAAAGTTAAAGAAAAAATCATGAGAGCAGGTCAAGACAAGAGGTCTTCAATCTACAAGGATAGATACATAAAACTGGCAGCAGCCCTGTCCACAGATACCTGGCAGGCCAGAAAGGACTGGAATGATATATTCAATATACTAAATGAGAAAAATATGCAGCCAAAAATACTTTATCCAGCAAGGCTGTTATTCTGAATAGAAGGAGAGATAAAGAGTTTCCAAGATGAACAAAAACTAAAGAAATTTGGGAACACTAAATTTACCCTACAAGAAATATTAAAGGGGATCCTTTGAGGAGAGAGAGACCCCAAAAGTAACAAAGACTAGGAAGGAACAGAGACAATCTACAGGATCAGTGACTCTACAGGTAATACAATGGCACTAAATGCAAAGCTTTTGATAATTACTCTGAATGTAAATGAACTAAATGTTCCAATCAAAAGATATAGGGTATTAGAATGGATGAAAAACAAAACAAGACCTATCAATATGCTTCTTACAAGAGACACATTTGAGATCAAAAGACTCCTCCAGATTGAAAGTGAGGGGGTAGAGAACCTTTTATTATGCTAATGGACATCAAAATAAAGCTAGAGTTGCCATTCTTATATCAAACTAGATTTTAAAGTAACACTGTAATAAGAGATGAAGAAAGACACTATATCATAATAAAGGGGTCTATCCAACAAGAAGATATTTATGCCCTAATATGTATGCCCTAACTTGGGTGCAGCCAATATATAAAGCGATTAATAACAGTGTCTCATTATTTTTTTTAAGATTTTATTTATTTATTCATGACAGACACACACACACACATGGAGAAAGAGAGAGGCAGAGACACAGGCAGAGGGAGAAGCAGGCTCCATGCAAGGAGCCTGATGTGGGACTCGATCCCAGGTCTCCAGGATCAGGCCCTGGGCAGAAGGTAGCGCTAAACTGCTGAGCCACCCAAGCTGCCCAGATTGTCTCATTCTAAAGCAGCAGAATACACATTCTTTTCTAGTACACATGGAATATTCTCTAGAATAAATGACATATTGGGTCCCAAATCAGGTCTCAACTGGTACAGAAAGATGGAAATCATACCATGCCTATATTCTGACCACAACATCATGAAACTTGAAGTCGACCATAAGAAAGACTTTGAAAAGACCACAAATACATGGAGGTTAAACAACATCCTTCTAAGAAATGAATGGCTTAAGCAGGAAATTAAAAAAGAAATTTAAAAAAATATGGAACCAAATGGAAATGAAAACAACAGTCCAGAATTTTGGGATGCAGAAAAGGCAGTTTTAAGAGGGAAGTATATAGCAATAAAGGCCTACCTCAAGAAGCAAAATGTCTTAGATAACCTTATGCTGAAAGGCACTACAAGAAGACCAGCAAAAAAGAAAAGTCTAAAGCCAGCAGAAGAAGGGAACTCATAAACATTAGACCAGAAATAAGTCATAACAAACAAACAAAAAAGCAGTAGAACACATCAATAAAACTAAGAGCTGGTTCTTTGAAAGGATAAAATCGATAAATCACTAGCCAGTTTCAACAGGAGGAAAAGAGAAATGATCCAAATAAATAAAATCACAAGTGAGAGAGAAGAAATCACTACTAATGCTGCAGAAATACAAGGAATTATGAGAATATTGTGAAAAATTATATGCCAGCAAATTGAGCAATCTGGAAGAAATGGATAAATTCCTAGAAACATACAAACCACCAAAACTGAAACAAGAAGAAATAGAAAATTTGAACAGACCCATAATGAGCAAAAAATCAAATCATTAATAAAAAATCTAACAAACAAGAATCCAGGCCCACATGGCTTCCCAGATGAATTCTACCAAACATTTAAAGAAGAAATAATACCTATTTTTCTTAACTGTTCCAAAAAAGTAGAAGTGGAAGGAAAACTTCCAAACTCATTCTATGAGTCCAGAATTACCTTTTTTTTTTTTTCAGAATTACCTTGATCTCAAAATCAGACATAGATCCCACTAGAAAGGAGAATTACAGACTGATATCCCTGATGAACATAAATGCAAACATTCTTATCAGGATACTAGCTAATAGGACCCAACAGTACATTAAAAGGAATATTTATCACAATCAACTGGGATTTATTCCTAGTCTGTAAGGGTGGCTCAATATCCACAAACAAATCAGTGTGATAAACCATATTAATAAAAGAAAGGACAAGAACCCACATGATCCTCTCAATAGATGCAGAAGAGCATTTGATAAGATACAGCATCCTTTTTGGATAAAAACTCTCTGCTGTGTATGGAAAAAAAGGAACATACCTTGATATCATAAAAGCCATATACCAAAGACCCACAGTGATATCCTCAAAGAGGAAAAACAGAGCTTTTCCTGTAAGATCAGGAACATGACAGTGATGTCCACTCTAACCACTGTTGTTTAACATAGTACTGGAAGTCCTAGCCTCAGCTATCAGAGAACAAAAAGAGGTAAAAGTGAACAAAAAGAGGTAAAAGTATCCAAAAAAGGCAACAAGGAAGTCAAACTGTCACTCTTCACAGACGGTATGATATTCTATGTAGAAAGCTCAAAAGAGACAACAAAAAAAAAAATGTTAGAACTGATACAGTAATTCAGCAAAGTGGTAGGATATAAAATCGATGGACAGAAGTCAGTTGCATTTCTGTATAATAACAATGAAACAGTTGAAAGAAAATTCAAGGAATCAATCTCATTTGTAATTGTACCAAAAATCATAAGATACCTAGGAATAAATCTAATCAAAGAGGTAAAGGATCTATATTCTGAAAACTATATAACACTTATGAAAGAAATTGAGGAAGACACAAAGAAATGGAAAAACATTCTATGCTCATGGATTGAAGAAAAATATTGTTAAAACATCTATGCTACCCAAAGCAATCTATGCATTCAATGAAATCTTATCAAAATACCATCATCATTTTTTACAGAGCTGGAACGAGCAATCCAAAAATTTGTATGGAATCCAAAAAAGATCCCAAATAGCGAAAATAATGTTGAAAATGGAAACCAAAGCTGGAGACATCAAATCTGGTCTTCAAGCTGTATTGCAAAACTGTAATCATCAGGACATTATTTTATTGGCACAAAGACAGATACATAGATCAATGGAACAGCATAGAGAACCCAGAAGTGGATCCTCAACTCGATGGTCAACTCATCTTCAACAAAGCAGGTAAGAATATCCACTGGAAATAAAACAGTCTCTTTAATAAATGGTGTTGGGAAAACTGGACAGCCACATGCAGAAAAATGGAATTGGACCATTTCCTTACACCATATACAAACATAAACTCAAAATGGATGAAAGACCTAAATGGGAGACAGGAATCTATCAAAATCCTAGAGGAGAATGCAGACAGCAAATTCTTTTACCTCAATTGCAATAACTTCTTGCTAGACACATATCCAAAGCTAAAGGGAAAATAATGGGGATTTTAAAAGGGAAAAAACCTGCAGAGTAAAGGAAACAATCAACAAAACTAAAAGGCAGCCTACAGAATAGAAGATATTTGCAAATGACTTATCAGATAAATGACTGGTATCCAAAATCTATAAAGAACTTATTAAACTCAACACCAAAAAATACCCCCAAAATCAAGTCAAGAAGTGGGTAGAGGACAGGAAGAGACATTTCTTCAAAGAAGATACAAAAATGGGCAACAGACACATGAAAACATGCTCCACATCACGATATCATGAAAATACAAATCAAGACTACAATGAAATACCACCTCACACCAGTCAGAATGGCTAAAATGAACAACTCAGGAAACAACAGATATTGGCAGATGTTGGTGAGGATGAGAGAAAAAGAAACACAAGAGTGTTTGGTGGGAATGGGTACAATCAATTTGGTAAACAGTATGGAGGTCTCTCAAAGGTTAAAAATAAAACTACCCTAAGACTTAGCCATTACACTAATAGATATTTATCCAAAGGATACAAACATATTAATTTGAAGGAGTACATGTACCCCAATATTTATAGTAGCAATGTCCATAATAGCAAAAATATGGAAAAGCCCAGGTGTCCATCAACAGATGAATGGATAAAGAAGATGTGACATGCATATACAGCAGAATATTGCTCAGCCATCAAAGAGAATGAAATCTTGCTATTTGCAACAACATGGAAAGAACTAGAGAGTATTATGCTAAGTATAACAAGTCGTTCAGAGAATGACAAATAACATATGATTTCACTCACATGCGGATTTTAAGAAACAAAGCAGATGAACATAGGGGAAGGGAAAAAAATAAAATAAGATGAAAACAGCGAGGCAAATCATAAGAGTCTTAACTGTAGGAAACAAATTGAGGGTTGCTGGAGGGGAGGTAGGTGGGGGAATGAGGTAATTGGGTGATGAGCATTGAGGGTACTTGTAGTGAACACTGGGTGTTATATGCCACTGATGAACCACTGAATTTTACTTCAGAAACTAATAATATAGTACATGTTATGTAAATTGAAATAAAATGAATAGTAAACCTGAATAAAAAAGAATGAAACAGGACTACTTTTGTACACCATAAACAAAAATAAATGCAAAATGGGTGAATACCTAAATGTGAGACAGGAATCCACCAAACAAAATCCTGGAGGAGAACTCAATCAGTAACCCCTTTCACAACAGCCATAGCAACTTCTTTCTAGATATGTCTCCTGAGGCAAGGGAAACAAATGCAAAAATAAACTATTGGGACTTCATCAAGATAAAAACCTTCTGCATGTGAAGGAATCAGCAAGACCCAATGTCAACCTATAGAATGTCAGAAGATATTTGCAAGTGACACATCTGGTAAAAGGTTAATATCCAAAAATGTATAGATTTGTAAAACTCAACACCTGAAAAACAATGTAATTTTAAAAATGGGCAGAAGACATAACTAGACATTTTTCCAAAGAAGATATAGAGGTGGCCAATAGACACATGAAAAGATGGTCCACATCACTGCTTATCAGGGAAATACAAATTAAAACTATAATGAGATATCACCTCACACCTGTCAAAATGGCTAAAATCAACAAGAAACAACAGGATTTGATAAAGATATGGAGAAAGGGGAACCCTCTTGCACTGTTGGTGGAAATGTAAAGTGGTGCAGCCTCTGGAAAACAGTATGGAGGCTCCTCAGCAAGTTAAAAATAGAACTACCCTATAATTCACCAATTGTGGTACTAGGTATTTACCTAAAGAATACAAAAATAATAACTCAAATACATTTACCCCAATGTTTATAGCAGCATTATCTACAATAGCTAAACTGGCAACAGCCTAAGTGTCCATCAATTGATGGATGGATGAAGAAGATGTGGTATGTATATATATATGGAATGTAACATTAACCCACCATAAAAAAGAATGAAATCTTGCCATTTGCAATGATGTGGATGAAACTAGAGAATATTATGCTATGTGAAATAAGTCAGAGAAGGACACATACCATATGATTTCACTCATATGTGGAATTTAAGGAACATAACAGATGAACATGAGGAAGGGAAAGAAAAATAAAATAAGATGAAAACAGAAAGGGTGGCAAACCACGAGTCTTTTAACTATAGGAAACAAACCAAGGGTTGTTTCCAAGGGAGGGGAGGTGGGGGGGGGAGATGGTTTAAATAGGGAATGGAGATTAAGGAGTGCACTTATTATGAGCATAGGATATTATATGGAGATGTTGAATAACTATATTGCATACCTGAAACTAATATTGCACTGTATGTTAACTAACTGGAATTTAAATAAATCTTAAAATAGAAAAGTACATATACTATGTATCTCTAGGTTCTAATTTTTAAATGACAAATCCTTTCTATCTTATATTTACCTTCCCATAGACTTAAATAATTTCAAACAATACATACTGCTCTAATTTTATTGGCAATTTTAGTATATACATGGCAACTAAACACCACTAGTAGAATTTTTATTCTGACCCTTTCTCAACTTCAAATAGAGTCCACTACTCTAAGGTTTGTCTTGAATCCCAAGTATAAAAGGGACCTATTGCTTCCAGTAATAGCATTTTCTTTC
This sequence comes from Canis lupus baileyi, assembly GCF_048164855.1. Taxonomy (NCBI): domain Eukaryota; kingdom Metazoa; phylum Chordata; class Mammalia; order Carnivora; family Canidae; genus Canis; species Canis lupus. The sequence continues at coordinate 52,726,601 of NC_132876.1, read as the reverse complement.
CCCTTATGAATACCCTAATAATCTTAAGGCTTTGGGGAACCAAATGCTGCACATAGGTAACTTGACTTAGCTATTTATAGTGACCCATGTTTTTTTTTCCTTAGAGAAAGTGTCATCTATAGTGTCTTATTAATGTTTATCAGAAAGATAAACTATTTTTCTTAAATTATGTATTTTAAAAATTTAATATAAATGTCTTTGTAGCAGTATGTTGCTCAGTTTCCCAAGGCAAATAACTTTGAGATTAATCTATTTTATTTCCTTCCTTACAAAGTAATAAATGTTTGTTCTGAAGTAGCTAATGTGCTGAGCCACTGTTAAAAGCTGGCACAGCCTCAGGGATAGGCATGATGAGACAAACTGGACCAAGGGCTACTGACAAGCTTAGGATCATGCAGCCACTAGTAAGATCTAGCATGTTGGAAAATGAGGTTGCACTGAGGTATTTTTCTTTTTGTTGCTATTAATAGTATCATTATAGTTGACTCAACTTGAGGAGACCGTTCCACAGACATCTTAATAAAGAACAAAAGAGCATTTTTAATATTACTGGATTTTCCAGTTTCTAGCAACAACCTTTTGCCCTATGCTTGTGTGAGACAGACACCAAAGATGTATATGTGAGATGTGCTGGATCTCTGTTGGATACTCTAGGTTTTCTCTTCCAGATTAACCTCTAATCAATTAACTACACACTTTATGCTTGTGATTTCCTAGTTTGTCATTTATGTGTTTTTTCCAAAGTAATTACTCATTAATAATAATAATAATAATAATAATAATAATAATAATGTTATAATTTATTGAGTTTCTACTATGCTCCAAACATTTTTCCATATTAATTCAGCCAACAATTATTAAGATCTTACTATGTTCTCTATGAACCTTCATGGACACTGGGGTCACATAAATGAATGAGATAAGCAGAATACATGGCATCTTGGAAATAGCAACTTCTAGGGGAAATGAAAAGTACACAGGCAATGATAATAAATAAGATACATTTATAGATAATTTAAATTAGTATGCGGGAAAATGCAGTGTAAATTAGAGATTCTTAATTTATAGAAAGTTGTCAGGGAAGGCCTCTCTGATAAGATGACATTTGAGCAAAGACTTTAAGTGAGGGGTACTCTATTAACTAAACCCCATTGAATTTCTCTCCCATTTAACTTCCTACCATTTTTCTTTTCTTTCTTTTCTTTTTAAATTTAAATTCTATTAGTGAATATATAATACATACTTACTTTCAGATGTGGTGTTCAATAATTTATCGGTTGCCTTTTCCCTTATAGCATCACAGGAACTTGTTTCAGATACACTGACAACCTTGTTCCTTCAAAGCAACCTTTCTATCTCCTCTGCCTGGGGTGTTCTACTTGTTTACACAGCTCCTTCTCTCACCTCATTTAGAAGTAAAATCAATAGGAATATAAATAAGCGGTTGAGTGTGGGAATTCAAGAAGTGATAGAAATAAAGAGTGAAAAATGCTATTAAAGTAATCAAAGAAGATGAAAACTAAGAATCCATCAGACTCATCAGTGAAGAAATACATTATAAGTGAAAAGCAGGTTTAGTTTAGTGGTAGGTATGGAAGACAAATTACTATGTGTTGACAGGTGAATGGGAGGACAACAATGAGAAAAAAATGTAAATTTAGGCAATTTCTTTACATTTGGATATAAAGTGGTGACATGGGATAGAGTAATATCTAGATTAGAACTTTATCTCAGTATAGGGGACCTAAGATGGTAGCAGAGTAGAAGGATCCTAGGCTCATTTTGTCCAATGAACACAATTAGATAACTATCAAATCATCCTAAATACTCCCCAAATTGGCCTGAAGACTGACAGAACAAACTCCACAACTAAAGGGAGAGAAGAGGGCACATTAAAAAAAAGTGCATAAATGTGATTTAGGGTAGAAACAGATTATGACTGCTAAGCAAGGGGAGAAGCCAAAGTGGTGGAAAGAGGGGAGAGAGAGGATGGCACATAGGTCAATTCACAGGAGAACATTTCCACAAGCCATTGGCTTGGAAAACAGGGGCTGAATTTCATGAGTTCTTGCAACCAGTGGGTTAAAGCCTGGTGTTTTAAAGGTCAGAGGATTTAGCTGCAATAAAGTCCTAAGGGCATTTCCCTGGTCATGGAGAGAAGGCAGGCAAACAATATGGGAGCAGAAGGCATGGAAACAGTAATCTGATAAACACTTAGGGCACACAATGGGAAGAATGCTTGCTTTTCTGGAGTACTAACCTGAGAGGCAACTTCACAGAAATGCCTCCCTGAGAACGAAGGAGAAGGCTGGTACCATTTTCCTTCCCTTTCCCTCAGCATCAACACAGAGCTACCTGAAGGAAGCAGCTCATTGTGGACACTGGTTGCCTAACTTGCTTACACCAAGCCCCACATCCTTGGGATCTGGCAGGAGTCAAGCCTGTGTAAGCCTCATTGCAGTGGGCCCCACCCCAGAACAAACCCCTGCCAAACCACGTTTCCCAATCAGAGTTCTATGGGGCCTCAGTTCTGATGGAGTTGGTGTCACATCTCATTTCACAAGCAGACCAAAGTACACCTAGTTAAAGCTTGCCACATTCAGGCTAGGGACCAAATACTGCACGTAGCAGGCAAGGAGACCTCTGTAGATGACTGGCCTGAAGTATGGAGCAGCCAAAACACAAGAGCAGAGTTCAGGCAGCACACACCAAAGACACTTTCTGAAGTTCCAGGCCCTGAGCACTAGATGACCTCCTTCTCATAAGGCCATTATTTTCAGGAGCAGGAGACATAAATGACTTTTCTAACAGAGACAATGCAGAAACTTAGACAAAATGCCAACATGGAGTAATTCATCCCAAATTAAAGAACAAGATAAGGCCATGACCAGAGATCTAAACAAAACAGATATAGGCAACATGTCTGATGGAGAATTTCAATCGACAATCATATGGATATTCACTGAGCTTGAGAAAAGAATGGAAAACATAAATGAGAGTGACCTAGAAGACAAAATAATGGAAAATAATGAAGCTGAACAGAAGAGAGAAAGAAGAATTATGCAACATGAGACTAGACATAGGGAGCTCATTGGCTCCATCAAATGCAATAATAATCATATTATAGGACTTCCAGAAGAAATAGAAAAAGAGGGAGAAAATTCATTACAAGAAATAAAAGCAGAAAACTTCCCTAATCTGGGAAGAGAATAGACATCCACATCCAGTAGGCATAGAGAACTCTCGTGAAAATAAAAATTTAAAAAAAACACAGGTCAACACCAAGACATATTGCAATTAAATTTGAAAAATATAGTGATAAAGAAAAAAATTTAAAAGCAGCAATACAAGGGCACCAGGTAGTGCAGTCAGTTAAGTGTCTGACTCTTGGTTTTGGCTCAGGTCATGATCTCGATGTCATGAGATGGAGTCCCATGTCAGGCTCCATGTTCAGTGTGGAGTCTGCTTGAGACTCTCTATCCTTTTCCCTCTGCCTCTCCTGCTCATGTGCTTTCTCTTTCTAAAATAAATAAATAAATCTTTAAGAAAATCAGTAAAGCAAAATAAGTCCTTAATTTACAAGGGAAAACCCATAAGGCTAGCTGAAGTTTTCTCAACAGAGGCATAGAAAGACAGAAAAGAGTGGCACAATATATTCAATATGCTGAATGGGAACAATTTATAGCTACGAATACTCTATTCAGTAACACTATCATTCAGAATAGAAGGAGAGATAAGGAGTTTCCCAGACAAACAAAAACTAAAGGAGTTTGTGACCACTAAACCAGCCATTCAAAAAATATGAAAGGAAACATTTTGAGTGCAAAGAGAGACCAAAAGAGACAAAAACAAGAATGGAACAAATAAAAATCTCTGGAGACAATGACAAAAAAGTAATACAATGTCACTAAATACATATATATCAATAATTACTTTGAATGTAAATAGATTAAATACTCCAGTCAGAAGAGAGGGTGATAGATTGGATTAAAAAAAAGATGATCCATCTATAAGCTGTCTACAAGTGATTCATTTTAGACCTAAGAACACCCACATATTAAGTGTGGGGAATGGGTGGCACCTGGGTGGTTCAGTAAGTTAAGTATCTGACTTTGGCTCAGGTCATGATCCTGGGGTCCTGGGATTGGCCCCATGTCAGGCTCCCTGCTCTTCAGAGAGTCTGCTTGTCCTTCTCCCTCTGCCTCTTCCCCCACTTGTGGTCTCTCTCTCTCTCTCTCTCTCTCGCCTGCTCTCTCTCTCTCTCTCAAATAAACAAATAAAAATCTTTTTTTAAAAAGTGAGTGATGGAGACTAACTTATCACATTAATGGATGTCAAAAGAAAATCAGAGTCATAATACTTAGACAAACTAGACTTTTTTGCACTTTTATTGTTTTCATACTGCTTTAGTATCATGATAGTGCTAACCTCATGGAATGATTTTGGATATATTCCATTTCATTACTTGTAAGATTTTGATAAAGATGGTCATTAATTATTTTCTATGATGTTTGGTAGAATTTAGCAATGAGACAATGTGGTCTTGAGCTTCTCTGTGCTGGGAGATTTTAGAGTCCTAATTCAACTTTCATTCTTTTATTGGTCTAAGAAGATTTTTTGTTTCTCAGATTCAAGATTTATGGTAACCTGCGCATTTTTTTTAGCAATTACCTTTTTTTTCTAAGTTATCTGATTTGATAGTATATAACTTTTTATATAATCTGTTATCACACTATGTATTTCTGTGGTTATCTGTTGTATTGTCTTCTCTTCCATTTCACATTTTGGTGTTTGAGTCTCTCTTTTTTTTTTAGTTAATAATTAAAGCATTGTCAATTTTGTTTTGTTTTGTTTTTGAAATCTAGTCATTACTTTCAGTGTTATACTATTGTTTATTCTGGGTTCTATTTTATTTTTTCCTGCTTTTTTTCCTGTATTCCTCTAATACAGTTCAACTAAGTTTCTTCTTTTTCTTGTTTTTTTGTGGTGTGATGTTAAGCTCTTTATTTGAACTTTTTTTTGTAGATTTTATTTATTTACTCATAAGATATGGAGAGAGAGAGAGAAAGAGAGGGAGAGAGAGAGAAAGAGGCAGAGACACAGGCAGAGGGAGAAGCAGGCTCCATTGCAGGGAGCCTGATATGGGACTCGATCCCAGGACTCCAAGATCACGCCCTGGTACAAAGGCAGGCGCTAAACCTCTGAGGCACTCGGGCTGCCATGAACTTTTTTTCTTAATACAAGCATTTATTACATAAATTTTATTCTAATATCTGATTTTGCTTTATCCCATAGGTTTTGGAGTATTGTGTTTTCCTATTATTTTGTTTTGAGGCATATTTTGATTTGCCATTTGGTTTCTGATTTGGTCCATTGCTTGTGTAGTAGTGTGCTGTCAAATATTTACATATTAAATATTTAATATTTACCTTGTCCAGCTTTCTTTATTAGTGATCTTTATTTTTATACCATTATGGTTGGAAAATATACTTGATATGATTTTAGTCTTCTTAAATTTGTAATATTTGTTATTTCTCTTTTTGTGATTTAACCAGGGGATTCTTCTGTGTCTACCTGAGGAAAATATGTACTCTATTTTTCTTGGATGGAACATTTTACATATACCTTTAGAAACATGTATTCTGATGTATTCTTCAAGCAAAAAATATACTTGTTTAAAAAATGACATTTAACAGAAAGTACGTGTTTAAAATAAAGCATATCAGAGGAAGACTTAAGATAACAGATTAGTAGGGGGACATTGTGTTTTCCTCATCCCTCATACACAGCCAGACAGATTTATTCATAGAAACATCCAAGAAATTAATCTGAGGACTGAGAGAACAAGTTACATATCTAGAGGGAGAAAAACAGCTATATTGTGAAAAGTAGGAGCTGCATAGAATTGATTTGGGGAGAGAAAAGAATTGTAGGTGCTGCAGAGGGGAGCCCTTATCATGCATAGAGGAGTGAAAGTGAAAGAGAGAGCAAAAGAGTTATAGCAGCACACAGGGATTGATAGCACAAGAAAAAACTTCCCCAAAAACACTGACTGGGAAAGGAGAGGGGTTGAGTACCATGTTTTTATAAGCAGCAGAGCTCAAAGTCTTAAATTTTAGAAGTCAGTGCCATCGCTGAGGTGGTACCTGGTGGGTTTAGTGATACTTCTGCGGGGAAAGAGGACAGAAGTCCTGGAGCTGGCAGTATATGGTCTAAGGATCCCCTGAGTCACCTGGGAAAAAAAAAACAAACAAAAAAGTTACCTTAATAAAGAGTACATTTGAGCAAAATGGTACAGTGTCTCTGGGGGCAAGAGAGCTGGTAGATGTCAATGTGCCGCTCTGTACATTAGCATAAGAGCATAGTCACCTGCTGAGGGAAGCAAAACTTGGTGCCAGTTGTTTGCTGTATTTTACCATAAATACTTCTGAAATGCTGTGTGATCATATGACCGCTTCTCTGGGACTAAAATCAGTACCAGTCACAGCACAGGAATACCCTATCCCTTCCCCAGATGATCAGTGCAAGTCTGCAAGAGGCCAGGTCCCTAAAATTTGGAGCTTTGAAACACCCCTACCCCCCATCCCCATTGCCCAACTTCAGCCAGCAAAGAAGTGCTCCCAGTGGAGGATGGAGTCTCTTCAACTAAGCCCCATCTCCCTGCACCTTAACAGGTTCATATTTACTTGGGCAAGTGTACCTGAGAACTAGTTTAGCAGGCTCCTTCTCCAGAAGACCAGCACAAATCCCTGGCATGCAACAAATCTTCTGATCATAGAGCATGGCAAAGCCTCAGGTCTTGGGGAAATAGCACCTAGCTTCTTTTAACTAGTAGATCAAAACATACCTAGGTAAAACTTGCCATACAGTGGATGAGATTACAAACACTCTGCACTTAAGGCAAAGAGAACCTCTGTAGAGGACATACCTGAAGGAAGGAGCAGCCGAAACAAAACAGCAGGCTGAACACTATGAAATACTTCCAGAAGCACAAGAAATATGGAATCTCTTGTTAATATACTCTGAGCTATTACTCTCAGGAGCAGGAATATAACATGTTTTCCTAACACACACACACACACACACAGTGACATAAACTAAGTGACAAGGCAAAAGAATTCACCCCAAAAGAAAGAACAGAAAGAGATCATGGCCAAGGATTTAATCAAAACATATAAGTAAGATGCCTGAACCACATTTTAAAACAAAATAATAAGGATATTAGCTAGGCTTAAGAAAAGCAGAGAAGACACTTACTGCAGAGATAAAAGAACTAAAAGCTAGTCTGGCCAAAATAAAATAATAAAAAAAAACCTATAACCAAGATGCAAAACAGACTGGATATCATGACAATGAGGATGGACAAAGAATAATTAATCATTTATGATTATTATGATTATAATTATTTATGTGGAAATAAAATTATGGAAAGTAACAAATCTAAAAAGAAGAGGAAAGAAAGATATTGGATCATGAATGTAGACATAGGGAATTCAGTGACTCCATAAAGCATAATAACACTTGTATCATAAGAGTCTCAGAAGAAGAAGACAGGGAAAAGAGAACAGAATGTTTACTTGAGCAAATTATAATTGAAAACTTCCCTAATCTGAGGAAGGAAAACAGGCATAAAAATCCAAGAAGCACAGAGAATTCTCATCAAATTCAACAAAAGGTGGCCAACACCAAGACCTATTAGAGTCACATTCACAAAATACACAGACAAGGAAAGCAACAAAGGAAAAACAAGTCCTTAACCTACAAGGGAAGATAGATCAGGTTCACAGCAGTTATGTCCACAGAAACATGACATCAAGAATACAGTGGCGTGATATATTCAACGTACAGAATGAAAATAGTATGAAGCCAATAATACTTTGTCCAGTAAGGCTGTCATTCAGAATAGAAGGAGAGATAGAGTTTCCCAGACAAATAAAAACTAAAAGAGTTTGTGATCACTAAACCAGCACTTCAAGAATTATTTTAAAGGACTCTTTGAGTGGGAAAGAGAGACCAAAGTCAATAAAGACTAGAAAAGAACAGAGAACATCACAGAAAACACCAACTTAACAGGTAACAAAATAACACTAAATTCATATCTATCAAGAATTACTCTGAATGTAAATGTACAAATGCTCTAATCAAATGACATAGGATATTAGAATGGACCAAAATAACAAGACTGATCTATGCTGCCCACAAGAGACTCATTTTAGACCTCAAAATACCCTCAGATTGAAAGTTAGGGGCTGGAAAACCATCTATCATGTTAATAGACTTCAAAAGAAACCTGGATTTGCCATACTTATATCACACAAACTCTATTTTAAACAAAAGACTGTAATAGATGAGGAAGGACACTATCATAATTAAAGGGTCTATCCTTGAAGAAGATTTAACAATTGTAAATATTTATATGCCAAATTGGGAGCACCCAGATATATAAATAAATCAATAAAATACATTAAAAAGTTCATTGATATTAATACAATAATAGTAGGGGACTTTAACACCACACTTTGAGCAATGAACAGATCATCTAAGCAGAAGATCAACAAAGAAACAATGGTCTTGAATGATACACTGGACGAGATGGCCTTAACAAATATATTCAGAATATTTCAACCTAAAGTAGCACAATACACATTCTTTTCAAGTGCACATGGAACATTCTCCAGAATAGATCACATACTGGGTCACAAATCAGGCCTCAAAAAGTTCCAAAAGATTGAGATGATATTTTCAGAACAAAATGCTATGAATCTTGAAGTCAACCATAAGAAAAACTTTGGAAAGACCACAAGTAAGTGGAGGTTAAAACACATTCTACTAAAGAATGAATGTGTTAACCAGGATATAAAGAATTTTTTAAAAAACACATAGAAGCAAATAAAAATGAAAACAGGATGATCCAAAACCTTTGGGATGCATCAAATATCGTCCTAAAAGGGAAATATATTGCAATACAGGCTTACCTCATGAAGCAAGAAAAGTCTCAAATACAACGTAACATTACAACTCAAGAAGGTAGAAAAGGAACAGTAAATAAAAGCAAAAGCCATCAGAAGAAGGTAAATAGGTTAGAGGAGAAAAAAAAAGATATAGGAAGACACACGTGCAACCCGTGGAACAGATCAACATATTAAGTGCTGGTTCTTTGAAATAAATAGTAAAATTGATAAACTCCTAGCCAGACTTATCAAAAAGAAAAGGACCAAATAAATAAAATAATGAAAAAAAGAGGAGAGATTACAACCAGAAGCACAGAAATACAAACAATTATGAGAATATTATGACAAACTATATACCAACAAACTGGGCAATCTGGAAGAAATGGATTAATTCCCAGAAACATATAGACTAGCAAAACTGAAACAAGAAGAAATATAAAATTTGAACAGGCCCGGCATTAAAATTAGCAAAGAAGAATTCAAACTCTCCCTCTTCACAGATGACATGACACTGTCCATAGAAAACCCAAAAGACTGCACCCCAAGATTGCTAGATCTCCTACAGCAATTTGGCCGTGTGGCAGGATACAATTTGGCTGTGTGACAGGATACAAAATCAATGCCCAGAAATCAGTGGCATTTCTCTACAATAAAAATGAGACTGAAGAAACAGAAATTCAGGAGTCAATCCCATTTACAGTTGTAGCCAAAAGCATAAGATACCTAGGAATAAACCTAACCAAAGAGGTAAAGGTTCTATAATGTAAAAACTACAGAACACTTCTGAAAGAAATTGAGGAAGACACAAAGAGATGGGAAAATATTCCATGCTCATGGATTAGAAAAATTAATATTGTGAAAATGTCAATGTTACCCAGGGCATTGTGCACATTTAATGCAATCCCTATCAAAATACTATGGACTTTCTTCAGAGAGTTGGAAAAAATCATCTTAAGATTTGTGTGGAATCAGAAAAGAACCTGAATAGCCAGGGGAATATTAAAAAAGAAAACCATAGCTGGGGCCATCACAATGCCAAATTTCAAGTTGTACTACAAAGCTGTGGTCATCAAGACAGTGTGGTACTGGCACAAAAACAGACACATAGGTCAATGGAACAGAATCGAGAATCCAGATGTGGACCCTCAACTTTATGGTCAACTAATATTCGACAAAGCAGGAAAGACTATCCACTGGAAAAAAGACAGGCTCTTCAATAAATGGTGCTGGGAAAATTGGACAGCCACATGCAGAAGAATGAAACTACACCATTCTCTTACACCATACGCAAAGATAAACTCAAAATGTATGTAAGATCTAAACGTGAGACAAGATTCCATCAAAATCCTAGAGGAGAACACGGGGAACAACCTTTTGAACTTGGCCACAGCAACTTTGTGCAAGATACATCCATGAAGGCAAAAGAAACAAAAGCAAAAATGAACTATTGGGACTTCATCAAGATAAAAAGCTTCACAGCAAAAGAGACAGTCAAAAAAACTCAAAGACAACCTACAGAATGGGAGAAGATATTTGCAAATGACGTATCAGATAAAGGGCTAGTTTCCAAGATCTATAAAGAACTTATTCAAGTCAACAGCAAAGAAGCAAACAATCCAATCATGAAATGGGCAAAAGACATGAACAGAAATCTCCCAGAGGAAGACATAGACATGGCCAGCAAGCACATGAGAAAATGCTCTGCATCACTTGCCATCAGGGAAATACAAATCCAAACCACAATGAGATACCACCTCACACCAGTGAGAATGGGGAAAATTAACAAGGCAGGAAACAACAAATGTTGGAGAGGATGTGGAGAAAGGGGAACCCTCTTGTACTGTTGGTGGGAATGTGAACTGGTACAGCCACTGTGGAAAACTGTGTGGAGGTTCCTGAAAGTTAAAAATAGACCTGCCCTATTAACCATCAATTGCAGTGTTGGGGATTTACCCCAAAGATACAGATGCAGTGAAATGCCAGAACAACCGCACCCCGATGTTTATAGCAGCAATGTCCACAATAACCAAACTGTGGAAGGAGCCTCAGTGTCCATCGAAAGATGAATAGGTAAAGAACATGTGGTATATGTATACAATGGAATATTACTCAGGCATTAGACATGACAAATACCCACCATTTGCTTTGACATGGATGGAACTGGACTGTATTATGCTGAGTGAATTAAGTCAATCGGAGAAGGAGAAACATTATATGGTCTTATTCATTTGGGGAATATAAAAATTAATGAAAGGTAATAAAGGGAAAGGAGAGAAAATGTGTGAAAATATCAGTGAGGGGATCCCTGGGTGGCGCAGCGGTTTGGCGCCTGCCTTTGGCCCAGGGCGTGATCCTGGAGACCCGGGATCGAATCCCATATCGGGCTCCCGATGCATGGAGCCTGCTTCTCCCTCTGCCTGTGTCTCTGCCTCTCTCTCTCTCTCTCTGTGACTATCATAAGTAAATAAATAAAAATTAAAAAAAAAAAAAAAGAATCCCTTATTAAAAAAAAAAAAAAAAAAAAAAAAAAAAAAAAAAAAAAAGAAAATATCAGTGAGGGTAAAAAAACATGAGAGATGCTTAACTCTGGTAAAAAAAAACAGGGGTAGTGGAAAGGGAAGTGGGTGGAGGGTTGGGGTGACTGGGTGATGGGCACTGAGGGGGGCACTTGACAGGATGAGCACTGGGTGTTATGCAATATGTTGGCAAATTGAGCTCCAATAAAAAAATTAAAAAAAAAACACTCAGGTGCCCCTCAAAAAAATTCGAACAGACCTATAACCAGTAAATAAATTGAATCAGAAATAAAAAATCTCCCAACAAATGAAAGTCCAGGGACAGATGGCTCCCGGGGGAAATTCTACTAGAAATTTTAAGAATTAATGTGTATTCTTTTGAAACTGTTCCAAAAAAAATAGAAAGGGAAGGAAAACTTCCAAATTCATGCTATAGGGTCATTATTATCTTGATTCCAAAACCAGAGAAACCCCACTAAAAAGGAAAATTACAGGCCAATATATCCGATGAACATGGAATGCAAAATTAATAAGATACTAGCAAATCGAATCAAAGAGTATATTAGAATAGCTGGAGGGGGGCAAGATGGCAGAAGAGTAGGGTCCCCAAGTCACCTGTCCCCACCAAATTACCTAGATAACCTTCAAATCATCCTGAAAATCTACAAATTCGGCCTGAGATTTAAACAGAGAACAGCTGGAATGATACACTGAGAAGAGTTCACGCTTCTATCAAGGTAGGAAGACGGGGAAAAAGAAATAAAGAAACGAAAGGCATCCAAGGGGGAGGGGTCCCGGGAGGAGTTGGGCTAAGGCGGGGCGAGTGTCCCCAGGACAGGAAAGCCACATCCCAGAAAAGCAGGAGTTTCACCAATCTTCCCCGATGGAAAGGCGCTCGCAGGGAGTTAGAGCAGGATCCCAGGAGGGGCGGGGATGCCCTCAGGCTCCCTAGGACACTAACAGAGCACCTGCGCCCCAGGGAGAGCGCGCCACACCGCGGGGCCGAGCTCCCTAAAGGGCTGCAGCCTGCACCCCACAGCCCGGGAGCAGGAGGCGGCAGACTTGGAGGCTCCACGCAGAAGGGGCCAGGGGCCAGGGGCGCGAATCTAACAGCACAGGCCTGGGAGCACAGGGCGCCAGGGACACAACCCAAGATCCGGCCACCCTCCAGGACAGGCAGAAGCCAGGAGGGCACAGGACAGCAAGGACACTCCTGACCTGAGCTGAGCAGATCACGGCCCCGCCCCCGGAGCACACAGGCCCCTGCAGACTGAGAGTTCTGTAGTCACTGCGGAAGCTGAATCCAGGGATCGAGAGCTGGCAGCCGCCACTGTTGTTGCTCCTTCTGGGGCCTCACAGGATAAACAACCTCCACTGAGCCACACGGAGGCCTCACCGGATAAACAGCTTAAACATCTTTCACCGAGCCCTGCACCAGGCAGGAGGCTGAGCAGCTCCCCAAAGTGCTAACACCTGAAAATCAGCACAGTAGGCCCCTCCACCAGAAGACCAGCTAGGTGGACAGGGGAAAAATAAATTATTGACCAAGCAGCACTGGAAAGTTCTAGGGGAAGTCGAGGAATTTACAGTATACAGAATCAGAGGATACTCCCCCTTGTTTTTTTTTTTTTTTTTGCTTTTTTAGTTTTTTGCTCCCCCCTTTTCTTTTTCTTTTTCTTATCTCTTTTTTCCTCTCTTTTTTTCTTCCTTTTCTCTTCTTTTCTTTTTCTTTCCTTCTTTCTCTTCTCTCTTTTTCTCCTTTTCCCAATACAGCTTGTTTTTGGCCACTCTGCACTGAGCAAAATGACTAGAAGGAAAACCTCCCCTCAAAAGAAAAAATCAGAAACAGTCCTCTCTCCCACAGAGATACAAAATTTGGATTATGATTCAATGTCAGAAAGCCAATTCAGAAGCACTATTAAAAAGCTACTGGTGGCTTTAGAAAAAGGATAAAGGACTCAAGAGACTTCATTACTGCAGAATTTAGATCTAATCAGGCAGAAATTAAAAATCAATTGAATGAGATGCAATCCAAATAAGAGGTCATAATGACGAGGGTTAACGAGGTAGAAGAATGAGTGAGTGACATAGAAGACAAGTAGATGGCAAATAGGGAAACTAAGGAAAAAGGAGACGAACAATTAAAAGATCATGAGGATAGATTAAGGGAAATAAGTGACAGCCTGAGGAAGAAAAATCTACATTTAATTGGGGTTCCCGAGGGCGCTGAAAGGGACAGAGTTCCAGAATATGTATTTGAACAAATCATAGCTGTAAACTTTCCTAATCTGGGAAGGGAAACAGGCACTCAGATCCAGGAAATAGATCCCCTCCCAAAAAAATCAATAAAAACCATTCAACACCTCGACATTTAATAGTGAAGCTTGCAAATTCCAAAGATAAAGAGAAGATCCTTGAAGCAGCAAGAGACAAGAAATCCCTAACTTATACGGGAAGAAATATCAGAATAACAGCAGACCTCTTCACAGAGAACTGGCAGGCCAGAAAGGGCTGGCAGGATATATTCAGGATACTAAATGAGAAAAATATGCAGCCAATAATACTTTATCCAGCAGGGCTCTCAATCAGAATAGAAGGAGAGATAAAGAGCTTCCAAACCAGGCAGGAACTGAAAGAATATGTGACCACAAAACCAGCTCTGTAAGAAATTCTAATGGGGAATCTTAAAATTCCCCTTTAGGAAGAAATCCAGTGGAACAATCCACAAAACCAGGGACTGAATAGGTATCATGATGACACTAAACTCGTATCTTTCAATAGTAACTCTGAACGTGAATGGGCTTAATGAACCCATCAAAAGGCACAGGGAGTCAGACTGGATAAAAAAGCAGGACCCATCAATTTGCTCTCTACAAGAGACCTATTTTAGACAGAAGGACACCTACAGCCTGAAAATAAAAGGTTGGAGAACCATTTATCATTCAAATGGTCCTAAAAAGAAAGCAGGGGTAGCCATCCTTATATCAGATAAACTAAAATTTACCCCTAAGACTGTAGTGAGAGATGAAGAGGGACAGCACATCCTACTTATAGGATCTATCCAACAAAAGGACTTAACAATCCTCAATATATATGCTCCGCATGTGGGAGCTGCCAAATATATCAATTAATAACCAAAGTTAAGACATACTTAGATAATAATACACGTATACTTGGTGACCTCAATCTAGCGCTTTTTACACTTGAAGGTCTTCTAAGCACAACATCTCCAAAGAAAGTAGCGCTTTAAGTGATACACTACACCAGATGTATTTCACAGATATCTACAGAACGTTACGTCCAAACGCAACTAAATACACATTCTTCTCAAGTGCACATGGAACTTTCTCCAGAATAAACAACATACTGGGTCACAAATCAGGTCTGAACCGATACGAAAAGATTGGAATCGTCCCCTGATTATTCTCAGACCATAGTGCCTTGAAATTAGAAGTAAATCACAAGAAGAAGTTTGGAAGGACCTCAAACACGTGGAGGATAAGGAACATCTTGCTAAAAGATGAAAGGCTCAACCAGGAAATTAAGGAAGAATTAAAAAGATTCATGGAAACTAATGAGAATGAAGATACAACCATTCAAAATCTTTGGGATACAGTAAAAGCAGTCCTGAGGGGGAAATACATCACAATACAAGCATCCATCCCAAAACTGGAAAGAACTCAAACACAGAAGCTAACCTTACACCTAAAGGAGCTAGAGAAAAATCTGCAAATAGATCCTACACCCAGCAGAAGAAGAGAGTTAATAAAGATTCGAGCAGAACTCAACGAAATCGAGACCAGAAGAACTGTGGAACAGATCAACAAAACCAGGAGCTGATTCTTTGAAAAAAAATAATAAGATAGATAAACCATTAGCCAGCCTTATGAAAAAGAAGAGAGAGAAGACTCAAATTAATAAAATCATGAATGAGAAAGGAGAGATCACTACCAACACCAAGGAAATACAAACGATTTTAAAACATATTATGAACAGCTATATGCCAATAAATTAGGCAATCTAGAAGAAATGGATGCATTTCTGGAAAACTACAAACTACCAAAACTAGAACTGGAAGAAATAGAAGACCTGGACAGGCCAATAACCAGGGAGGAAATTGAAGCAGTCATCAAAAACCTAACAAGACACAAAAGGCCAGAGCCAGATGGCTGCCCTGGGGAATTCTATCAAACGTTTATGGAAGAAACCATACCTATTCTACTAAAGCTGTTTGGAAAGATAGAAAGAGATGGAGTACATCCAAACTCATTTTATGAGGCCAGCATCACCTTAATTCCAAAACCAAGACCCCACCAAAAAGGAGAATTATAGACCAATATCTCTGATGAGCATGGATGCAAAAATTCTCAACAAGATACTAGCCAATAGGATCCAACAGTACATTAAGAAGATTATTCACCATGATCAAGTAGGATTTATCCCCGTGATGTAAGGCTGTTCAACACTCATAAAACAATCAATGTGATTCATCATATCAGCAAGAGAAAAAATAAGAACCATGTGATTCTTTCAATAGATGCAGAGAAAGCATTTGTCAAAATACAGCATCCATTCCTGATCAAAAATCTTCAGAGTGTAGGGATAGAGGGAATATTCCACAACATCTTAAAAGCCATCTACGAAGAGCCCACAGCAAATATCATTTTCAATGGGGAAACACTGGGAGCCTTTCCCCTAAGATCAGGAACAAGACAGGGATGTCCACTCTCACCACTGCTATTCAACATAGTACTAGGAGTCCGAGCCTCAGCAATCAGGCAACAAAAAGAAATAAAAGACATTCAAATTGGCAAAGAAGAAGTCAAACACTCCCTCTTCGCCGATGACATGATACTCTACGTAGAAAACACTAAAGACTCCACCCCAAGATTACTAGAACTCATAGAGCAATTTGGCATTGTGGCAGGATACAAAATCAATGCCCAGAAGTCAGTGGCATTTCTATACACTAACAATGAGACTGAAGAAAGAGAAATTAAGGAGTCAATCCCATTTACAATTGCACCCAAAATCATAAGATACCTAGGAATAAACCTAACGAAAAGGTAAAGGATCTATACCCTAAAAACTACACAACACTTCTGAAAGAAATTGAGGAAGACACAAAAAGATGGAAAAATATTCCATGATCATGGATTGGAAGAATTAATATTGTGAAGATGTCAATGTTACTCAGGGCAATTTACACGTTTAATACAAGCTATCAAAATACCATGGACTTTCTTCAGAGAGTTAGAACAAATTATTTTAAGATTTGTGTGGAATCACAAAGGATCCCGAATAGCCAAGGGAATTTTAAAAAAGAAAACCATAGCTGGGAGCATCACAATGCCAGATTTCAGGTTGTACTACAAAGCTGTGGTCATCAAACACTGTGGTACTGGCACAAAAACAGGCACATAGATCAATGGAACAGAATAGAGAATCCAAAAGTAGACCCTCAACTTTATGGTCAACTATTATTCGACAGAATAGGAAAGACTATCCACTGGAACAGGCAGTCTCTTCAATAAATGGTGCTGGAAAATTGGACATCCACATGCAGAAGAATGAAACTGGACCATTCTCTTACACCATACACAAAGATAAATTCAAAATGGATGAAAGATCTAAATGTGAGACAAGATTCCATCAAAATCCTAGAGGCGAACACAGGCAACACCCTTTTTTACCTTGGCCACAGCAACTTCTCGCAAGATACATCCATGAAGGCAATAGAAACAAAAGCAAAGATGAACTATTGGGAATTCATCAAGATAAGAAGCTTCTGAACAGCAAAAGAAACAGTCAACAAAACTAAAAGACAACCTACAGAATGGGACAAGATATTTGCAAATCACGTATCAGATAAAGGGCTAGTATCCAAGATCTATAAAGAACTTATTCGGGGATCCCTGGGTGGCGCAGCGGTTTGGCGCCTGCCTTTGGCCCAGGGCGCGATCCTGGAGACCCGGGATCAAATCCCACATCAGGCTCCCGGTGCATGGAGCCTGCTTCTCCCTCTGCCTATGTCTCTGCCTCTCTCTCTTTCTCTCTCTGTGAATATCATAAATAAATAAAAATTAAAAAATAAGAACTTATTCAAGTCAACAGCAAAGAAACAAACAATCCATTCCTGAAATGGGCAAAAGACATGAACAGAAATCTCACGGAGGAAGACATAGACATGGCCAGCAAGCACATGAGAAAATGCTCTGCATCATTTGCCATTAGGGAAATACAAATCCAAACCACAATGAGATACCACCTCACACCAGTGAGAATGGGGAAAATTAACAAGGCAGGAAACAACAAATGTTTGAGAGGATGTGGAGAAAGGGGAACTCTCTTGCACTGTTGGTGGGAATGTGAACTGGTGCAGCCTTTCTGGAAAACTGTGTGGAGGTTCCTCAAAGAGTTAAAAATAGACCTGCCCTATGACCTAGCAATTGCACTGCAGGGGATTTACCCTAAAGATACAGATGCGGTGATACGCTGGGACACCTGCACCCCAATGTTTATAGCAGCAATGTCCACAATAGCCAAACTGGAAGGAAACTCGGTGTCCATGAAAAATGAATGGATAAAGAAGATGTGGTCTATGTATACAATGGAATATTACTCAGCCATTAGAAAAGACAAATACCCACCATTTGCTTCGACGTGCATGGAACTGGAAGGTATTATGCTGAGTGAAGTAAGTCAATCGGAGAAGGACAAACATTATATGGTCTTATTCATTTGGGTGATGTAAAAAATAGTGAAAGGGAATAAAGGGGAAGGAATAAAATGAGTGGGAAATATCAGAAAGGCAGACAGAACATGAGAGACTCCTAACTCTGGGAAACGAAAAAAGGGTTGGTAGAAAGGGGGGTGCGCGGTGGGTGGGGATGACAGGGTGACGGGCACCGAGGGGAGTGGGCACTTGATGAGATGAGCACTAGGTGTTATGCTATATGTTGGTGCATTGAACTCCAATAAAAAATAATAGTCAATAAATAAATAAATAAATAAATAAATAAATGAAAGCAGTGTCAGTTTAATACACTGCATTTAGTAAATTGAATGTCAAAAAAGAAATATATTTTAGTACAATATGACTAGTTTATAGTATCCCTTAAAAAGTTAAACATCTGATAAATGGAGATTTTTGTTAGTTTTATATATATTTTTTATTAAAATATTCAATTTGCCAACACACACACACACATATATATACATATATAATATATATATATATTTGAGAATATATACATTCTCTTTAAATAATGGTGTCCCAGCATTTCACTGCATCTGTATCTTTGGGGTAAATCCTCAGCAGTGCAATTGTTGGGTCGTAGGGCAAATATATACATTCTCTTTATCCATTCATCTGTCAACGGACGTCGTGGCTCCTTCCACAGTTTGGCTATTGTGGACATTGTGGCTATAATGATTGGGGTGCAATTGTCTCAGTTTTCAGTGCATCTGTATCTTTGGGGTAAATCCCCAACAGTGCAATTGCTGGGTTAGAGGGTAGCTCTATTTTTCACTCTTTGAGGAACCTCCACACAGTTTTCCAGAGTGGCCATAACAATGGGAGTGGAAATCACTGTCATGTTCCTGATCTGAGGGGAAAGGCTCCCAGTGTTTCCTCATTGAGAATGATATTTGCTGTGGGCTTTTTGTAGATGGCTTTTTAGATGCTGAATAATGTTCCCTTTATCCCTACACTGTGAAGAGTTTTGATTAGGAATGGATGCTGTATTTGATCAAATGCTTTCTCTTTATCAATTAAGAGGATCATATGGTTCTTGTTTTTTCTCTTGTTGATATGATGTATCACGTTGATTGCTTTACGAGTGTTGAACCAGCCTTGTATCACGGGAATAAATCCCACTTGGTCATGATGAATAATATTCTTAATGTACTGTTGGATCCTATTGGCTAGTATCTTGTTAAGAATGTTTGCTTCTGTGTTCGTCAGGGATATTGGTCTATAATTCTCCTTTAGGATGGGGTCTTTGTTTGGTTTTGGAATTAGGTGCTGCTAACTTCATAGAAAGAATTTGGAAGTATTCCATCCTTTTCTATCTTTTGGAAAAGCTTTAGTAGAATAGGTATGGTTTCTTCTTTAAACATTTGATAGAATTTCCCTGGGAAACCATCTGGTCTTGGACTTTTGTGTCTTGGGAGGTTTTTGATAACTGCTTCAAATTCCTCCCTGGTTTTCAGCCTGTTCAGGTTTTCTATTTCTTCCTGTTCCAGTTTTGGTATTTTGTGGTTTTCCAGAAATGTGTACATTTCTTCTAGATTGCCTAATTTATTGGTGTAAAGCTACTCATAATATGTTTAAATTCATTTGTGTTGCCTTGGTATTGGTTGTGATCTCACCTTTTTTATTTGTGATTTTATTAGAGTCTTTTTTTATTTTTAATAACCTGGCTAATGGTTTATCTATCTTGTTATTTTTTTCAAAGAACCAACTCCTGGTTTTGTTGATGTCTTCTACAGTTCTGGTCTCTATTTCATTGAGTTCTGCTTGAAGCTTTATTAACTCTCTTCTTCTGCTGGGTATAGCTTTTAGTTGCTGTTCTTTCTCCAGTTCCTTTAGTTGCAAGGTTAGCATGTGTATTTGAGTTTTTTTCCAGTTTTTTGTTGGATGCTTTTATTGGGATGTATTTCCCTCTCAGGTCTGCTTTTGCAGCATCCCATAGATTTTGAATGGTTGTATCTTCATTCTCATTAGTTTTCATGAATCTTTTAATTCTTCCCTAATTTCCTGGTTGACCCTTTCATCTTTTAGCAGGATGATCTTTAACCTCCACCTGTTTGAATTTCTTCCAAATTTCTTCTTGTGATGGAGTTCATCATGTTCTGAAAATATGCAGGGGACAATCCCCCATCTTTTGGTATTGGTTGAGACCTAATATGTGACCCAGTATGTGGTCTATTCTGGAGAAAGTTCCATGTACACTTGAGAAGAATGTGTATTCAGTTGCATTTGGATGGAAGGTTCTGTAAAGATCTGTGAAATCCATCTGGTCCACTGTGTCATTTAAATCTCCTGTTTCTTTGGAGATGTTGTACTTAGAAGATGTGTTGTTTGCAAAAAAAGCTGTGCTGAAGTCTCCAAGTATAAATGTATTATTATCTAAGTATGTCGTCACTTTGGTTATAAATTGATTGATATACTTGTCAGCTCCCACATTAGGGGCATAAATATTGTTAGGTCCTCTTGTTGGATAGGACCTTTATGTATTATATAGTGTCCCTCTTTATCTCCTACTACAGTCTTTGGGATAAAGTTTAATTTATCTGAAATGAGGATTGCTACCCCTGCTTTCTTTTGAGGACCATTTGAATGGTAAATGGTTCTCCAACCTTTCATTTTCAGGCTGTAGGTTTCCTTAGGTCTAAAATGAGTCTCTTGTAGACAGCAAATAGATGGGCCTTGCTTTTTTATCCAGTCTGAAACCCTCCGCCTTTTGATGGGATCACTAAGCCCATTGACGTTCAGAGTTACTATTGAAGGATATGAATTTAGTGTCATCATAATACCTATTCATTCCCTTTTTTTGTGCATTGTTTCTTTCAACTTCCTCCTTCTTTTAGAGTCCCCCTTCATATTTCTTGCAGAGCTGGTTTGGTGGTCACATATTCTTTCAGTTTCTGCCTGTCTTGGATGTTCTTTATCTCTCCTATTCTGAATGAGAGCCTTGCTGGATAAAGTAATTTTGGCTGCAGGTTCTTCTCATTTAGGACCTTGAATTTATCCTGCCACCCCTTTCTTGCCTGCCAGGTGTCTGGAGAGGTCTTCTGTTAATCTAATATGTCTCCTCATATAAATTAGGGATCTCTTGTCTCTTTATGCTTTAAGGATTTTCTCTTTAACTTTGGAATTCACAAGTTTTATTATTAAATGTCGAGGTGTTGAATCGTTTTTATTGATTTTAGTGGGGACCTCTCTATCTCCTGGATCTGAATGCCTGTTTCCATCCTCAAGTCAGGGAAGTTCTCAGCTATGATTTTTCCAATACATTTTATGGTCCTCTGTCCTTTTTGGCACCCTCTGTAACACTAATTAAATGTATATTTTTCCTTCTGAGGCTGTCATTTATTTTCCTTAACCTTTCATCATGGTCTTTTAATTGTGCTTCTCTTTTTTCCTCAGCTTCCTTCCTTGCCATCATCTTGTGTCTATGTCACTCACTCTTTCTTCTGCTTCATTAACCCTCATTGTTAGGATCTTCCTTTTAGATTGCATCTCATTTAATTGATTTTTAATTTCTGCCTGGTTAGATCTAAATTCTGCAGTCATGAAGTCTCTTTAATCCTTTATTCTTTTTTCCAGAGCCACCAGTAGCTTTATAATTGTGCTTCTGAATTGGCTTTCTGACATCGAATTGTAATATAAATTATATAACTCCATGGCAGAGAGTACTGTTTCTGATTCTTTCTTTTGTGATGAGTTCTTCTTTCTAGTCATTTTGCTCAGTGTAGAATAGCAAAAAAACGAGTTGTACTTGTTAGAAGCACAAACTCTTCTCTCTGTTGCATTTCAGCTGTTCTCTCTTTAAAAATCATGCCAAATTCATAGGTTTTCAGGCTGATATGAAAGTTATCTAGGTACGTTGGTGGGGACAGGTGACTTGGGGACTCTACTCTATCTTCTGCCATCTTGCCCCTCCCCTTGTGCTCTCTCTCTCTAAAAAACAGTAAATAAATAATGAAATAATAATTTAAAAAATGAAATAAATTGGTTTAATCCAGGTGGTGTTTATACATCAGACCCACTCTCCTATATACTCCAAGACCTTGTCCATTAGTTAACCTCTCAACTATAGCCCCAAACTCTTTGTGTAAAATAGAGATATAAAGTTATCAAA
The DNA here is from genome assembly GCF_048164855.1 of Canis lupus baileyi. Lineage (NCBI taxonomy): Eukaryota > Metazoa > Chordata > Mammalia > Carnivora > Canidae > Canis > Canis lupus. Next base: position 52,704,266 of record NC_132876.1, on the reverse strand, counting down.
TGTTATCCTTCAAAAACATCCTCCTTTGAACCTGTGTCACTCTTTGTCCAGAGCCTTATCTACTTCTCTTTACCTGAGAGACTTTACAAATTCTACTATGCTCAATTGTCTTTGATTTCCTCAACTCCAATTCAGTCTACCTCATTTTGGCTTCCTTCCTCATCATGTTGTCGAACTATCTCTGGAAAATTAATTAATTACTTCTAAATTGGTAATTTCAATTTTAGTACCTTTATCACTTAACCATTTCATTGCAATTAACATTGCTGAACATGCTCTAACTCTTGAAAATCTTACTTTCATTGGCTTCTGTAATTACTTTTTCTTGTTTCTCTTTTCTTGAACATTTTCTTTTGTTCTTTGTTGTCTTTTTTCATTTCATTGCTCTTTCAATATTGGAATTTTCTGGTACTAAAATTTTTAGCTTCCTTTTCACTCTACATATAGTTTATATGCTTTAATCTATATCTCCATGGCCTCAACTATTACCTATATTCCTCAAAACTTTAAATACCTGAAGCCCATATTTCTTACTCAGTTTCTTAATGGAAAATTTCCCTTAGATATCTTATGGACAACACAAAAGGATTTATTAAAAAGTGATCTCATTATTTTTTGTCCAAAATTTTTTCTTTTCCCTATATTCCCAACCTGTGTAAATTGTAGGATTAACTATTCCTTCACCCAGGACAGAAATCTGATGAAGTTCCTATTTTAAGTTTGCATTATCATAAATATTTCAGTTTCCATGAATTCTTTTATATGTTTCTTTAAAAAATATTTTATTTACTTTAGAGTGAGAGAGCAAAAAGAGCAGGTGTTTGGGAGATTGGGATGGGTAGGGGTAGAAGCAGACTCCTCAGCAAGGACCCTGATGCAGGGCTTGATCCCAAGATCCTGGGATCATAACCTGAGCCAAAGGTAGACACTTTAATGAGTTAGTCACCCTGGCATCTCCTTTTATATATTTCTTAAATATCTTTACATACCCATCATTTTAGTTTGTGCTTTCATTACCCATACTCTATAATAGTTCAGTAGTCTGTTTAGTTGTTTTAAACGTTTTGGATTTCAGGGACAAGCAAAATTTCAAAACACAACAAGATTTAAATAGTGAACTTATCAAAGTTTCTTGGAAAAAATTCAAGATGCAAAAATTATTTGTATTTTGGTAAACACAAAATGTCTGGCAAATAAAATTCAAAATATCACTTAAAATAACAACAAAAAGCATCCAATACTTAAGAATAAATCTAATGAAATATTTAATAAACCATTATACTGAAAACAACAAAACATTCCGAGAAATGTTGAAAAATATCTAAGTAAATGGAAAAGTGTACTATGTTTATGGATTAATTGGAAGGCTTGATAGTTTAATGGATGTCAATTCCAAAATTGATTGATGAAGTATGTATAATCCCAATCAAATTCCTGCAGGATGTGTGTGGTGTTTGTGTAAATTGACAAGCTGATTATAATATTTGTATCACAATGCAAAGTTCTTTGAATAGTTAATACAATCTTGAAGAAAAAACAAAGGTGGAGGACTTACAGTGCTAGATTTGAAAACTAACAACAAACTTGTTATGATTAAGGTAGTGTGATGTTGATAAAAAGATTGACAAATAGACCAATGGAACAAAGTAGAGAGTACAAAAATAAGCCTACACATAGTCACTTAACTTACATCCAAGATCCCGTTGTAATTAAGTGAGGGAAAAATAATCATTTTAATAAATGGTGTCAGAGTAATGCATATTCATATGGGAGAAAATGGACCTTGATTGTGTCATACTATGCACAAAAATCAAGTTAGGTCATAGAACTATGACTATTAGAACTATGACTCATAAAACAAATTGATTGCCTGTCTCTGTTTGTAAATAAAGTTTTATTGGAACACAGCCAGCCCATTCATTTATGTGTTGTTTTTGATTGCTTTCATACTACAGGGCAGAATTGAGTAGTTATGACAGAGAGCATATAGCTCACAAAGTCATATATATGTACCAGTTTGCCCTTTGTAGAAAAAGCTTGTAAAACTCTGTTCTAAAAGAAAACAGAAAAATATCATTGTAATGATGACATGTTGCTTTTTCTCTTTATTAAATAAACATAAATTAAAAATCAAAAAGGATTAAATAAAATAATAAATTTGACTTCATAAAATTAAGAACATCTGTATATTTGGATTTGTGTCAAGAATATAATAAAAATTCTTAGAGATCATTAAGAAAAAAGTCAAACTTTATTTTAAAATGAACAAAGGATTTGTTTTCATTTTTGTTTTATGACTTTATTTATTTATTTGAAAGAGAAAGAAAGCACAAACAGGGGGAGCCACAGAGGGAGAGGGAGAAGCAGACTCCCTGCAGAGAAGGGAACCTGATGTGGGGCTTGATCCCAGGACCCTGGGCCAAAGGCAGACCTTTAACCAGCTAAGCCACCTAGGTACCCCACAAGCAAAGGATTTGAATAGGTATTTCTCCAAAGAAAGTATACAAATGTTTAATTAATCCCATGTAGAGATATTCAACATCATTAGCCATTAAGGAAATCCAAATCAAAACCACAATGAGATACTCACTTTGCATCTATTAGGATGGCTATAATAAAAAAGACAATAGCAAGTGTGGGCCAATACATGGAGAAATTGGAATCCTCATACACTGCTGGTTGGAATATAAACTGACACGTGTAGCCGCTTTGAAAAAGAATTTGGCATTTCCTAAAAAAATAAACAGTTACCATATGACCCAACAATTGTAATCCTAGGTATTTACCCAAGAATATAGAAAACATGTACACATAAAAACTCAAATGCAAATGTTTATACCAGCATTATTCATAATAGTCAAAAAGTGTAAACCTTCTGAATGTCTATCAGTTGATGGATGGATAATTATAATGTGTTATATTCACACAATGGCACACTATTTAGTCATAAGAATAAAAGCAGTGCTGATAGATGATAGAGCATGGATGAACCTTAAAAACATGCTAACTTAAAGAAATCAGACATGAAAAGCAACAGGTTACATGATTCCATTTATATGAAATGTCCAGAATAGGCAAAGCTATAGAGACAAAGTAGTAGGTTAAAAGTTGCAAAGGTAGGGACACCTGGCTGGCTCAGTCAGTTAAGCATCTGCCTTTGTCTCAGAACATGATCCTGGAGTCTTGGAATTGAGCCCTGCATCAAGGAGCCTGCTTCTCACGCTCCCTCTGCCCCTAACTCATACTTTGTCTCTCTAGTACTCTCTGTTTCTCACTCTGTCAAATAAATAAATAAATAAATAATATCAAAAATAAAGTTGGAAAGGTTAAGGGATAAGAGAATGAAGAGTGACTACTAATGTGTGTGGAGTTTATGCAGTGATGAGAATGTTCTGGAATGTTCTGGAATTAGTGTGTAGAGTAACTTTGTGACTATTCTAAAAATCATTTAATCGTATACTTTGAAAAGGTGAATATTATGGCATGTGAATTACAGCTCAATTTTTTAAAAAGTAAGCAAAAATATGGAATCATATATATTTGTAAGACATTAAAGTTATGAGGCCACTGATCAGCTAAAATAAAACAACCATTGAAAAATAGTACTTTTCTTTAGAAGACTCAAGGTACACAAAAATAAACTACTGCATAATACTACATGTACTAATATATACTTATCAAAATGGCTAAAATTAAAATGACATAATACCAAGAGTTGACAAGCATGTAGAACAACTGGAGCTTTCATATATTAGTGGTAGAAGTAAATTTGTATGCAGTTACTCTAAATAAATTTAGTTGATATTGTTTGGCATCTTCTAAGGACATGCTAAATAATATTACAAGAAGCTTCTATCAGGATAAATTAAATATATGCTTATCATATGACCAAGAAATTCTACTCCTATTTGTATAACCAAAAGAAATGAATACATATGTCCACAAAAAGATTCATAAAAGAATGGCCAAAGTATTCTTACAACAAAAAATAGAAATGACCTAAATGTCAATCCATAGGAGAATGGATAAACAAGTTGTGTTAATATCATATGTTAAAATATTGCGGGAACATATAGTATAATACCCAGTGCTCATCCCGTCAAGTGTCCCACTCAGTGCCTGTCACCCAGTGACTCCGTCCCCCCACCCACCTCCCCTTCCACTAACCCTTGTTCATCTCCCAGAGTTAGGAGTCTCTCATGAAAATGAATAAATAAATAAATAAATAAATAAATAAATAAATAAATAAAAATAAATAAAAGGACAGTAAAAAAAATTAAAAATATTGCAGGAAAATTAAAAAAGGAAACATACTAAAACTTATACAACATGAATAAATCAGAGAAGTATTATGTTGACTTCTAAGAATCTAAGCAAAAAAAGTACATACTGTTTTATTCCAATTTATATTTATATTTATACTAAGTACATGAACAGACAAAACTAATCTATGAGGTTATAAATTGACAGTGGTTGCCAAAGGTGGAGGGGTGGAAATTAAATAGAATGGAGTGTGAGGATACTTTCTGGAGTAGTAGACAAATTTTATATTGCAATGTAGGTGGTGGGTAAGAGTCATTGTTAAAATCCAAAATTGAACTGAATAAATTTATAAAGAGCTTATTAGCTTTATTCAGCATTTCATGAATGGATAAGCATCCAATTTAGCAGCTAGAAAGGAGCTCCTAGGAGCTGTACAAAATGAAAGATTTTCATAGGCAGAAGAAAGTAAGGAAAAAGGAATTAAATAGATAAGAAGCTTGTTTGTTATTACAAGATCATTTCCCTTATTCAGGGGTTGACAGGAGTTTATCAGGCTGATTGCCTAATTAGTGTTGATTAGGCAATTTCTGATTAAATGTTTAAAAATTCCATTTCTGGGAGAGCCACCACTAAAATCACATTAAGTCTTGGTTTGGCGAGATGGGGCTTAACATAAATGACTCCATTTTGAGCATATTGTCTTGTTTTTAACCTATCTACAAATGTAAAAATTCATTGAGTTGCATACTTAATATTCGTACATGTTACACATCTTATATAATGCATTGAAGGTCTCAATTATAAAAGTAAAAACAAAAGAAAGAGTAGGGGAATTGTAACCCTTTTCAATTGTAGGAAAAAAAACTGATATTTTGCCAAGTAAAGACATCAAAACTTGCTATCAATGTAACATGTATATTCACCATTATTTTATGAAATAAACATCTTAATACAAAAATATAAAGATGACACAATACCAGAATAAAAAATAATCTTTTATGTGGAATCAATCTAGCTTAATAGGAAGCTTATTACCTTGTCCTTGTTTGTGTACCAATTTGTAACATTTTGTCTGATCTAGTGGAAACCTTCTTTTGGATTAGCAGAAGTTGAGGAGTGATGTCTTGATATTATAGTTCTAAGTATAACTCACCCTTCAATCATTTACTTTTTCAATTTAAACAAAATATACTTGATTCTCCTAAATTATTGTTCATGGTCCTGTGTAAAACTCTTTAATGGCCCCTCATTGTGTGAAGTGGTGATTTTCCAATAACTTTAGATTAAAATAGTCAGGGATCTTTTATATATTTTTAACTCATTGTAAGCCAATAAATTATAATATTGGAAGGGTGATGTCTAGACACCAGCATTTTTTAATCTTTCTTAACTTATGTGCACCAAAGAGAATCATTGACCTACCATACAATGTTTTAACTTCTTAGTAGGCCTTGACTCAACTAGTTAATATCTGAACTGGCTAAGTTTCTTCATTCTATGTTGTTCCCTTTTGCCTTATTTATATAGGGGAAGAAAAATAATTTCCCTTCTACTCTTTTGAGTTCTCACCTGAGTTCTCACCTGAGACCCCAGTAATAAAAGCATATTAACAAGGGAAAAACAAACAGAAGTTTATTAACATGCATACCTTATATATACATGAGAGATGTGCAGGGAAAAATAAGTAACTCCTGGGGGTGGCCTAAGCCACCTGTTTAAATTCTATTTCCAACTGAAGACAAAAGAAAGGGGGAGGAGACAGTTATAAGAAGTTACCAGTGAAAGCATAGTAAAGGAGGGTAAGGTTTGCTATGCAGATTTAAATTGGACCCTTTTCCATTGCCAAAATTCTCTTGATGTAGGGTCACCCTTCTCTTCCTAATTCAAATAGAGACACACCCTTACAAATGGAGATTTCCTTTTAAATTTTCCTTTCAAAAGGGTAACCTCTACTCTGTTTTCAGAGCTTCTATGTCTATTTATTAAAATATCAGCTGAAAATAAACCTTATGTCAAAAAAGCATATTTTGGGGTGGTATATTCTGCTACCCTTTAGATATTCCTCTTCTTGCAAGACTCAGTTTAAGTGTGTCCTCTTTGTGAAGCCTTAGCCCTGCCCCAAGCAAATTTAGATCCTTCATAGCCACTCACAGCACCTATCACTTTAGTAGTTAGAACAAGAGCTTCATAAGACTGCCCTCTATGTTAGGTATATTTTTATCTCTAGTAGAGTATATAGCATAAATCCAGTAAAACTTGAATGAATACATTAATCTTTTATTTTGAGACTTCTCAGAAAAGATCCCCTGACTGCCCTCACTTGATTTAACAGAAGGTACTATCTTTTCAAAATAAATAACCTATATATTCAGGAAAAGTGTGAGAAAATACAAATGTAGAAATCAACATGGGTTAATAAGTTTATCCCAGCAAGGTGAAGTGCAAAGGAGTATGTATAGAATGATCTTTCAAAAATATTGTACACAATTACGTGAAAACTACAAACAATAAACACAGTACTCTTGGTCAAAAGTGAGGAAAGCAAGAATAGTTACTGTATACATCAGAACTGTTATGTTGACATGGAAGAGAGCTTCTTAGGCAAAGCAGTCTCCTATTTGAGAAAAACTTGGAGATAATTCAGACAACTTGACAAATCTTAAGCACAAATTCTGAGCACCACTTTTGAACAAAAAGGTCTGTAAAAATTGAAGGACAAAAATCAGACATTCATTTGTACATCTTCATCACTGTCCCCACTGCAGAATGGATGCAACAAAAAGAGATGAGGTAAGTTGGCCTGTCTATCTAAGATGAAAAATGAGTATGCTGCTTGCTCTTGAGTCCAACAACTCAGGATTCCTTAATGATTTGTAGAATTATTATGAGCAGCAACATAATTAAATCCAGCAGGAAGTAATTCTAATAGAGTTTGTATAAGAGATAATCTTAACAAATATTTACCATGCCATCTTGTCATTAGGTAGAAAAAAACCCAGAATAATTTCACTCATAGTCTGCCACTAAATTTTCAAGGCAAAGAGACACGCTAAACTTTATCATCTTCATTTTACAGTATATGCATTCATTAAATGAACTTTCCAAACCCACAGAAATATTCTAGTACTATGAATTCTTTAAAACTTCTTAGTAGATATGGAGTTGCTAAATATTCTTTACTCAAACTGTGTAAGGAAATGCTCTGCTTTGTTGTCACTGTCAGGGCAAAGAAGAAAATTTGTGAAAGGATTTAGTATCCTGCTTCAAAGCTTTAGCACAAACTTGAGAGAGTATGAGAATGAATGCTGTTGCTAATAGCAAAACTAGAAATGTAAAATATTTTTTCTACTTGTCCTCACCCTGACTCTGATAAAATCTCTCTGGCTTATTTTTTATTCTACACCTTCTGTTTCATACCCCGCCCCCCGCCATTGCTCCTGAATATCAGTGCTTATGAGGCTTTTTGAGACCTACTCTACTTTACTTTGGAAAATACAAAGAACAAAGTGAATTGTTTATTAATCTGCAGTGCTTTCATAACCACAACTCTAGATTCTCATTTTTATTGGCCACCATATAGCCACTGTGCTATTTTGATAGGAAGTGTTTGAGTGTACTAGCTTGACCCGGAATATTATTGCCACAGCTCTCTGACAGTGATTCATATTGCAAAATCCTTCCCTGTCATTTCCAAAGCAACATTGGCCATATAGGGGTGAGCACTGCAAGATTAGGATGATTTTTTTTCTGGAAATTTAACTACATGCTTTTCAGTCTATGGCCTCTCTGAGACAGCATGGGTCAGTACCTTGACAGAATTCATTCTTTTCTTCAGCATTCACTTCAAATTATTCCAGTGGCAATCCTTAGCCATTCTTCATTTGTTATTTCGTTTCTACAGTTTTAAATTCAGTTATTGAAGAAAGATAGTACTCAAACTCTATCTTATGTATTAAGTTTCACTCTTCTTTTTAAAATATTTGCATACATTTTTATTAAATGCCAAAAAATATATGGCTTAAAGAATTGTGTAACATTTCAATTGCCGTATCAACTGAGGAAACCAGTCTTTTGCTTTATATAATGTATTATGTCTTTAAGCCAAAGCATCACTTTTTCCTTGGATCTTTATAGTATGATGTTGTGAACTATCCCTGAGGTTTTAAGAAGTGCTGAGTATAAAGTTATAAAGTTGCAGAATATTAAAAAAAAAAAGTACATATGTTATTTTCTCACAGTTTCCAAACTGGCACCTACTAATTGTATTTTTTGTCCATAAATTGGTCATTTTCTTATTATATTAGTTTTGAAGTTGTTAAATTCAAGTATCATAGAAGTAGTACGTACCAATATATTCATCCCAGAGTAAAAAATAATCCATATACAATGATTCCTTTTAACTTTGCTAACAGATTACTCTTTAACTTTTGCTTAGGTTTGAATTCTGATGATGCCAATCTATCCCTACAGCTCCAGGGAAAAGAGTGCTTTCTTAAATGAGGTCAAGATATAAGTAAGAGTTCTCTAGAATCTCAGAGTGCATAAGAGTGAAGGTTTTTAAGACAATTAAATGTTACTTTGCACCATTTTTAAACTGGCATGCAAAAAAAGTGAAAACAACGTTACCTAGAGAAGGTAACTCCGTTTTCACTTGACCTCATTAATACCTATCTATTCTCCTTTAAAACTGTTCTGAGATATTCATCTTGTAAAGTATGACTTTAGTTACCATGATTTTTGCTTATAAGGTACAGAGTGTTTCAACAATTTAAGCTACATTTCAGATCAACTTGAACAGTATTGCTAAAGCATTGAAAGGTATATACTAAATCAAATGTTATTGTAGGAATAGATTCTCATGGCATCAGTAAAAAGTAAAAAAAACAGATTCAGAGTTTCATGGAACTCAGACCCATGTGCTTATGTGCATTTGATTTTGGTACGTATAGTTAACAAGGTTCAGACTTATTTATTTTACATTTCTAAGATAAAATTAAAGGTCTTTGAAAGATTTTGTGATCCTTTAACTTGTGAATGATCATATTAATATTTTTCTTACTTATGAAGTATGGCTGTATGGTAAAAGAGCCTCCAACTAACATTTCCAAAAGTAAAGAAACTCATCATTACCAGTAATAATCTGCTTATGGAAAATTCAAGGTCTTATTTTCTTGATGTATAGCATACAGTGTGAGAGGAAATTTCATGCTGAAATAAATCCATATTTTCACAAATAAAATTAACTTTCTAATTGTATTTTAGACCAGCAGCATTATAGTTTTTAACTGACTGTACTTTATGTCACCAGAGTTCCTGGGTGGCTCAGCTGGTTAAGCATCAGACTCTTGATTTCAGCTCAGGGTCATGAGATGGAGTGCCATGTTGGGCTCCATAGTGGGGAGTCTGCTTGAGATTATATCTCTCCCTCTTTCTCTGCCCTTTCCCTTGCTTATGTGCTCTCTCTCTCTCCATCAAAATTAATACATCAAAATATTTTTAAAAATTTTAAAAACTCTGTGAAACCAGGTTCTGTGAGCTCACACAGTAGAGAATGTAAATTGAAAGTGAAGAGTCAGGAGGTGTCTAGCTGGCTCAGTTGGAAGAGCACACAACTCTTGATCTTAGGGTTAAAAATTGGAGTCCCACATTGAGTGCAGAGAGTACTAAAATAAATAAATAAATAAATTAATTAATTAATTAACAAACTAACTAACTAACTTTTAAAAAGGAAGGGAAAAGTCAAAACAATGAGGTTCAGTTAAACTCTTGCAGGAAATATGTAAATCACAAATAAGTAGTCCCTGTCAAGAAAGTAGAGAGTTTGCTACTTGAGAATTTCTCTTTTCCTTCTTCAAATATTTGAACAGGTTCTATAAAAAGTGTTTTTTTCACCAAGATACTTCATTTTTTAAAGTGTTGGGTGAAAGTTTCATTTTTATACTGAGCATCAAAAATTATTAGACAGATTTGTAGATGCTTGAAGTTGATAGTTATTCCATATCCTATGAAGTGCTGTGTAAAAGATAATTATTATTATTATGAAATTGCCTTACAATAGATTTTTATTTCTGATGGCATGGTGTGCATTTTGCAGTTTCAGCATCCTCAAAGTAGCAACATGTATGGTTGCTATTTTTACATATATTCAGGTAGCACTTTCTAACATTAACGAAGCTAGTAAGAAGAATGATCTGACTCAACCCATCAGAATTACAATTTGCTTTGAAGACATTTTGTGATCAGTCATCATATTAAGATTTTTTGGACAAAAAAGCTAGTTTTCCACAGGATGGTATTTTTGATAATGACAAAAAAATAATGATTGTAAAATATATTTGCTTTCCATCTTCTTTGGTTACTCTAGCATAGAGTAAGAAATGGAAGTAAAAAGCAGACAACAAAAAGACAACTTGTGAAGTGCACAAAATTTGTTATCAAATTGCTAGTAGTTGTGAAGAATAGGGGAGGAACAGAAGGGAAGACATAAAGAAATGAAGATGGGAGAAAATGAGATGCCTTAAATTTAAATGATATTTTAGAATAAATCACACTTCTAAACCCAACTAACAAAATGAATATTCTAACCAATACCTTGTTTTATAATATGGGTTTAGCATTAACTGGGTCAAGTGATGTTATTTAGCAAAAACAGGTCATTGAGAAATGCCTCACAGACCATTAGAGGAAATGCTGAATTGATTGGACTATTCAAACTGCAACCAATATGATTTACAGTTTTGTGAATAATGATATAGACTGGATTCAATACAGACAAATTATAGGAACCAGAGGTCAATTAACTCAAGAAAAAAAGTAAATATGAATAAATAGGGAACATCACGAAAGGCTGAGTTAAAAATAACATGTTGATAACATGTTTATGTCCATTGGCTGGAAGCTGGTCAAATTGTTAAAGTCAATAGTTAAAGTTCAGAGGGGGCCTAAGAGGATAACATTGATGTCTTTATGTGACCAGTGGCACAACAAAAGATAAGAATTTATGTGTTTACATTTGCATATTTCTTATGAAGGCTGCTATATTGGACCTTGATATTTTCTCCTCTGGCACTCCCTTATTATTGCCAACCTTCTTGAAAAAAAAAATTGTCCACAACAACTATCTATACTTCAATTCCTAACTCCTATCATTCACTTCCTCTCATACTACTACACTAAAATCACCATCAATAATCTCACTGCCAAATCTATTGGACATGTTTTAATTGATCTTTGACTTTTAACTTTGTTGACAACTACTTCCTTCTCTATCTTCTAGAGTTTCTGCTCAGGCTTTCTTCTCACTCTACTTCACTCATAATATATATAAGGCACCTGGAAAAGAGTTTGTCATATAGAAGATGCTAGGTCATTGTTCTTTCCCCTCTTCACCTATCATTTAAACTTTAGTGTCCTGCAGGATCTTGTTGTCAGTCCTGTTTTCACTTCACATCCTACCCTTGAGTGATGTAATTCTCTTCTACAATTGTAACTCCTATCTAAAAATCATTGACTTTAAATTTATGTAACAGTTTGTTCTCCATAATTAAGAGTCTGTTTCATGGTTTGCTTCTCTCTCTCTCTTTTTTTTCCCCTTCACTTATTTGTTTTGTTTCTTAAATTTCACATAGAGTAAAATCTTGCGGTATTCATCTTTCTCTGACTAACTTATTTCACTTAGCATTATGCTCTTTAGCTCTGATTGATATATATATATATATATATATATATATATATATATATATATATATCCCACATCTCCTTTAGCCATTCTTCATGGAGACTTGGGCTAATATAACACTGTATGTTAACTAACTGGAATTAAAATAAAAACTTAAAAAAAGAAAACAATTGGGGTGATGATCCATAATATATATTTTTAATACATAAATATCATTTATTTTTTTAAATAAAGAAAAAAATCATTGTTTCTTCTCTAGCTATAAAAGCAACTATGCTCGATGTAGACAATGAAGAAACAACAGGCGAAATGAAGCACAATCATCAGTATTCCTGTCCTGCAATATCACTGTTAATATGCTGGTGACTGTTTTACAACCTTACTATGTTTGCATATGCATCCATATATATTTTGATTTGTGTATTAAAATGGCACTGTAATTTAAATCTATCTATCTATCTGATAACAAGCTTATATCTTTCTCAAATTGTGAACCTGTATATCCAACTGCTTATTAGGAATCTTCATCTGAATTTCTAATGCCAAGTTAAACTTAACATGTCTGAATCTCAACTTAGTATGTTCCAATACAAACTTGTTGTCATTTTCTTTTATTAATCTCTATGTATTATGCAAGTACCTTAATGGCAATTCAAGTTAGAAGTTGTAAGTCTTCATGAATTTCTCCCACTAACATCTAAGCAGTAATCATAATCTATTAATTCTACATTCTAAAATAACTTTTCAGCACAGTCCTTAATCTGTTCTTTTCTTCTGACACTGCCTTAGTTCAAATCCTCATAACTTTTTACTATACTAGAGTACTATTTCCCTAGTCACAACCCTACCTTCTTACATCTTTCATAGTACTACCAAGTTACCCTTCTCACATGAATCTAAACATTCCGCTCTCATCTTAAAACTCTTTAGTGACCTTTAATTTAGATGCAATCAAAAGTCCATATATAAAACTTTGTAGTCTGGTTCCTACTGATTCCTCCATCATTTCTTACTAGTCACTTCCTCATTGCCTCTGCATCTATACCTCCATTATGCTCCAGTAAAACTGAAGTACTTTCAAATTGCTAAATATTAGAATTAGAAATTCAGAATTTGAGTCCTTATTCTGCCACTTTTTTAGGTGTGCTACTAAAATTAAATAATTTAACTTCTCTAGGAGTTAATTTCTTCATTTTGGGGGGATAGAGAGAGGGAAAGAAGAAGAGAATGAGTGGGGGATGGAAAGGGTGAGAGAGAATCTTAAGCGGGCTCCACACCCAGTGCAGAGCCCTACAATTGGCTTGATTTCAGGGCCCTGAGATCAGGACCTGAACTAAAAATCAAAAGTTGGAAGATTAACCAACTGAGCTTCTCAGGTGCTCCAATTTCTTCATTTTTAAAAAGGGAAAAACTCACATATTAAATGTATTAAAGGGAATACCATATATAAATGGCCTAGCACAGTACTTAATGTTTTTGACCTTTCTTTGCAACTGTTTCTTAAATATTTATATTTCCCTTTTTGTCAATGTTACAGATATTCCTAATTAAGTACTTTGAGCCTTATAAACAGACACAGCATAGTATTTAATAGGACTAAATTACATCCTGAGTTTCCTTAGTCCTAAATCTAATTATTCTGTTAGTCTTCTCTGCAGTCTCCCTAATTTCACAACATGTGAAACTCAAGACTAAATGCAATACTTGCAAGACCTTTCAAAATAAGAATGCAACATGATCCTATCTTTTGTCTTTTTCCTATTTCTTATTATAGAATTATAAGTTCTTGTTATAGATTCTTGCTCTGAAACTCGAACTTCATTTGCTTGCATTCAATTATGAATTACCAGGATGATTAGACTTAGCTCTGTTGCTTGAACCTAGTCACTCACTCTTCATTTATTATCATGCATTTTTCATTTGGACCCTCATGATAAATATAAATGATAAAAAAACCTACCAGTTGGATTTTTCAATACAGTGGAAATTTACCAAACTGATTACATCAATTGGTCGAGTTCCTCAAAAGAATGAAGCCAGTAGCCACCTGTAGAGTCATGTTCTCTGTTACAAAAAAAATTGCCTTGTCTGAGGAAAGCATCAGCATCCTAGAGACCAACTGCAAAGCAAGGGTTTTGGGCGAATGTACTAACCTCTACCTTTAGACTTCTTTTCAGCCTACTTCTACCTACAAGTTCTGGGCCTGAGTTGTAGCCTCCAGCCTTGTCATCCCTGCTGCAAACTGTCTGCCCACAGCCCACATGCTTCTATCCTGGCTATTTCTCCTGCTTAATGGGGTTTTGTGCAATTTAGAGTTTTTCTATAAACTGAGCCTTGTGTTTGTACAGCCTTTAGGAGATTTTTGTAGTAAGAAGCCAAGGACCTCCCTTCAGCCCTGAACAGATTTTCCCTCCAATTCCAACCCAAAAGTTTTATGTACCCTTTTAGTTTACTACTCAATAAATGTGTGGATGACTTCAAAAAATTCCATTGAACACTATTCTATTTCCTTTATTAAATGATAGTTTCTCATTTTGAACCTTGTTCTTGTTTGGAAAGATGCTAGCAACTCTACCCAACTTGTTACATTCCACAACCTACAGAATATGTTTTCAATTTGATAAGTCAAGTGAAGATTTTGGATAAAACATATGGTATTTGGAGTGGAATAATATTTAGTTGAAATTTCAGTTTCTTCATTTTTAAAATGAAAACTATGGTACAAGGATTATTTTTAATATCGAATTAGATAATAACTATCTGTTATTTTCATGTCTGCCACATGAAAGAAATACTCTAGAGGTCAATATTCTTATGTTCTTTGCCCTTGTTCCTCTCACATAAAGGCAAGATCCCATAGGCTTTTTCACTTAATACAGTGCCCCAGGTTGGATCAGAAAAAAAATTCCACTACCTAGAATGAGAATGGAAAGAGGCCATGTAAATTTATAGGGGTTTGTATTTAGGAAGTGTTCCTGTTGGGGAAAGGAGAAGAGAAAGGGCAGTCAGATGATGCTTGGATTAGATTTTGATGGAGTTGACTAATTTGTTTGTTTAGAGAAGAATGGGACCTAACTTGGGTCACAGTGGAGGAGAGAGGTGTACAGTTCAGTGGCTTGGTATTGAAAACAAAGGGACCAGATGTTATGTTGTTTCTTCACCCAGCTTGTCACTGGCTAGGGTATAGTAAAATGGACAAAGCAATATCATATAGTTTAATCATTAGAAAAGATATACTCTATTTTGTTTAGCTATTTTGTTAAAAATTTTATTTTTAATAATTTAGAAATTATTTCTTTATCAATTGCCTAGCCTTGCGTATATGTGTTTTTGATAAGATCTTCCATTCCTCACATTCACATATATTTAAGAATTAGTGTATTAGTCTAATTGAAAAATTGGACACAGCTATTTTTGACTTTTGGTTGTTTAACATAGGTTTAAATTAAATTTAAGTTAAAGTAGGTGAATTAATTTTCGTATTTCCTTTCCCTTCTCTGCTACCTTATTTAGACATTCTAAATTAAAACAAAAGTGGCACACTAAAACCCAAATGGCCTAGTGATGCTGTACATGTATCCTGTAAGCATATTTGAATCATATTATAATTTTCTGATAGACTTAGAATTTTGATCCTCTTAAAAATTCAGAAACAAGACCACTCAGGAAGAGTCAAAGGGCTTTCTGTTGTGACTCCTACATCAAAGCCAAATTGCTAGGTAAATTCTGGTTGCAGAAATCTTTATCACTAGAGGTGGAACAGCTTGAATTTCAGCATTCTAGGTGAAATTTCAGATTGGTTATTGAAAATATTCTTCCATTTTATAAAATAAAACAAATGCAGATATATCTCTGATTGAGTAAAAATGGGAAATTCTACAATGTCATAGTTTACTTCATCTTTCAGCTTGAAATCCAATTGTGACTGGTAATCCTACTTACTTGTCCTCCCATCATAACATTGGTTTTCTTATGTAAAGGAATGAGTCTAACTAGATAACCTGGCTGTAAGTAGAAAATATTAGTATCTATCACAGTATAGTCTGTGATGTTCATTAAAAACGTCACTTTTTATTCTCTATAAATGAGTTGACAATGGGTACAGGAATCAAAGGACCAACACCTATTGAAAGCATGTATTGGTAATTAAGATGAGGGAACGTAGGTTGATTGGAATTTATCATAAACTTGTCAGGGCAGCAAGGTTGGCACAGACTAACATAATATTAGAACAATTGTTACCTCTCTATCATAAGGTAGTAAGAGAGAATTTATAAATCTGACTATGAAACAATGACTTTAGATTTTTGTGTATGGCTTGAATATGTTTTAAAATAATCAAAAATATTTTCAATTTTATTAAAAGTGTATCCCTGGGGTGCCTGGGTGGTGTGATTGGTTAAGTGTCCAACCCTTGATTTTGGCTCAGGTTGTGATCTCAGGGTCCTAAGATTGAACTCTGCCACAGGACCCTCTGGGCACGGAGCCCAGAGTTTGCTTAAGACTCTCTCCCTTTTCCTCTGACTTTCCCCCACCCCATGCCATCTCTCTCTCTCTATCTCTCTCTCTCTCTCTAATAAATAAATCTTTAAAAAAATTCACCTAAGATAATCTCATTTTATTGAAAGATCCACTTTCAGTCAGTTTGAGCCTAAAAATTCTTCAAAAGATGTAATAAATCTATCGACTGGCTTAGAGCATTGCTTCATTCTCATCATCAACCTACACAGAAAAATTGGAAAAAGGCAGGTTTGGGTGCCTGGGTGGTTCAGTTGGTTGAGTGTCCGACTCCTGGTTTTGGCTCAGGTCATGATCTCATGGGTCATGACATCAAGTCCCTGCTTAAAGATTCTCTCCCTCTACCCCTTACCCCTCAAATAAATAAATAAATCTTAAAAAAAGAAAAAAGGCAGGTAGACTTCTATGAACATTATAGTTCTCTTACTATTGTATTATTAAATTCTTTATGTTCTTAAGAAGAAATTGTGAAAAATACAAGAAAATGAAGATGTTTCTTCTAACTCTGAGATCTTAACACCAGAAGTTAAGAGCATCACACAGAAGATAGAGTTCAAACGTTAGCTGTGACAACTTTCATAAGTGAGATTGGGTTATAATATACCCACTGTAAAGCAGAAATATGGATGTTATGATGTGACATCTGCTCCAAATCCCTTCTCCCACATGTAGGACTAGAGAAAAGGAGGAAGAAGAAAGGTCATATACATTGAAACGACCTTGACATAAATATTTAGACACTTATTCCTTTGATTTTTCTTCTTCTATCCCTCAGAACCTTTCTCTTTTAATGGGGAAATTTCTATCTGTCTTTGTGTTTCAAGGGCAGCAGGAGGTAAAGCAATATGAAAGACATGTAGAAGGAGGTTTTTGGGGTGAAAAAAATGAGCCAATCTAATCATGGAACACCCACTAGAGTCAAAGAGAATAATGGGATGTAATCAAACAGCTTCCTGGCAAGATGAAGCAGGAAAAGCAGACCACCCCAAGATATTTCCTTATGTTTGATAAAATAGCACCTCTGTAGGTATAAAATCAGATGACATTGGTGTATAGAAAGATCCATATGTGTGTAAACATTCTCATCCACCTCTCAGATGGTTGTTGATTTCATCCAGTTTTTTCATTAACATTCATTCCCATTTAAATATGCTACTTTTTAGCTAAGAGATCACATTTATCTGTGTCCAAATCTTATCTCCAAACACCAAACCAATGAATAAATAAACAAACAAGTAAACAACTCATGAAAACTTAACAGTGATGAAGAATATTTTCCAAAGCCTATAGACTGCTTTCTTGTCTTTTACCTATCTGCACTGTGATAAAAACTATGACTTTGCCAATTAAATGCATGAATAAAAATCAGAAAAAAAACATGAGAGTACACTGCACAGAGAAGGAATTCAATCACTGCTGAGCTGGAACTAGTTTATAATGGTTTGGTAAAGTTGATTGTTTAATTCTCAGGAATTTTGCATGCTCTTTGACATCACATTGGTTTCTTGAAGACAACCAGGATGGGAAAGAAATCAGCAAATGCTGCAAATTAGATTTTCTTTTCTCAGAGAGCAAGCTTTTAAACATTTACCTATGCACCAACAGATTCAACCTAATCAATGCAGTTTTTCTTGTGGATTTCTTCCACTGGCTTCTCCCTAGGTTTTTAGCATGACAGAGTGGCGCTTTTCAAATCTCTATCTTTTTTTAACACAAGGAAATTTTTCCAAACAAAATCTTATACAGAAACATGTATAAAACCAAGAAAAACCGAGATGCTTTTATTATGGTGCACTTAAAAGGATGTGCCATTCTGGTGCCTTCCTTTTTCCATGGGCCTTGTGAACTGACAACCTATCTTCTCTTGCCCACCCTACCACATCATGAATCATGAAAAACATATTTGAAAACCAAATGACGACAAGGAAAAAACAGAATCTGAAAAAGAAAGACAAGGAATTATACCAGTTTTGACCTCTGAGCAATCACTCTAGACTTTCATTTGATTATGAAATGAGGGGTTTGGACAAATGATCTTAGGATCTTCCCAGTGACAAAACTTTATATTTCTATGGTTAAAGATGCATGAATGTTTCATGAAAACAACTTTTTAAATCTGACTTTAAGTTAAAGATAAATTCTACTCTTTTAGCACTGTCATTTGCTTTCATCTAACTTTCAGGGAACTTGTTTTTGCATTCAAATTAAGTTGCTGTTGCCTCATCTTTGCAGCCAGACTCACAAAAGCAACCATCTTGCCAATTCCTATTCAAAGCTACTAACATTTTTACCAACATGTGTTCTCATTAAGTTGGTAGCATATATAGCTAAACAGGACAAATTATCCTTCTTTATATCTGTATTTGGTCTGTGCATTGATGAAGGTACCGATCTGGATTGTTTACTGTCTTTTCCTTATGTATTACAACATCCTAAACTCTTCTACTTTCACTCCCTGCCTTTTATGTTATACTCTTCTTCAGAGCCAGTATGAGTCTTATTAGTAAAAGAAAGCTTAACAGTTCTGGAATGGGTCTCCATGGCTACAGTGTTTGGAGGTGGTGAGAACAGAATCTGCAAAGTGAGATGCTGAGTTTGTCTTAGCAGAAGCAACTGGGAAAGCAGAAACAGATGTGTTATATGTGGGTGTGTAACTGTGTGTAGGTATATGTGTGTACTCATAGGCTCATAATTACCCAAAGGAACTAGCTTCAAAAGAAGAGTGGTAAATAGGTACAGTCATTTTTCAATTATCTAGGGATAGATTAACAAATACATAGATTAATATAAAAATATATAATAGCTTATTTCTGAAAAAGATTGAAAGTATTATAAATTAGCTACTACATTTACATATAAGAAGGATTTATTATTTATTTATTTTTTTAAAGATTTTATTTATTTATTCATAGAGACAGAGAGAGAGAGAGAGGCAGAGACACAGGCAGAGGGAGGAGCAGGCACCATACAGAGAGCCTGATGTGGGACTCTATCCACAGTCTCCAGGATCACGCCCTGGGCTACAGGCGGCGCTAAACCGCTGCGCCACCGGGGCTGCCCAGGATTTATTATTTAGAACTATAAAGTAACTGTTAGGGTTTGGGCAGAGAAATGGGGGTACACTTAAAAATGGAAGAGATTTTAAATGAAAAGGCTATTTAAAATGTGAGAAGGGCTAAGATAAACCAACAAAAACTGATGAAGCATGCTAGGACTAGTGACAGTGAGAAACAACATCTTGGCCTGACTGGATAAAAGGAGGAAAATATTTTCAGATTCTAGAAAAATTAGTTTTAATGTAAGAGAAAGCTACCTTCTGGGAGCTGTGATCTTTGGAAGAGGGATGTGGCTAACTGCCAGTGATCTCTCTGAAAAGAAGGTATTAGAATAAATACCCTTTTTTCTCTTCTGATTCTCTAATCTCTTATCAGGGCCTCTCATTGGCCAAAAGTAACCAAAAGATAGAGGACAAGAAGACTGTTGATCCAGAAATAAAGGCCAGCTTCTTAGGGACACAAGATATGGTTAAGGGGTAGAGAAAGGATTTAAGTAAGGAAATTGAGACTATCCATTACATTAACAAATAGTAACTATATTGGGTCTTATGAAATATAAGAATACCCTTTAACCTTTATTCATTCATTCAATGTTTATTTAGCACTTACTATACACCATGCACTATTCACTGTTTTAATTTTATAGCAGTGAACAAAAGACACAAGTTCCTATCTTCCTGAAAGTAGACCAAAAAGAAAAAAACATGAGTAAGTAGTCAAAAAAATCTTCAAATGATTTTTAAGTAATGTTAAGACAATAAAGTGAAGTATGATAGAAGGATCACAGTGGCTGTATGAAGCTACTTCAGAAGATGTAGCTAAGGAAGGCCTGTTTGAAGAGATGATAATTGAATTGAGACCTGGATTAATAAATTAGCTATGTTCAAAATTCAGGAAAGGAACTTCTACGAAAGGGAAGAGTGGCTTCAAGTGCCATGAGAATGGATTCAGGTTTCATATCATATGAAGAAAAAGAATAAGCATAGTTAGAATACAGAGAATTTATTATCACATGAGTCTGGGGAAGTTGAGGGGAAAAAGCACCATGAAGGATATTTCCATTATCCATTGCTACACATGAAGACACTCCAAACATAATGGCTTAATACAATTTATTTTTCCTAAGGATTTTGTAAGTCAAGAATTTGAACAGGAGTTGGCTCAGTGATTCTTCTGCTCCATGTGGTGTCAATTGAAGTCACTTGGAAGTTTTTATTGGGTGTCTGGGCAGGGCTGGATTGTCCAAAAAGCCTCTCATATCCTTGGTGTATAAGTGCTTCTTGACATGTCTTCTATCCATTTATATGACTAGTTTGAACTTTTCCAGAACATGGTAGTCTTAGGACAGTCAGACTTAATACATGAAAAGTGGCTTCCACCAGGAAAGAAGTAGAAGCTGCTATACCTAATCTTGAAATTCCTAGAATGTCAGTTCCACTGCATCTTATCAGTTTGAGCAAGTCACAAGGCCAAATCAATTTCAAAGAGGGAATGGATTCTACCTTTTAAATGATAGTTGCAATATTTGTAAACCTACTACCATAAAAGCTCTTGTAGGTCATGGTTATGTGTTTGGATTATAATCTAAGTACAGGAGAAACCACCGACAGTTTTAATGAGTGATGTAATTTGATTTAGATTAAAAATAATGTTATGGCTACTGTGGGGAATACATTTTATTTTATTTTATTTTATTTTATTCTATTTTATTTTATTATTTTATTTATTTTATTTTAATAAATTACTTTGTTACTGGTGTTCAATTTACCAACATACAGAATAACACCCAGTGCTCATCCCGTCAAGTACCCCCCTCAGTGCCCGTCACACATTCAACTCCACCCCCCGCCCTCCTCCCCTTCCACCACCCCTAGTTCATTTCCCAGAGTTAGAAGTCTTTTTCTTCTCCCTTCCCTTATATTCCCTTTCACTATTATTTATTTTCCCAAAATGAATGAGAACATAAACTGTTTGTCCTTCTCTGATTGACTTACTTCACTCAGCATAATACCCTCCAGTTCCATTCATGTTGAAGCAAATGGTGGGTATTTGTCATTTCTAATGGCTGAGTAATATTCCATTGTATACATAAACCACATCTTCTTTATCCATTCATCCTTCGATAGACATCGAGGCTCCTTCCACAGTTTGGCTATTGTGGACATTACTGCTAGAAACATCAGGGTGCAGGTGTCCCGGCATCTCATTGCATCTGAATCTTTGGGGTAAATCCCCAACAGTGCAATTGTGGGTCGTAGGGCAGGTTTATTTTTAACTCTTTGAGGAACCTCCACACAGTTTTCCAGAGTGGCTGCACCAGTTCACATTCCCACCAACAGTGTAAGAGGGTTCCCTTATCTCCGCATCCTCTCCAACATTTGTTGTTTCCTGCCTTGTTAATTTTCCCCATTCTCACTGGTGTGAGGTGGTATCTCATGGTGGTTTTGATTTGTATTTCCCTGATGGCAAGTGATGCAGAGCATTTTCCCATGTGCATGTTGGCCATGTCTATGTCTTCCTCTGTGAGATTTCTGTTCATGTCTTTTGCCCATTTCATGATTGGATTGTTTGTTTCTTTGGCACTGAGTTTAATAAGTTCTTTATAGATCTTGGAACTAGCCCTTTATCTGATACGTCATTTGCAAATATCTTCCCCCTTTCTGTAGGTTGTCTTCTGTTTTTTGACTGTATCCTTTGCTGTGCAAAAGCTGATTATCTTGATGAAGTCCCAATAGTTCATTTTTGCTTTTGTTTCTTTTGCCTTCGTGGATGTATCTTGCAAGAAGTTACTGTGGCCGAGTTCAAAAAGGGTGTTGCCTGTGTTCGCCTCTAGGATTTTGATGGAATCTTGTCTCACATTTAGATCTTTCATCCATTTTGAGTTTCTCTTTGTGTTTGGTGCAAGAGAGTGGTCTAGTTTCATTCTTCTGCATGTGGATGTCCAATTTTCCCAGCACCATTTATTGAAGAGACTGTCTTTCTTCCAATGGATAGTCTTTCCTCCTTTATCGAATATTAGTTGACCATAAAGGTCAGAGTCTACTTCTGGGTTCTCTATTCTGTTCCATTGATCTATGTGTCTGTTTTCGTGCCAGTACCACACTGTCTTGAGGACCACAGCTTTGTAGTACAACCTGAAATCTGGCCTTGTGATGACCCAGATATGGTATTCTTTTTTAAAATTCCCCTGGCTATTCGGGGTCTTTTCTCATTCCACACAAATCTTAAAATAATTTGTTCTAACTCTCTGAAGAAAATCCATGGTATTCTGATAGGGATTGCATTAAATGTGTAAATTGCCCTGGGTAACATTAACATTTGCACAATATTAATTCTGCCAATTCTATCCCTACTCTCTGAAGAGTTTTGATCAGGACAGGATGCTGTTTTTTGTCAAATGCTTTCTCTGCATCTAATGAGAGGATCATATGGCTCTTGGTTTTTCTCTTGCTGATATGATGAATCACATTGATTGTTTTATGAGTGTTGAACCAGCCTTGTGTCCCGGGGATAAATCCTACTTGGTCATGGTGAATAATTTTCTTAATGTACTGTTGGATCCTATTGGCTAGTATCTTGTTGAGAATTTTTGCATCCTTGTTCATCAGGGATATTGGTCTGTAATTCTCCTTTTTGGTGGGGTCTTTGTCTGGTTTTGAAATTAAGGTGATGCTGGCCTCATAGAACGAATTTGGAAGTACTCCATCTCTTTCTATCTTTCCAAACAGCTTTAGTAGAATAGGTATGGTTTCTTCTTTAAACGTTTGATAGAATTCTCCTGGGAAGCCATCTGGCCCTGGACTCTTGTGTCTTGGGAGGTTTTTGATGACGGCTTCAATTTCCTCCCTGGTTATTTGCCTGTTCGGGTTTTTTATTTCTTCCTGTTCCAGTTTTGGTAGTTTGTGGCTTTCCAGGAATGCGTCCATTTCTTCTAGATTGCCTAATTTATTGGCGTATAGCTGTTCATAATATGTTTTTAAAATCGTTTGTATTTCCTTGGTGTTGGTAGTGATCTCTCCTTTCTCATTAATGATTTTATTAATTTGAGTCTTCTCTTTCTTCTTTTTAATAAGGCTGGCTAATGGTTTATCTATCTTATTAATTCTTTCAAAGAACCAACTCCTGGTTTTTTTGATCTGTTCCACAGTTCTTCTGGTCTCGATTTCGTTGAGTTCCGCTCGAATTTTAATTAACTCTCTTCTTCTGCTGGGTGTAGGATCTATCTGCTGTTTTTTCTCTAGCTCCTTTATGTGTAAGGTTAGCTTTTGTATTTGAGTTCTTTCCAGTTTTTGAATGGATGCTTGTATTGCGATGTATTTCCCCCTTAGGACTGCTTTTGCCGCGTCCCAAAGGTTTTGAACGGTTGTATCTTCATTCTCATTAGTTTCCATGAATGTTTTTAATTCTTCCTTAATTTCCTGGTTGACCCTTTCATCTTTTAGCAGGATGGTCCTTAACCTCCACGTGTTTGAGGTCCTTCCAAACTTCTTGTTGTGATTTAGTTCTAATTTCAAGGCATTATGGTCTGAGAATATGCAGGGGACGATCCCAATCTTTTGGTATCGGTCCAGACCCGATTTGTGACACAGTATGTGGTCTATTTGGAGAAGGTTCCATGTGCATTTGAGAAGAATGTGTATTCAGTTGAGTTTGGATGTAAAGTTCTGTAGATATCTCTGAAATCCATCTGGTCCCGTGTATCATTTAAAGCTCTTGTTTCTTTGGAGATGTTGTGTTTAGAAGACCTATCGAGTATAGAAAGAGCTAGATTGAAGTCACCAAGTATAAGTGTATTACTATCTAAGTATTTCTTCACTTTGGTTATTAATTGATTTAAATATTTGGGAGCTACCACATTCGGGGCATATATATTGAGGATTGTTAAGTCCTCTTGGTGGATAGATCCTTTAAGTATGAGATAGTGTCCCTCTTCATCTCTCACTACAGTCTTTGAGGTAAATTTTAGTTTATCTGACATGAGGATGGCTCCCCTTGCTTTCTTTGAGGACCATTTGAATGGTAAATGGTTCTCCAACCTTTTATTGTCAGGCTGTAGGTGTCCTTCTGTCTCAAATGAGTCTCTTGTAGATAGAAAATAGATGGGTCTTGCTTTTTTATCCAGTCTGAAACCCTGCGCCTTTTGATGGGGTCATTAAGCCTGTTCACGTTCAGAGTTACTATTGACAGATATGAGTTTAGTGTCAGCATGATATCTATTCAGTCCTTGTTTTTGTAGATTGTTCCACTGAACTTCTTCTTAAAGGGGAATTTTAAGAGTCCCCCTTAACATTTCTTGCAGAGCTGGTTTGGAGGTCACATATTCTTTCAGTTCCTGCCTGTCTTGGAAGCTCTTTATCTCTCCTTCCATTTTGAATGAGAGCCTTGTGTATAAAGTATTCTTGGTTGCATGTTCTTCTCATTTAGGACCCTGAATATATCCTGCCAGCCCTTTCTGGCTTGCCAGGTCTCTGTGGAGAGGTCTGCTCTTACCCTAATACTCCTCCCCATAAAAGTCAGGGCTTTCTTGTGTCTTGCTGCTTTAAGTATCTTCTCTTTATATTTGGAATTTGCAAGCTTAACTATTAGATGTCGAGGTGTTGAACGGTTTTTATTGATTTTTTGGGGGGGATCTCTCTATTTCCTGGATCTGAATGCCTGTTTCCCTTCCCAGATTAGGAAAGTTTTCAGCTATTATTTGTTCAAAGACATATTCTGGCCCTCTGTCCCTTTTGGCGCCCTCGGAAACCCCAATTAAACGTAGGTTTTTCTTCCTCAGACTGCCATTCATTTCCCTTAATCTATCCTCATGGTCTTTTAATTGTTTGTCTCTTTTTTTCCTCCGTTTCCCTCTTTGCTATCAACTTGTCTTCTATGTCACTCACTGGTTGTTCTACCTCGTTAACCCTCATTGTTAGGACTTCTAGTTTGGATTACATCTCATTCAATTGATTTTTAATTTCTGCCTGATTAGATCTAAATTCTGCAGTCAGAAAGTCTCTTGAGTCCTTTATGCTTTTTTCTATAGCCACCATCGGCTGTATAATAGTGCTTCTGAATCGGCTTTCTGACACTGAATTGTAATCCATATTTTGTAACTCTGTGGGAGAGAGGACTGTTTCTGATTCTTTCTTTTGAGGTGAGGTTTTCCTTCTAGTCATTTTGCTCAGTGCAGAGTGGTCAAAAACAAGTTGTATTGGGAAAAGGAGGAAAAGAGAGAAAAGGAAAGAAAAGAGAAAAAGAAAAAAGAAAAAAGGAAGAAAAAAAGAAAAAGAAAGAAAGGAAAAAAGGGTGGGGGAAGCAAACTAAATCAAGAAGAAAAAAAAAGAAAAAACTTCAGGGGAGTATCTTCTGATTCTGTATACTTTAAGTTCCTTGACTTCCTCTGGAACTTGTCCGTCTAGCTGGTCTTCTGGGGGATGGGCTTGTTGTGCTGATTTTCAGGTGTTAGCACTTGGGGGAGCTGCTCTGCCCCTTGCCTGGTGCAGGGCTCAGTGGGGGTTGTTTACCCCCGGAGGCCCCAGGAGGTACAACCCCAGTGGCAGTGGCCAGCCCTGGAGCCCTGGATTCAGCTACCACAGTAGCTATAGAGATCTCAGTCTGCAGGGCCTGGAGGCTCCGGGGCGGGGCCGCTGATCTGCTCAGCTGGGGCAGGAGCATCCTTGCTGTCCTGGGCCCTCCCGGCCTCTGCCTGTCCTGGGGGGAGGCCGGATCCTGGGCTTTGTCCCGGCGCCCTGTGCTCCGGGCCTGCGCTGTTGGATTCGTGCTCCCGGCCGCACAGCCGCCTCCGTGGAGCCTCTCTGATCTGCTCCCAGAGCCGCGCAGCCCCCTCCGCACGGAACCTCTTCCTCTGCCAGAGCCACCTCGGAGCTGCTCCCGGCCGCGCAGCCCCCTCAGCGCGGAGCCGACGCCCGAGCCCCTCCGAGCTGCTCCGGTCGTGCGGCATGTGCTGCAGTCTTTTCGGAAGCTTGGAGGCGGGGTATGGCGCACTGTCCTGGGCACTCAGGTGTCTGTTACTGTCCCGGGGAGCCTGAGGGCATCCCCGCCCTCCTGGGGTCCTGCTCTAACTCCCTGCGGGCCCCTTTCCGCCCGGGAAGGTCGGTGCAGCTCCTGCTCCTCCGGGACGGGGCTCTCCTGTCCTGGGGACACTCGCCCCGGCCTCAGCCCGGCTCCTCGCGGGGCCCCTCCCCCTGGGATGACTTTTGTTTCTTTATTCAACACCCCCCCCATAGAAGCCTGAACTCTTCTCATTGTAACATTCCAGCTAGTCTCTCTTTAAATCTGAGGCCGAATTAGTAGATTTTCAGGATGATTTGAAGGTTTTCTAGGTAATTTGGTGGGGACAGGTGATTTGGGGACCCTACTCTTCCGCCATCTTGCCCCTCCCTCTGGTCAAATGTTTTTGCCATGTTTTTTGAGTTTGTCATATACTTATCCTTTATTTGTTAATATACTGTATTACATTAATTGATTTTTGGTAAATCCTACTTGGTCATATATTTTTACATGTTGATGGATTTGGTTTGCTACTATTTTCTTGAGGAATTCTATGTCTCTGTAGAAGATATATTGTCTGTAGTTTTCTTTCTAACTGATGTTCCTTGTCTGGTTTTGGTATCAGCATAATACAGAATGAACTGGGAAATGTTCCTTTCATTTTAATTATTTCCAAAGTGTTTGTAAAGGAAATCTGTTCATTCTTCTTTAAATATTTGGTGGAATTCACCAGTGAGGCTGGGTTACGGGCTACTCTTTTAATTAGCAATTAAATTTATTAATTTGTTATATAGTTATATTGAGGTTTTCTTTTTTTAATATTTATTCATTTACTTATGATAGACATAGAGAGAGAGAGAGGCAGAGACACAGGCAGAGGGAGAAGCAGGCACCATGCCAGGAGCCCGACGTGGGACTCGATCCCGGGACTCCAGGATTGCACCCTGGGCCAAAGGCAGGTGCCAAACCGCGGAGCCACCCAGGGATCCCCATATTGAGGTTTTCTAATTCTTCTTGAGTCAGTTTTGATAGTTTTATCTTTTTAAGAAATACTATTTCATCTAGGTTATCTAATTTGTTGGCATACATTTGTTCATTATTTCCTCTACATTTTTTTCCCTGTAAGTTGGTAGTGAAGTCCTTTCTCTTATTCCTGGGTTTAATAATTTGAATCTTCTTTTTTTCTTTTTCTTTTAGTCAGTCTAGCTAATGGTTTATCAGTTTTGTTGATTTTTTCTAAGAACTAAATTTTGATATTTACTTAAATGTTTAATCCTTACATCTTTGATAGGCTTCTCTATTCCCTTCTTTCTAAACATGAAAAAATAGGTTTTAATGTGAGTAACACATTTAAAAACCAACATATCCTTGAAGACAGACATTTATTGTTCACTTAATATAGACAGTCTCAGGCTAGTACAATACTCAGTGATTGGTATAATTCTATCTTATTCTGTTTTAGCCACTTTCAAAAGTTTATAATTTGGCCACTTGAGCCCCATCATCATGTTAGCATTTCAACCCATGTATCAGTATTCTGGCCAGCAGGAAATAGACTAGCCCTTCCATTCTTGAAAAGACTTTCTTCAATTTTCACATACCACTTCCATTAACAACATTTTGGTCTGATTCTACTATGTGGACCCACTAAGGCAAAAAAGAGTCTGGAAACTGAACTCTAATTATTGAGGAAATAAGGGAAGACTACTTATCAAAGGATATATTCTTATATAAGTTTGTAGTGATATTTAGTATGTATACATATTTTGAAATTATATAAAGGCATTTTATTACATACTGCATTTCACATTGTGATTTTTAAAAATATATTTAACAGCATTTAAGAAAAAAATAAAACAATATTCTTTGTGTGTGTGTGTGTGTGTATAGTATGTGTGAGGGTTTTTGATGATTCAGATGTAATGATTATGAAGGTGAACATTTGTGATCTCTTCACTATTTCCTTTTCCTGTCTATTCTACTTTCATTCCTGTTTCTTTCTTAGAAGTTTAAAATATTTTTTCTAAGCTTTATAATCAGTTAGAGTACTCATTTCCAGATCATTGTATGGACAAGAATTATCTGGTACATTTATTTAAAATATGGATTCCAGGTTCTAACCCAATAAATTATTCATTAGGTCTGGGGTAGAGCTTAAAATTTGCATAATTAACAAGAACGCCAGATTGTTCTGGCCACAGTATTTGAAAAAAATTTACTGAGTTAGGATATTTGGTGATTAACTTATTTAAAAAAAAACAAAAAAAATGAATTTGACAACTAAGACATATATTTCTCATTTCTAATGACTTTTATGAGTACGGCTTCCATTACTTAACTTAAAATGGAGCCTTAACCTTAGTTAATTTAAAACAAAACTTTAAAATATCATTATATTAGTTAAATTTTTCATGAAAGCAATAAAAGGAGATGGGGAAAGGTCTCTTAATTCAACTTGTAAACAGACAATCCTGGTTGGATAGAACCCTTAGAATAAAATAATCAGAACATTGTCTTATATTGGAAAGATCAAATAATTTTCTTTTCTGTGACAAAACTTGTGTCTCTTAACTCAGCCTTTGAGATATATCTCATCCAATTCTTTTACATTCACATAATTTTCTAATTAGTTGCAATACCATATTATCAGCATGGGGTTTTATTCTACCATAGATGTGTATTACTATATCATTAATTTTTTTAAAACAATTTAAACTATAACAAGTAGTATATGATCTAAATATTGGAAAAAAATAAAAATGTGCCTACATACACAAACATACACATATATACTTAGAAAAAAAGACTATAAGGATATATATCAACCTGACAAAATGTTAACAAGGTTTATTTTTGGATTGTGGTTTTACATGTGATTTTTGTTTTTATTTTGTGCTGTGCTTTCTATATTACATTTTCTCTATTTTACTTATATAATAAGAAAAAAGCTATTTTTTTTTGAAAAAAGCTATTTTTAAATAATAGTGCATTAAATTAAAATGTACAATCTGCCCATTGAGATTTAATATGACTGATTTAAATGGATATACAGACCTGTAATCCTAGTAAATCTACTAACAAAAAAATTATCAGTTTGCATTTTTTAAATATGACCTTTATTCTATTGTACATCAGATGCATTATTAAAAATTGTTTGCGTATTCATTTGGTGCTGATGAAGGAACTGATGATATGAATTCTTCAGTTCTATTATTGGCCATGCCACAAATTCCTTTGTTTCTGAAGCAGGCTACTATCATATGTGAGTCTTCTTGAGTGATTGTTTGCATTTCTTAGAAGACCTAGATATAAATAGTAGAAGTTCGATCTTTAGAGTATATCTTAGCAAGGTTTCAACACCTTTCTTGTTCAGAAAACAGCAGTGCCACTAAATCCCCATACATCCCATGGAATATTTTGTCATTAGTCTTCTCTTTTTCTGAACACAGACTGGTTAGCATCTGAATCCAAATTTTAAAAAGAAGATCTCAGGACTGGAAATAAATCAATTTTAAGATCTTAAAGCTTCAAATGAGCAAAATTCTACATATCCTTTGGAAATATTTCATTCTAACAGTATTTTTCCCCCAAACTGTTTTGTGTGCAGGGCTGGGAAAGTTGGGGATGAAATTGAATTGTAGGATAGTTAGCGCACAGTTGAGAAACTGGGACAAACACACGAAGGAAACTAACACAACAACAAATCAGGAGAACCAATGGAATATGATATAAGAAAAATAGTCCTTAAGAAATAAAGAAACTAACATTTTTTGAGCACCAACTATGTATCACTCTCTAGTTGCTGGGGCAGCAAGTAAAGAGTGGAGTCAAATATTACCAGAGAATTTGGATTCAATTAAAGATTAATAAGAGATAAATTATATCATAACTTTATTTCAAAGTAATTAGTTATTATTTTGCATAAATTTAGACTTGAATATGTAAGCAAGACTTTATTTTGGCAGCTATTTACATTTTTTAGTTTTTATTTTATCAAAATTAAACAGGTCCATGATTTAAATAGTCAAATAATCCTATGAGGCATATTAAGGCATATTCCCTAATGAGGCATATTCCCATATGAGGCATATTTCCTAATTCCCTTTAGCCCATATTTACTACTACCTAGAGATAACCAATCTCATTCTTTTAACTGATCATTTTGGTATATTTTTTTAAAGATTTATTTATTTATTTATTTATTTATTTATTTATTTATTTATTCAGAGAGAGCGAGAGAGGCAGAGACACAGGCAGAGGGAGAAGCAGGCTCCATGCAGGAAGCCCGACGTGGGACTCCATCCCTGGTCTCCAAGATCACACCCTGGGCTGCAGGCGGCGCTAAGCCGCTGCGCCACCGGGGCTGCCCACTATTTTTTCTAATTATCTAATTCTCTCTTACCATATGATGAGGCATTAGTTAATTCTTTTTTACAACCTTCACTACACTTCCTTTGTCCCATTCTCTCAATATAGTTAGTTCTTTTACATGATAGGATGAAGTAAATGCTTCATTCTTCTGAGTATGTATTATCTATGTGGACGTGTCCTTTCCTACTCAACTTTTGGTTCTCCCCTCAGTTAACAGTTATTTTGGTTTTGATTGATTAGTTTTCTGTGTGTTTATCTCTAATTTAGATCCTGTTGTATAAATCTTATTTCACATATTCAAGCACAATTTTATTAATGTCCTTCCAAGAATCAAGTTTTGGTGACTATGATAGAGTCTCTTTTTCTCATTCCCTTTCTGAGTATTTACCCCAATTTTAGAGTTCATATCCTCTAATACCTTCGTGAGAAAGGGTGCCTGAGTGGTGCAGTTTTTGAACTTGCATATCTGAAAAGTTTTTATTCTATCCTTATTTTGATTGATAGCTCATAGGCATAGAATTCTAGGTTGAAAATAATTTTCCCTAAATCTTGAAATCATTGTTTCATTCTCTTCTAGCTTCCAGTATTCCTGAGAAGTTTGATATTCTGTGATATATTCCCTTGTGCCAAGAAAGTTCTTTCTCCTTGAATCCTTTAGGAACTTTTTCTCTCTTCTAGAGTTCTAAAGTTTTATGATGATATGTTTTGGTGAGCTTGTTTTTATCCACTGTGCTAGGTAATTGATGAGCCCTTTCAGTATGGAAACTAATGTACATTAGGCCTGGGACATTTTAATAAATTGTTTATTTGATTATTTTCTTCCATATGATTTCTCTAGTCTCTCTGCAACTCCTATCATTAGAATCTTGGATCTCTTGGATAGGTCTTCTGTTTTTACTGTCCTTTTTCTTTCATTTTCTACCTCTTTGCCTTTTTGCTCTTTCTGGAATAGTTCTTAGACTTTATCTTTTAAGCCTTCTTATTAGGTTTTAACATATAACAAGCTATTTTTAATTTTCAAAGCCCTTCATTGTCCTTTGATGTTCCTTTTTATAGCAAAAGTTCTTGTTTCATGATTCATGAGTTAATAATTTCTATATCTGAGGATTTTTTTTGTATTATTTTTCATTCATAGTCTTTGTTTCCTGCAAGTTATTTTGTCATATTTGTTCTGAAATTCACTGGACATTTTTATTCATATGACTAGTGATCTCTGAGTGACACAATATAGTTTAGTGTTGGGCACTAAAAAGCAGATTGGAAGTTCTGTGTGTAGGATAAGTTTTATTGACTGGCTTTGTGGTAGTGTGACCTGACTAATTTCTTTAGATGATACCTGGATTTTCTAATCTCTTTACTAAAAAGTATAAACCTGGGTGCCAGCATTCTGGAATCTCAGTGAGGGAAAATTATGTGGTTTTTTTATATTCAACATATAAATTTCACATAATCCCCTGTTTTAATACGGTAGCCTCGTCCTTAGTTATACTTAGTTTCTCCCATTCCAGAGACCCTCTATATTACCTTTGCCAGAGAATTGACTGTCATTATTTTTCCATGGATAGGGAAAAAGCAGTATGTCAGCTACATGAAATAGAAAAGACACTCGAGTTGTAACTCCTCAAGGAAATTCAAGTGAATGTTTTAAACCAATATTCCTGTTTTTAAACTCATTCATCTCCCAGTGGTTCTTGGCACTACCCTCCTAAAGTTTTCAGGAGCACAATGATATAAAATTGATTCCTTCTTGGATTTCTCCACTATAACAATTTAGTTTTTCTGAGTGTATCAAGTTTCTCTTCATCCATCTGCTTTGTGCATTGCAAAATTTTGTTTCCTATTGTTTTGGTCCTATTAATATTGTTATATTATGCAACCTTCCACTTTAATCTTTTGACTATCATTTTAATGGAATTTTAGGAGAGTGACAAGACATTCATTCAAGCACCATGCTTTCTGATTTGTAGAAACATGGGGTATTCCCTTTCATAAGCTTAAATTAGGTCTCAGCTTAAAAAGCTTAAATGTCACTTCCTTGAAGAAGCTTTCCTAAACTATCTCAGGTAACTCCTCAGTCCTCCATGATTTCCTAAGTCAGTGCCTCACCTTTTTTCTCCACACAGAAATCACAATTTTTATTCATTTTGTTTTATAATATTAAGAGGTTTTTGGGCTTTCCCCCAAACTAGACTGTTAGCTGCTTGAGGAAAGGAGGGAACAAATGTCTTTCTTATTTCCCAGCACTTAAAAAAGCACCAGGTGTGGAGGAGGCATTAAATAAGTATGTATTTAATTTGGTCTGTAAATATAAAGTGATATTAAAACACTGCCCCAAACCTTTTAAACGGAAGATCAAAACAGAATATGGAAAAACAAAGAAAAGCAAAACAAAATAAGGCTCAATTTTATAGAAGGCAGCTATTTTCTTCTCACTCTTCAATTGTAATCCTGCATTCCCTCCTCACACTGATCCCATAGCATTACTCCTTTTATGTGTTGTTGTTCTATCAGTTAAGAAATCAGAGAATGCCAGAATCAATAAGAATCCTGTATGGTTTCTGTAAAAAAAATAAAAAATAAAATAAAAAGTTCACAAAGCCTCAGATTTTTCTGGCCTTCTAAAGTCCTGCTAATGCAGGACTTTTTTTTTTTTTTTAATTGAATCTGGCCTATGAAGGGCAAAACATTTTGGAGCTGGAAAATGTTTGAATTACTGCAATATTAGAAAAGAAACCAATTCATCAAATGGCACAGCTGCTCACTGTATGATCATTATGATCCTTGTTATTTGGGTGCTGGTTGGTATTTATATCTCATTAGTTCTCTTATATACCATCAAGCGATCTGCATTTAGGGAATAGAGAAAAACTAAAATATATTCAGTTCCAAGCTGCCAAAAACACATAAAAGAATGGATTCAGGTTTAATTCACTGTAGACCAGTTATTAAAAAACAAAAACAAAAACTGGGATTTGAGAAGTTTGCATTTGTGTGTGTGTGTGTGTGTGTGTGTGTGTGTGTGAATGTGTGTATTTATAGGAGATGAAGAGACAGCAGGAGTAAACTTCTTCAGAAGATATTTTCAATTTTAAATAGTTGACACTTTCTCTCATTACTCACTGACCTTGCATAGTTGGACTGCTGTCAAAATGAGATTTTTTAATCCATCGCTTCATTGGTGTCTATTTATTGGTATATATATAAC
Source organism: Canis lupus baileyi (assembly GCF_048164855.1). NCBI lineage: Eukaryota > Metazoa > Chordata > Mammalia > Carnivora > Canidae > Canis > Canis lupus. The sequence continues at coordinate 52,670,182 of NC_132876.1, read as the reverse complement.
ATTTTATAATACATTAATAAAAATGTCAGTTCTCCATTCGTAATTAATGAATTATGTGTTCCACAACTAAAGTCATGTTTCTGCTATACTACCACACACACACAAAAAAAACAAAAACAAAAAAAAGTGGACATATTAGTGTTTGTGAAAACACAACTGGTCACAACCAAATGTTAATGATCTTGGCTGGTCATTATAAATAGCAACAAACCAGATTATCATATATTGATGAGGAAAAATCATCATAATGACTCCATTGAAATTATCATGCTATATTTCTCTCTCTCTTCTGTCCCACTAGTCCCACACACATGCACCCACGAAAGCCCATGTAAAGACATAGTGAGAAGGTGGCCATCTATTAGCCAGGAAGAGAGCTCAGCTAGATCAGCTGAAATCAGCTATGATCTCAAAAATCAGCTATGATCTCAAACCTTGATCTTAAACTTCCAGCCTACAGAACTGTGAAAAACTAAATGCCTGTTGCTTAAGCCACTCAGTCTGTAGTACTTGGTTATGGCAGACCTAGCTAAGATAAAAGAGTTTTTATACTCCTCATGCAAATTTCCCATAATCATGCTACATTTAATAAAATTGAGAAATTAACATTAGCACAATATTATTAACAACACTATATAATTTAAATAGATTAACCTGATTTTTCCATTTTTTATTGAAGTTTGATTTGCCAACATATAGTATAACTCCCAGTGCTCATCCCATCAAGTGCCCTCCTCAGTGTTCGTCATCCAGTTACCCATCCCCCTGCCAGGCTCCCCTTCCACTACCCTTTGTTTGTTTCCCAGAGTTAGAAGTCTCCCATGGTTTGTCTCCCTCTCTAACTTTTCCCACTCATTTTCCCTGATTTCCCTCACAATCCCCTTCACTATCTCTTTTATTCCCCATATAAGTGAAACAATATGATGATTGTCCTTCTCCGATTAACTTACTTCATTCAGCATAATACCCTCCAGTTCCATACATGTCAGAGTAAATGGTGGGTATTCGTCCTTTTTAATGGCTGAGTAACATCATATATGTATATATATATGTATATATTGTATATATACAATATATCACAATATGTATATCACATACATATGTATACACACAATATGTATATCACATACATATATGTGTTTGTGTGTGTGTGTGTGTATCACTTCTTCTTTATGCATTCACCTGTCAAGAGACATTGGGGTGCAGGTGTCCTGTCATTTCACTACATCTGTATCTTTGGGGTAAATACCCAGTGGTGCAATTGCTGGGTAATAGAGTAGTTCTATTTTTATCTCTTTGAGGAACCTCCACACTATTTTCCAGAGTGGCTGTACCAGTTTGCTTTTCTAACAAAAGTGCAAGAGGGTTCCCTTCCTCCACATCCTCTCCAACATTTGTTGTTTCCCGTCTTATTTATTTTCACCATTCTCACTGCTGTGAGGTGGTATCTCATTGTGGTTTTGATTTGTATTTCCGTGATGGCCAGTGATGCACAGCATTTTCTCATTTGCTTGTTGGCCATGTCTATGTCTTCCTCTTTGAAATTTCTGTTCATGTCTTCTGCCCAATTCATGATTGGATTGTTTGTTTCTTTGCTGTTGAGTTTAGTAAGTTCTTTATAGATCTTGGATACTAGCCCTTTATCTGATAGGTCATTTGCAAATAACTTCTCCCATTCTGTAGGTTGTCTTTTACTTTTGTTAACTGTTTCTTTTGCGCTGCAGAAGATTTTTATCCTGATTAAGTCCCAATAGTTCATTTTTGCTTTTGTTTCTTTTGCCTTCATAGATGTATCTTGCAAGAAGTTACTGTGGCAGGTTCAAAAAGGATGTTGCCTGTGTTCTCCTCGAGTATTTTGATGGATTCTTCTCTCACATTTAGAACTTTCATCCATTTTATCTTTGTGTACGGTATAAGAGAATGGTCCAGATTCATTCTTCTGCATGTGGATGTCCAATTTTCCCAGCACCATTTATTGAAGAGAATGTCCTTTTTCCAGTGGATAGTCTTTCCTGCTTTGTCGAATATTAGTTGACCATAGAGTTGAGGGCCCATTTCTGGGTTCTCCATTCCATTGATCTATGTGTTCATTTTTGTGCCAGTACCACACTGTCATGATGATCACAGCTTTGTAATACAGGTTGTAATCGGCATTGTGATGCCCCCGGCTTTGGTTTTCTTTTTCAGTATTCCGCTGGCTATTCAGGGCCTTTTCTAATTCCACACAAATCTTAAGATTATTTGCTCTAACTTTCTGAAGAAAATCCATGGTATTTAATAGGGTTTGCATTGAACATGTAAATTGCCCTTGGTAGCATCAGTATTTTCACAATATTAATTCTTCCAATCCATGAGAATGGAGTATTTTTCCATCTCTTGTGTCTTCCTCAATTTCTTTCAAAAGTATTCTGTAGTTTTTAGGTTATAGATCCTTTACCTCTTTGGTTAGGTTTTTTCCTAGGTATCTTCTGTTTTTGGGTGCAATTGTAAATGGGATTGATTCCTTAATTTCTCTTTCTTCAGGCTCATTGCTAGTGTAATAAGCCAGAGAAATGCCACTGATTTCTGGGCATTGATTTTGTATCCTGCCACATTGTTGAATTGATGTAGGAGTTCTAGCAATCTTGGGGTGGGGTATTTTGGTTTTCTACGTACAGTATTATGTCATCTACAATGAGGGAGAGTTTGACTTCTTTGCCAATTTGAATGCCTTTTGTTTCTTTTTGTTGTCTGATTGTTGAGGCTAGGACTTCTAGTACTATGTTGAATAGCAGTGGTGGGATCCCTGGGTGGCGCAGCGGTTTGGCGCCTGCCTTTGGCCCAGGGCGCGATCCTGGAGACCCGGGATCGAATCCCACATCAGGCTCCCGGTGCATGGAGCCTGCTTCTCCCTCTGCCTATGTCTCTGCCTCTCTCTCTCTGTCTCTCTGTGACTATCATAAATAAATAAAAAATTAAAAAAAAAATTTGAATAGCAGTGGTGAGAGTGAACATCCCTGTTGTGTTCCTGATCTTAGGAGAAAGACTCAGTTTTTCCCCATTGAGAATGATATTCTCTGCGGGATTTTCCTAGATGCCTTTTAAGATATTGAGGAATGTTCCCTCTATCCTTACACTCCAAAGAGTTTTGATCAGAAATGGATGTTGTATTTTGTCAAATGCTTTCTCTGCATCTATTGAAAGGATCATATGGTTCTTGTTTTTTCTCTTGTTGATGTGATCTATAATGTTGAATGTTTTACAAGTGTTGAACCATCCTTACATTATGGGGATAAATCCCACTTGGTCATGGTGAAAATCTTCTTAGTGTACTGTGGGATCCTATTGGCTGGTATCTTGTTGAGAATTTTTGCATCCTTGTTCATCAGGGATACTGGTTTATAATTCTCCTTTTTGGTGGAGTCTTTGTCTGATTTTGGAATCAAAGTGATACAGGCCTCATAAAACAAGTTTGGAAGTATTCCATCCCTTTCTATCTTTCAGAACAGCTTTAGTAGAATAGGTATTGTTTCTTTTTTAAATGCTTGATAGAATTCCCCTGAGAAACCATCTGGCCCTGGACTTTTGTGTCTTGGGAGGTTTTTGATGACTGCTTCAGTTTCCTTGCTAGTGATTTACCAGATTTTTATATTGTCCTTTTGCTATTCCAGAATCCAATCCAGGATTCTACATTGCTTTTATTTGCCATGTCTCCTAAATATCTTTCAGTGTGTAACAACTTATCAGTTTTTCCTTATCTTTCACAATCTTTACTGATGTTGTTGATTTTGACTTTTGTCTGATGTTTTCTAATGATTTGTCTATGGATTATGGATTTATGTGATGTATAGAACAACAGGTGATGTTACATTCTTGTGTAATATCAAGGGGTCAGTAATATCAATATAACTTATTACTCTAATCTTTTTTTAGAAACATTTTATTTATTTATTTATTGGAGAAAGAAAGCAAGTAAGTGGGAGGAAGGGCAGAGGGAGAAAGAGAATCTCTAGCAGACTCCATGCTGAACTTGGAGCCTGAAGTGGGGCTCTATCTCATGACCCTGGTACCATGACCTGAGCCAAAATCAAGTGTCAGACTCTCAAATAATGGAGCCACCCAAGTGTCCCTACTACTGGTAACCTTAACTGTGATTACTTGGTTAAAGTGTTATTTGTTAGATTTCTACACGACAAAGTTACTACTTTTCCCTTTCCATACTATTTTCATTAGAAATGAGTCACTAAATCCAGACATACACAAAGGAAGGGAAAATTAAATTCCACATGCTTTAGGGATGAGTATCAAAGAATTTATGGGTATGTGTTAGAAAAATACCATTGTAATTAATATTTTGGGGGTGATATTTTGAGACTATACAAATATCCTCTTTTCTCTAATGTTTTACACAATAATTTTAGCATCTATCCATTGATATTGCTTTCAGGATTTATTACTGTGGTTGGTATTCTAAGGTGATTTTCTAGTTTCCTCATTTCTTCTACAGTTATCAATTGTAATTCTTCTGTAAAAAAGGTTTATTCCATTTTCTCATTATTTATATTTTTTTATTTATTCAACTATTTATATCATAATGGATTCATGGATTTTTATTTTATTCTTTGGGTCATAATACATATTAGTATTTATTTTGTTACTCAAATTCTTGTGGCTTTGGTCATTGAGAGTTCTGTTAGATTTACTACTATGTTCTTTTTTTTTCTTTCTTTTCTTTTTTTTTCTTACTTTCTTGGACTACAAGATGTTACAAGGACATCATGTATTTTTCCTGCTGTAGCTCTTGAATCAGCCATTTACCAAGTATCCCTGGCTCCTTTTATTGGATAATAGTATTTGGAAATCAAGATCTGGGGACACCTGGGTAGCTCAGTCAGTTAAGTGTCTGCCTTTGTCCCAGATCATGATCCCAAGGTCCTGGGAATGAGCCCCATGTTGGGCTTCCTGCTCCACAGGGATCCTGCTTCTCACTGTCCCTCTGCCTGCTGCTACTCCTACTTGTGCTCTCTCTCTCTCTCTCTGTCAAATAAATAAATAAATAAAATCATTTAAAAAATCAAGATCTGGTTGCTAGATATGCAAAGCTAGGAAATGTTTGCAGATATGCTAACCCATTTATACATACACATTCATATTTACTCCTTTATCCATGTGTGTATACAAATTTAAATACACAGTTGATATTGATATTTCCAAGTCTAACCCAACACTACAGGATTCATTCTAACATTCCTCCTTTATTTTTTTTATAAAATCATTTTTCTCCCACTGTGAAACCTCACTCATACAATCTATATTTAATAATTTGTTCAAACAGTATACATGTAGTTTCAGATTTGCTTATCTGTTTTACTGTGAGAAATTTACCAATTACAGTCTAGTAATTTAGTAGTTTTTGTTTTGTTATGTGTTTAGCTTAATCCTATTTTATCAAAACATTGTATTATAGAGTCAGGTAAGTTTCTTTCTTCACCACCTTCATAAAGGTTTTTAAACCCTATTTGAGGAGATTTTCTTCAGTAGTTCTTGGATGTCATTCCAGAATTTTTTATTTTCACCAGCATTCCAGTGATTCTTATGCAGATAAACTGTGGACCTCATTTTATGACTTAATAGCCTAGGATATATTGAGAATAAATTGAACACATCCCCATCTTTCAATCCTGTAGTGCCCAAATGAGTTAAAGAAAACAACATCAAAAGATATTTCATTAAGCCAAGCCAGAAAGGAGCATTATGTGTTCTCCTTGGAGATTTAACTTTCCTTCTCATATTTACTTTCTCAGCACTTCTTCTACACTGAGTTCTACTTATATGATTCTAAGGAAGAAGGATGTCAAATAAAACAGAGCTTCTAGTTCCTCCTTCAGTATTATCTGGTAACAGAAACCGGGAAACAATTTTTAGGAAACTGAGAGATCAGAAATTATTCAACTTAAAACAAGAGCAAGCTGAGGTTATCTCCTTTGTAACATTGAATTTTTGGGGATGCCTGAGTGGCTCAGCAGTTGAGCATCTGCTTTCGGCTCAGGGCATGATCCTGAACTCCCAGAATGGAGTCCCATATCGGGCTCCCTGCATGGAGCTTACTTCTCCCTTTGTCTATGTCTCTGCCCCTCTGTGTGTGTCTCTCTCATGAATAAATAAATAAAACCTTTAAAAAAAACATTGAATTTGTTGTTTATTATGATAAGCATTCTGGCACTTTACTGCTTTGGATTTCATTGCTTCAGCACAATAAGGCATGAGAGCTACTACTTTCAGCAAGCAGTATTCATAATAAAGCCCTTTACTTTTTGTTTGTAAGTTCCAGAAAACTTTACTAATGCTAATTTCTGTTGCAGATTTAAAAGTAGGATGGTTTGATTATTGTTGTTTTGGAGATGACAAAAGAGAAACACATAATGGAAATAAGAATTCAGTATTCAAATCACTAATGTAATAATCCAGATTAACACTATAAATTTCAAGGATGAAAACCTTTTGTTGGTGTGTTCTATCTTATTGGGCATTTCCAGGGACATTTACTTACATAAACTTTGAAGAACAATCTCTGTTCATGGTGACATGCAGAAGTTAAAATATGACCCAAATATGGTAAAGATGCTTTTAATTTTTTTAAAAAACTTTTCAAGCTTCTACTCTAAGGTAATGACTCTTTTTTCACCCCAAAGTAATATTTCTTATCTTGAGATATGATAACTGAAGACCATTTTATGACATACCAGCTCCAGTTAGCTGTATAAAGATGCTAGCATTTCAATGAGAAAAATACCACTCTATGTCTTAATAATACAGTGATGTTATTAAATAGAATGAATTGTTTTCATAGTAAAAATCTCCAACCCGCTTTGAGGAACTTTATTATTCAACAGGTAATCATCAGCAGGACAGCTCTCTAATAATTAGCATTTGGTACTTTGTTGGAATTCATAATTCAGAATAGCAGTAAAAGGAAATTCATTCAGAGATTAGTTTATTGGATTTGGATGCAGTTTTAAGAAAAAAAAATCAGAAGTCTATGTGCCTTAGAAATAATGTAATGCATTTCTCATCATTATTTTGCCTTATATAATGTGTTCTTATTACCTTTTCTAATTTAGAGGCTAGGTTACTATAAGCCAACAAATATGTCTTTATTGTGTGTCTTACTCTGACTTTTCCTCTCATCTTCCTCCATAACCCCTATATCCAGCCCCTATGCACTCAGCCACTTGCTGATAATAAACTGTCCTTCTACTCTGAAAACTAAGTGAGCCACACTCCACAAATCCTCAGCAATCAATGAGAACCAAGGGGAAATGGAAGTTCAGACTGCATTCAATCTTACAGGTGGCACTACTATGCTCTGAATCTGGTCAATGGATACACTTACTTTAGAAGGATATGAACCAGTGGAAAATAGGTATTTTGCAAATATCAAACTATTATGCCCTTTCATTCCTCTGAGTTTTAGTACCTGAAAATTGGCTATTTAGCAAAAATCTGTATATGTTTTACATGAGTTATTTGACATAACTCAACACCCTTCAATCTTGAGAGAATACAAATACTATACATGATTGTATTACATAATAATATTACCTTCAGGTAATAGAGACATTGCTGCATGGTGATATGGCAGGTTTAAATGCTGTTAGAGTAAAAATTCCTTGTTCAATTGAGCTTAAATGAAATAAAAAGACATGATTTGCTTAGCCTGGACATTATTCTCAGTATAGTACAGAGATTAAGCATTTAAGTCATATTGAGAGAGACACTTTGTCCTTAAGGGATCTATAAACAACATCTATCACATTCAAGGAAAGATTTCTCATTTGAGCTTCTAGAAATATTCCCAGGGTATCTTTCACCTCTGCCAGCTGTTGTCAAAGTCTGACAGTGGATGTATCAGTAAGACAATGATGCCTAAATTACTGTACCTTGTCAATTCCATATGGAATGGTTTGGTCACCCATACCCTGACCATGATTTTACTCAAAGGAAAAGTAAATGTAGAAGAAACATTAAAAAATTAAAATGTCTCTCTAACAAGTTGTCAAGTAGAGATTTTTTTGTTCAATACTCAGCTATCTTTAAAATTGTCACCCAACCTAATTATTAATATTAAGTTTTTCATTATTATACTGTAAAACTTTGAAGGATTTAGATTTTGAGGGCAAAGCAATGTAGACATGTATATCTAGATAATTGCCTCTGGGAATTTTAATTCAATGGCATATTCATACAATTCTATATTTTCTACAGCAGAGAATATTAGAGGAAGAGAATATTATGTTCCCATATCCAATTACGGAAAAAGAGATCATTATAGCCAACTTGGCAATAAGGTCATAGCAATGGAGAAAACAGTGTTCATACCCAGATTTAAGTCTTCTCGTAGCTCCCAGTACAAATGAAAGTATAGGTAGGAAAGAGAGAATATATATATGAAAGGTAACAAAGAAGGCAGAGACCTAAACAGTAGCTTATGTCAGAAAAGAAATGAAGACAGACCTCACTGGAATGTGTCAAAGAAATCTTTACTATGTCAATGAAGCCTTCTGAGGATACCAGTGTTGCCCTGGTATCGCTGAATATCATTTCATCAAAAAAAAAGAAAATATCACAAGGTCATGTTCCTACTATATGTCAAGCCCTGTGCTCAGTATCTTATATATGTGTGATCTCCTTTAATTTTTTTTTAAGAACACTATGGAGATAAGAAAATGTATTTAAAGAGATTAAAGAAGTTATGTATTTTACCTAATTCTGCCACCTATTATCTATCTATAATTGAACTTCTGACCAAAAGTGTATCAACTCAGGCATACTTACTTAGTTATGATTAGGAAATTTTGAAAGTTGAAGATGGCTAAAAAACCCTCCTTAGCCACTATGAGTGGTTCCTCATAATCTTACCACTCTGATTTTGTAAACTCTTGGTCCATTATCAGAAAGTTCCTCTATATCCAGTGTTTCTCTGAATGTTTCTTTCATTTGCTTACCTACTTTGAAACTTGGCAATTCCCTGAAAACATTTTTTCATTTTGATGCCATCATTCTAGTGGGCACCATTTTGTTTTCCTTTCATAATCCATAAAACCCAAATGTTGAGATTGGCATCCTTGTTGCTCCCCAATTTCTTACACACTTTTACACCCTATACCTCCTGCTAAAAACTCTGTTCTTATTAGATCACATAGTCATTAGAGTTCACCTTATTTCAATAGCAGTAACTTGGAAAATTTTAATCTATTTGGATTATTCATTTTTGGGGGTATTGAGTATTATAAGACAATTTTCCAACGAGGAAATACAGATAGCCAACAGACACATGAAAAGATGCTCAAATCACTGCTATCGTCAAGGAAACACAAACCCAAACTACAAACGAGATATCACCTCATACCTTTCAGATTGACCAAAAACAACAACACAAGAAACAACAGGTGTCAGCAAGGGTGTGGAGAGAGGGAACTCTCTTGCACTGTTGGTAGTAATATAAACTAGTGCAGCCAACGTGGAAAACAGTATGAAGATTCCTTTAAAAAATAAAAATAAGGAGAGAGAGAGAAGATGAAGACAGAGTACAGGACCCTAAGCTTCTCTTGTCCCATGAACACAAGATCACTAACAAATCATTTTAACACCCCCAAAATCAACTGACAGGAAGAAAAGAAACTGACAGAACAAACTCCACAACTAAAGGGAGAGAAAGCTTAGTGGTTTAGCACTGCCTTCAGCCCAGGGCCTGATCCAGGATCGAGTCCCATGTCGGGCTCCCTGCATGGAGCTTGCTTCTCCCTCTGCCTGTGTCTCTGCCGCCTACCCCCTCCCCTGTCTCTCATGAATAAATAAATAAAATCTTTTAAAAAGTAGGTAGGAAGTACAGAGACATGGTTTAGGGGAGAAATGAATCGCATATGCTGTGCAGGGGTGGGAACTATGGTCATAGAAAAAGGTGAGAAAGAGTGGAGCACACAGGGGAAGGCAAAAGAGAACATTTCCCCAAAGTCATTGCCTGGGAAAGTGAGAAGGGCTGACTTACATGAGTTCTTGACATTAGTAGGGATTAAAGCTTGGAGTTTTAAAGGCAAGGGGCTTGGCAGCAATAGAGCCCAGAGGGCACTGCTCTATTCCTGGAGAAAGAAGACAGACATTGTATTAGCAGGTACATATAGTGATTTCAAGAAGAGCAAATAATCTCCCCCTGAAAGGCAGCTTTCATTGAGATACCTCACTAGGGATAAAGGAGATGAAACCATTTCCTTCCCCTGCTCTTCAGAAAAAACACAGAATCACATGCAGGAAGCAGCACAAAACCAACATTGGCTGCCTAATTTGCTTACGCTGAGTCCCCACACCTGTATTCTGGTGGGTGTGCCCTCCTGGGTCAAACTTGCCTCTGTCCCAGCACAGTGGACTTCTTCCCTGGAAGGTCAGCAGAAATCCCTTCCTACACCATATCTACAGACCAGAAAGTTCTGGAGGGCTTCATATCTGTGGGAAGTAGTATCAGGTCTCATATAATAAGCAGACCAGAGCACAACAAATTAAAACTCACCACATTCTGGCCAAGGACAAAACACTGCCCAGAGCAGGCAAGGAGAGCCTCTGCAAATGACTGACATAAAGGATAGGGCAACCAAAAACAAGAGCACATCTCAGGCAGCACACACCAGACATATTCCCTGAAGTACCAGGCCCTGGACACTATATGATTTCTCCTTCATAAAGCCATCATTCTCAGGAACAAAGACAAATAATAAAAAATAAATAACAAATAAATGTAATAGACTTTTCTAACACAAAGGAGAAGGCACAGGCTTAGACAAGATGCCAAGATGGAGGAATTCATCCCAAATGAAAGAAAAGATAAGGTCATGGTTAATGTCTAAATAAAACATATAGAGGTAACATCTCTGATAGAGATTTTAATGCAACAATCATAAAGATACACCCCAAGCTTCAGAAAAGAGTGTAATACCTCAGGGAGACCTTTACCACAGAGATGAGAGACAATGAATCAGAAATGAAGAATGCAATAAATGAAATTGGAAACAAGCTTAATGTGATGAACATAAAAATGGAAGAAGCAGAGAAATGAATAAGTGATATGGAAGACAAAATAATGGAAAACAATGAAGTTGAACAAAAGAAAGAAGAATTATGGAACAAGAGAATAGACTTAGAGAATTCAGTGACTCCATCAAACATAGCAACATTCATATCATAAGATTCCAGAAGAAAAAGGGAGAGAAAAGGGGGCAAAAACTTAATTTGAGAAAATAATAACAGAAAACTTCCTTAATCTGGGAAAGGAATCAAATATCCAGATCCAGGAGGCACAGAGAATTCCCATCAAAATCAACAAAAGCAGGGCAATGACAAGACATGAATAATTAAATTTGCAAAATATAGTGATAAAGAAAAAAATCTTAAAAACAAGACAAAAGAAGTCCTTGACTTACAAGGGAGATCCAAAAGGATAGCTGGAGATCTCTCAACAGAAACTGGCAAGGCAGAGGGAGTGACATGATATATTCAACATGCTTAATGGGAAAAATGTGAAGCCAGAAATAATCCAATCAGCAAGGCTATCATTCAGAATAGAGGGAGATAAAGAGTTTCCCAAACAAACAAAAACTAAAGAAGTTCCTGAGCACAAAACCAGCCCTGTAAATATATTAAAGAGGATTCTTTGAGTAGGAAGGAAAGAAGGAAAGTGGCAAAGATTAGAAAGGAACAGAGAAAATCTCCAGAAACAATGAAAAAACAGGTAATAAAATGGTGTTAGGTTTATACCTATCAATATTCTAAATGGAAACGGACTAAATATTACAATCAAAAGACATAGGGTGTCAGAATAAGCAAGAAAACAAGACCCACCTATATATTGCCTACAAGAAACTTATTTTGTTCCTAAAGACACCTACAGATTTAAAGTGAGAGGATGGATAAATATTTATCATGCAAATGAATTAGCTATTTTAGATATGTTCAAAATACTAATACAGGGCAGCCCTGGTGGCTCAGCGGTTTAGTACAGCCTGCAGCCCAGGGCGTGATCCTGGAGACCTGGGATTGAGTCCTACATCAGGCTCTCTGCATGGAAGCTGCTTTCCCTCTGCCTGTGTCTGTGCCTCTCTCTGCCTGTGTCTCTCATGAATAAATAAGTAAAACCTTTAAAAAAAATACTAATAGAAACCAAGTCTAAAACAACTAAATGTATGACAGTTTTCTAAATTTTACCAAAAGGAAATATCAATAAATAAAGACACACAGAATATATGTGTATATATATATATATATATATATATATATATATATATACATATATACAAATAGAAATTTTCTGTAGTTGAAAAGTATAATAGAATCTTGTCTCACATTTAGATCTTTCATCCATTTTGAGTTTATCTTTGTGTATGGTGAAAGAGAGTGGTCTAGTTCATTCTTCTGCATGTGGATGTCCAATTTTCCCAGCACCATTTATTGAAGAGACTGTCTTTCTTCCAATGGATAGTCTTTCCTCCTTTATCGAATACTAGTTGACCATAAAGTTCAGGGTCCACTTCTGGGTTCTCTATTCAGTTCCATTGATCTATGTGTCTGTTTTTGTGCCAGTACCACAGTGTCTTGATGACCACAGCTTTGTAGTACAACCTGAAATCTGGCATTGTGATGCCCTCAGATATGGTTTTCTTTTTTAAAATTCCCCTGGCTATTCGGGGTCTTTTCTCATTCCACACAAATCTTAAAATAATTTGTTCTAACTCTCTGAAGAAAGTCAATGGTATTTTGATAGGGATTCCATTAAACGTGTAAATTGCCCTGGGTAACATTGACATTTGCACAATATTAATTCTGCCAATCCATGACCATGGAATATTTTTCCATCACTTTGTGTCATCCTCAATTACTTTAAGAAGTGTTGTGTAGTTTTTAGGGTATAGACCCTTTACCTCTTTGGTTAGGTTTATTCTTAGGTATCTTATGCTTTTGGGTGCAAATGTAAATGGGATTGACTCCTGAATTTATCTTTCTTCAGTCTCATTGTTAGTGTATAGAAATGCCACTGACTTCTGGGCATTGATTTTGTATCCTGCCATGCTACCAAATTGCTGTATGAGTTCTAGCAATCTTGGGGTGGAGTCTTTTGGTTTTCTACATACAGTGTCATGTCATCTGCGAAGAGGGAGAGTTTGACTTCTTCTTTGCCAATTTGAATGCCTTTAATGTCTTTTTGTTGTCTGATTGCTGAGGCTAGGACTTCCAGTACTATGTTGAATAGCAGTGGTGAGAGTGGACATCCCTGTCTTATTCCTGATCCTAGGGGAAAGGCTCCCAGTGCTTCCCCATTGAGAATGATATTTGCTGTGGGCTTTTCGTAGATGGCTTTTAAGATGTTGAGGAATGTTCCCTCTATCCCTCCACTCTGAAGAGTTTTGATCAGGAATGGATGCTGTATTTTGTCAAATGCTTTCTCTGAATCTATTGAGAAGATCATATGGTTCTTGTTTTTTCTCTTTTTGATATGATCTACCATGTTGATTGCTTTTTGAGTGTTGAACCAGCCTTGCATCCCGGGGATAAATCCCACTTGGTCATGGCGAATAATCTTCTTAATGTACTATTGGATCCTATTGGCCAATATCTTGTTTAGAATTTTTGCATATGTGTTCATCAGGGATATTGGTGTATAATTCTACTTTTTGGTGGGGTCTTTGTCTGGTTTTGTTTTTTTTTTTTTTTTTTTTATTTTTTATTTTTTGGTTTTGGAATTAAGGTGATGCTGCCCTCATAAAATTGGCTTGGAAGTATTTCCTCACTTTCGATCTTTTGGAACAGCTTTAGTAGAATAAGTATGGTTTCTTCTTTAAACGTTTGATAGAATTCCCCTCGGAATCCTAATGGCCCTGGATTTTTGTGTCTTGGGAGGTTTTTGATGGCTGCTTCAATTTTCTCCCTGCTTATTGGCCTGTTCAGGTTTTCTACTTCTTCTTGTCCCAGTTTTGGTAAATTATAGTTTTCCAGAAATGTGTCGATTTATTTCAGATTGACTAATTTATTGGCATATAGCTGCTCATAATAGATTTTTAAAATCATTTGTATTTCTGTGGTATTTGTTGTAATCTCCTTGTTTATTCGTGATTTTATTAATTTGAGTCTCTTCTTTTTAATAAGGCTGGCTAATGCTTTATCTCTCTTATTAATTCTTTCAAAGAACAAACTTCTGGTTTTGTTGATCTGTTGTACAGTTCTTCTGGTCTCTATTTCATTGAGTTCTACTTGAATCTTTATTAACGCTCTTCTGCTGGATGTAGGTTTTGTTTGCTGTTCTTTCTCCAGTTCCTTTAGGTGAGAGGATAGCTTGTGTATTTGAGTTTTTCCCAATTTTTTGAGGGATGCTCCTATTGGGATGTATTTCACTCCTAGGACTACTTTTGCTGTATCCCAAAGATTTTGAACGGTTGTGTCTACATTTTCATTAGTTTCCATGAATCTTTTTAATTCATCTGAAATTGTCTTTTAGCAGGATGCTCTTTATCCTCCACATGTTTGGGTTTCTTCCAGATTTCTTCTTGTGATTGGGTTCTAGTTTCATAGCATTGAGCTCTGAATATATACAGGGGACAATCACAATTTTTGGTATCATTAAAGATCTGATTTGTGACCCAGTATGTGGTCTATTCTGGAGAAAGTTCCATGTACACCAGAGAAGAATGTGTATTCAGTTGCATTCGGATGGAAACTTCTGTATATATGTGAAATCCATCTGGTCCTGTGCATCATTTAAGTCTCTTGTTTCTTTGGAGATGCTGTGCTTAGAAAAACTGTCATTTGCAGATAATGCCATGTTGAAGTCTCCCAGTATTAGAGTATTATTACCTAAGTATGTCTTTCCTTTGGTTATTAATTGATTGATATATTTGGCAGCTTCCACATTAGGGGCATAAATATTCATGACTTATAGTTCCTCTTGTTAAATAAACACTTTAAGTACGATATAGTGTCCCTCTTCATCTTTTACTACACTCTTTGGGATAAACTTTATCTATCTGATATGAAGATTGCTATCCCAACATTTTTTTGAGGACCATTTGAATGGTAAGTGGTTTTCCAACTTTTCATTTTCAGGCTGTTGGTGTCCTTAGGTCCAAAATGTGTCTCTTGTAGACAGCAAATAGATGGGTCTTGCTTTTTTATCCAGTCTGAAACCCTGTGTCTTTTGATGGGATCATTTAGCTCATTCACATTCAGGTTATATATGCTTTCAATTTCTTCCTGTTTTTTAAGCTTTTTATCTCTCCTTCTATTATGAATGAGAGGCTTTGTGGATAAATATTCTTGGCTGCATGTTCTTCTCATTTAGTACCCTGAATATATCCTGCCAGCCCTGTCTGGCCTGCCAGGTCTCTGTGGAGAGGTCTGCTGTTAATATAATAGTTCTCCCCATATAAGTTAATAATCTCTTGTTTCTCACTAAGGATTTTTTCTTTATCTTTGGAATTTGCAAGTTTCACTATTAAATGTTGAATGGTTTTTATTGATTTGGGGGGACTTGTCTATCTCCTGGTTCTGAACGCCTGATTCCCTCCCCAAATTAGGGAAGTTCTCAGGCATGATTTGTTCAAAAATGCTTTCTGGCCCTCTGTCCCTCTCAGTGCTCTGTGGAACCCCAATGATAGGTAGATTTTTTTTCTTCTCAAGCTGTAATGTATTTCCCTTAACCTTTCCTCATGGTCTTTTAATTGTTTTCCTCTTTTTTCCTTAGCTTCCTTCTTTGCCATCAACTTGCCATCTGTATCACTCACTCTTCTACCACATTAACCCTCATCATTAGGACCTCCAGTTTTGACTGCATGTAATTTAATTGATTTTTAATTTCATCATGATTAGATTTAAGTTCTGCAGTCATGAATTCACTTGAATCCTTTATGCTTTTTTCCAGAGCCACCAGTAGCTTTATAATTGTGCTTCTGAATTGGCTTTCTGACATGGAATTGTAATCCAAATTCTATAACTCTGTGGCAGAGAGTACTGTTTCTGATTCTTTCTTTTGTTGTGTTCTTCATTCTAGTCACTTTGATCAGTGCAGAGTGGCTGTATGAGTGGGCTGAGTCAAGACTATCAACCATTACTTAAGTAAATTTCATCCTAGATGATTCTGATGAGGTCAGAGATCAGAAATTGAAAACAAAGATCAGAACAAAATAAAACAAATGGACCACTAAATTGCAAAACAAACATAGTAGTAAAAAAATAAAAGTCCAGTAATCTCAAGAAGACAAAAAGAAGAGAGAAAAGCAAAAGGAAAGAGGAAAAAAAAAAGGTAAAATGAAGAGACAATAAAAGGGGGGGGGAGCTGGGAGATGGCGGTGGTGATGAAGTCGTAGTGGAGGGAGTCTGTAGTCTACCTGAGGAGTCCTAGAGGGTGATCCTCTTGGTTCTGAGTATATTAAGTTTTGCATGTTAGAAGATGCTCAGTCCCAAATTTATACAACCCAGAAATATGTGTAGAAAGACCAACATTGACCACCAAAACATAAACAAGATAAAAGAGGGGGGAAGAATGGGAATTGGGAACTTCACAGAATGAACCAACACTGTATACCACTTGGTTCTGGGTGCATGCTGGTCATATTTTAAATGGTATTAACTTCTGCCATCTTAGAACAAAATGAGGCAGATAAAACAAAAAAACAAAAAACAACAACAAAAAGCATGTCCTTCACCACTGCTATTCAACATAGTACTGGAAGTCCTAGCCTCAGCAATCAGACAACAAAAAGATATTAAAGGCATTCAAATTGGCAAAGAAGAAGTCAAACTCTCCCTCTTCACCGATGACATGATACTCTACAAAGAAAACCCAAAAGACTCCACCCCAAGATTGCTAGAACTCATACAGCAATTCGGTAGCGTGGCAGGATACAAAATCAAAGCCCAGAAATCAGTGGTATTTCTATACACTAACAATGAGACTGAAGAAAGAGAAATTAAGGAGTCAATCCCATTGACAATTGCACCCAAAAGCATAAGATACCTAGGAATAAACCTAACCAAAGAGGTAAAGGATCTATACCCTAAAAACTACAGAGCACTTCTGAAAGAGATTGAGGAAGACACAAAGAGATGGAAAAATATTCCATGATCATGGATTGGCAGAATTAATATTGTGCAAATGTCAATGTTACCCAGGGCAATTTACACGTTTAATGGAATCCCTATCAAAATACCACTGACTTTCTTCAGAGAGTTAGAACAAATTATTTTAAGATTTGTGTGGAATCAGAAAAGACCCTGAATAGCCAGGGGAATTTTATTTTTATTTTTTTTTAATTTTTATTTATTTATGATAGTCACAGAGAGAGAGAGAGAGGCAGAGACACAGGCAGAGATAGAAGCAGGCTCCAAGCACCGGGAGCCCTACGTGGGATTCGATCCCGGGTCTCCAGGATCGCGCCCTGGGCCAAAGGCAGGCGCCAAACCGCTGCGCCACCCAGGGATCCAGCCAGGGGAATTTTAAAAAAGAAAACCATATCTGAGGGCATCACAATGACAGATTTCAGGTTGTACTACAAAGCTGTGGTCATCAAGACAGTGTGGTACTGGCACAAAAACAGGCACAGAGATCAATGGAACAGAATAGAGAATCCAGAAGTGGACCCTGAACTTCATGGTCAACTAATATTCGATAAAGGAGGAAAGACTATCCATTAGAAGAAAGACAGTCTCTTCAATAAATGGTGCTGGGAAAATTGGACATCCACATGCAGAAGAATGAAACTAGACCACTCATACACAAAGATAAACTCAAAATGGATGAAAGATCTAAATGTGAGAC
Organism: Canis lupus baileyi; assembly: GCF_048164855.1. Lineage (NCBI taxonomy): Eukaryota > Metazoa > Chordata > Mammalia > Carnivora > Canidae > Canis > Canis lupus. The sequence continues at coordinate 52,652,352 of NC_132876.1, read as the reverse complement.
AAGATTCCATCAAAATCCTAGAGGAGAACACAGGCAACACCCTTTTTCAACTCAGCCACAGTAACTTCTTGCAAGATACATCCACGAAGGCAAAAGAAACAAAAGCAAAAATGAACTATTGGGACTTCATCAAGATAAGAAGCTTTTGCACAGCAAAGGATACAGTCAACAAAACTAAAAGATAACCTACAGAATGGGTGAAGATATTTTCAAATGATGTATCAGATAAAGAGCTAGTTTCCAAGATCTATAAAGAACTTATGAAACTCAATAGCAAAGAAACAAACACTCTAATCGTGCAATGGGCGAGAGACATGAACAGAAATCTCACAGAGGAAGACATAGACATGGCCAACATGCACATGAGAAAATGCTCTGCATCACTTGCCATCAGGGAAATACAAATCAAAACCACAATGAGATACCATCTCACACCAGTGGGAATGGGGAACATTAACAAGGCAGGAAACCACAAATGTTGGAGAGGATGCGGAGAAAAGGGAACTCTCTTACACTGTTGGTGGGAATGTGAACTGGTGCAGCCACTCTGGAAAACTGTGTGGAAGTTCCTCAAAGAGTTAAAAATAGACCTGCCCTACGACCCAGCAATTGCACTGTTGGGGATTTACACCAAAGATTCAAATGCAATGAAACACCGGGACACCTGCACCCCGATGTTTCTAGCAGCAATGTCCACAATAGCCAAACTGTGGAAGGAGCCTCGGTGTCCATCGAAAGATGAATGGATAGAGAAGATGTGGTTTTATGTATACAATGGAATATTACTCAGCCATTAGAAACGACAAATACCCATCATTTGCTTCAACGTGGTTGGAACTGGAGGATATTATGCTGAGTGAAGTAAGTCAATCGGAGACGGACAAACATTATATGTTCTCATTCATTTGGGGAATATAAATAATATTGAAAGGGAATATAAGCAAAGGGAGAAGAAATGGGTGGGAAATATCAGAAAGGGAGACAGAACATAAAGACTCCTAACTCTGGGAAACAAACAAGGGTGGTGGAAGGGGAGGAGGCCGGGGGGGTGGGGTTGAATGGGTGACGGGCACTGAGGAGGCACTTGACGGGATGAGCACTGGGTGTTATTCTGTATGTTGGCAAATTGAACACCAATAAAAAATAAATTTATTATTAAAAAAAGCAGGTCTTATATATCTCCCGAAAATATGTAGAGTATATTGAAGGGAATATAGAGTTGGAAAGTATATCTAAGACCTATAATTGCAGAAATATGAAAGTCAAAAAGGAAGAAACTTAAAAATGAAGATGTGGTAAAATATTGTAATTAAGGTGGGAAAAGAGAAAAAACATGGGAATTTACAGTCTCATAGAAAAATGAGTTGTACTGGAAAAGGAAGAATAAAAGAATAGGAGGGGTACCCTCTGGTTTTATATACTATAAATCCCTCTCACTTCCCCTGGAGCTTTCTAGGGCTGCTTGGTCAAGAACTTCCTCTTCCCCTGTTTTTCCAGCTGGTCTTCTGGGGGAGGGGGCTGCTGTGCTGATTCTCAGGTGTGTGCACCTCCAGTCGCTGCCTTGCCCCCTGCCAGGTGCTGGGCTCCGTGGGAGCAATTTATCCCTTGAGGCCTCTGTTCCCTGATGGCCCCGCCCTTCCCAGTCACAGGGTGAAACAAGGAGAACAACAACAATGGCAGTGGCCAGATTTCCATCCCTGGAGTCAGCTCCCTGCAGTAACTTACAAGTCTCCCAGTCTGCACTGACCTAGATGCTCCCATGGCGGCACAGATATGCTGATCTCCACAGCTTGGAGGCGCCCAGCAGCAGGAGCGTCCTCGTTGTCCTGTGCCCTCCCCACCTCCTCCTGTGCCAGGGGGAGTGCAGGATCTGGGCTGTGTCCACTAGGGCGTCTGGGGATCCAGGGCCCTGTGCTGCTGGAATAGGGCTTCTGGGGTGGTTGGCTCCTGTAGGGAAGGTGGCGCAGACCCCTCCGTCCCTAGCCACCCACCTAATCGACCGGCTTCTCCCAGATGCCCCGCCAGGTGCATGCTCTAGCCTTTTGAGATTGGCCCACAGTTTGTGGTGGGCTTTCCCCCGGGCTCACTTCCTCTCTTACTGACTCCAGGAAACTGAAGACTTCACTGCCCCTCCTGCGATTCTGCCCTATTTCCCTGCTAAGCGCCTTTTAGTCTGGCAAGAATCCGGTGTGGATTTTTTAAAGTTCCTGCTTCTCTGTGGCTGGACTTTCCTATCCCAGAAGCTTTCACCATGGGCCTTAGCCCAGCTCCTGGTGGGGCTTGTCCCCCACTTGATTCTTTTTTATTTTATTTTTTCCCCGCCCTCCTACCTTGTTAGAAGTGAAAACCTTTCTCTCTGCAGCAATCTGGCTGTTCTCTCTTTAAATCTTAGGTCGAATTTGTATGTCTTCAGGATGGTTTGAATGTTATCTAGGTAAATTGGTGGGGCCAGGTGAGTTGAGGACCCCTACTCCTCTGCCATCTTGCCCCACCTCTCAAAAAAAGGAAAGAATTCATGGATAGCAGACCCAATGTATAAGAAATACTAAACGGAGTGCTTGAAAGAAATTAAAATGAAAGGACACCAGACAATATTTCCAATCTGCACAAAGAAATAAAGATAACTAATGAAGACAACTACACAAGTAAACATATAAGAGTATAAGTTTATCTTTGTAACTGTTTTCTTCCATATGATTAAAATACAAATGAACTAAGTTAATGGATACACAGTGTATAAAGATGTAATTTTTATGACAATAAAAACACAAAGAAGTTGGAGGACTTGCACTTTCCAATTTTGAAAGTTTTAACAATGATACAATATCAAGACTATATGTTTTGGACATAAGAATAGAAACAAAGTTTAATAGAGCAAAATTGAACGTTTAAAAATACCCCCCCCAAAAAAAATAAAATTAAATTAAAAAACCCATACATTTATAGTTAATCTATTTACAACAAGTGTGCCAAATCCATTCAATGGGGATATGAATAGTCTTTTCATTATGTGATACTGAGACAAGTGGATATTTCCATGCAAAAGAATGAAACTGGATCCATACTTCATACCATATACAAAACTTTATCAAAATGGATCAAAGACCTAAATATAAGTGGGAAAACTACAAAATTCTTAGAAGAAAATATAGCAGTTGATCTTTGTGAAGTTGGATTAGGCAATGGATTCTCAGATATGACATCTTATAGTATAGGAAACCAAAGGAAAAAATGATAAATTGAACTGCATCAAGTTAAAAACATTTATACTTAAAAGATATTATCATGAAAGTGAAGGAACAACCTTTAGGTTGAGAGAAAATATTTGAAAATTTTCTAGTATCCAGAATGTATAAGGAACTCAATATAAAACCATGAAAGGACAATAACTTTATCTAAAGTGGGCAAAATATTTGAATAAACATTCTCAAAAAAAAAGAAAATATAACCAAAAATATTTGAAGAGATGCTCAGCTTCAATAGTTAAGGAATGAAATACATGCTACACTATGAATGAACCTTGAAAACATTATGCTAAGTGAAAGAAGTCACACGCAAAAGCTAAATAGTGAATGATTCTATTTATGTGAAATATCCAGAAAAGGGAAACAAATACAGGTAGAAAGTAGAGTAGTAGTTTCCAGGGGTTATGGCTGGGGGTTGAAGAGTAACTCTAATTGGTAATGTTTTTTTTTCTTGACATGGTGAAAATAATTTGGAATTAATAGCCATGGTTGTACAACCTTGTGATTTTAGTAAAATCACTGAATTGTACACTTTAAAGGAATGAATAGTATGTTTTATTGGTTATACCATAATAAAACATACTGAAAATTCCTAAACAAAATATTACCAAGCAGAATCCAGCAGTACATTTTAAGAAACATGGGTCCAGAACAATGAGATTTATTGTAGGAATCAAGGATGTTTTACTATTTGGAAACATATTCAAATAAGTAATTATATTAATTGATTAAAGGAAAAAATTATATGCTTTTCTCCATAGATGCTGAAAATGTATTTAACAAAATTCAAAGATAAGTTTCAATTTTAAAAACTCAATAAGATAAATCAATGCTTTTTAACATGATTAACTATATTTATCTCAGCTCAAAATTCAATATCATGAGGGAAACGCAACCATCATTATCAATCAAATGGGCAAGAAGTTTGGCATGTCCACTATCCCCACTATTACTTAACACTTTACTACAGACAATAGCTAATGTGATAATATAAGGGAAACTCAAGTATAAAAATTGGATAAAAGAAAAAATTACTATCATTCTTCGTAAATGATATAATTGTGGAACTGATAAATATAGGAGAATAAACTGAGAACACTACTTTAATCAATCAAGAGTTCATTAAAGTAAAGTAAATATTGATGTATGATATATATATGTATATATATGTATGAGATATATATATATCTCCCCCCACACCTAATTAAAATGTCTATTCCAAAAAACACTATTATAAATATTTAAGAATAAACTTCTATAATACCTATATAAAGATAATTTTTAAAAGTAAATCTAGTTTATTTTTCTAGACAAAGCAGAATTGTTTACTTCCTTAATTACATATTATTACCCATAACCTCATTTTTTTTCTTTTTTACTTTTAATTGTGGTAATGAACACATAAAATTTCCCATCTTAACCTTTTTTAAAAAAATTACTGTACATCTCCAGGACTTACTTATCTTATAACTGGAAATTATGACTCTTGATTTATTTCATCCATTTTGCCTACCCTCCACCCCTTGCCTCTAGCAATCACCATTCTGTTCTCTGTATCTATGAGTTCAATTTTTTTTTTTTATGTTCCACATGTAAATGAATTTGTCTTTGTTTTTCTTTGTCTGACTTCACATGTCTTTCTTTGTTTGGCTTATTTCACTACCTGACCCATTTTTTAAAAAAAATATTTTATTTATTTATTCATGAGAGAGAGAGAGAGGCAGAGACATAGGCAGAGGGATAAGCAGGCTCCACGCAGGAAGCCTGATGTGGGACTCGATCTCAGAACGCCAGGATCATGCCCTGGGCTGAAGGCAGGTGCTAAACCGCTAAGCCACCCAGGGATCCCAACCTGACCCATTTTTAAGTGTACTGTTCAGTAGTATTAGAGAAAACTTTTAAACACCAAAAAGAATATAAGGACACATGATTAAGCCTGCTATGTTCCTATGTAGAATAATTCAATGTTACATATATATATATATATATATATAAATTCACTCCAAGAAAATGTATAAATATAATGTGTCCCAATAAGAATACTAACAGATTATTACTTTAATCTGGAATTAAAGAAGCTGACTCTAAAATTTGTATGGAAAAATAAACTAAACTTTCTTTGTACAAGAAAAAAAATCAAAGAAAATTCTGAAATAGAAAAGCAATGAGGTTATAGTTTGAATCTGGCCCACTTGTCAGACATCTTCCTCAGTTGTGGTAAATTGCTCATAAAGTTCTTGCTGTTCCCTTTTAATACCTGCCTTGCATCATATCACACCTCTTTCTATCAGTCAAATCCAAGCCCTAAATGTAGATTTTTTTTTCTTTTCCATGAGAGTCCTGAACAAATTTTATCAGGGAACATGCCTGTGAATATCTGTTTAAATGTTCCCTAAACATTCCATGAAACTTTATCTATCTAAAGAGAAAATTTCATAATCTTGCTTACTGCCACAGGATACCCTAATGAAGTTTTAGCTCTGACTTCATGAAGCTTTTAATAAAGCCTAAGAATCAAGAGGCAATAAGGAGAAATGAAAGACAATTCTATCACCATGAACCAGGATCCTGTAAGCATCACTTGATCTTTTACTTTGGGAAAAATTCTATCATCATTTATTATCCAATATCATCTACTTACTGGACAAAGAAAGCTCCCCTAAACAGGATGCAGAAGTGTCGAGTATTTAAAAGGATGTGCACCTGTGTGATTTCTTTCTATGTATAGGATAGGTTGTAGATGTGCTTCACAATTACTCCAATGAAAAATGTTGCCAATTCTTTATCCTAATGAGCTTCATGTTCATTATTCATAGTGAATTGTTATGTGTTAACTTCAAAAAAGAATAGATGCTTATTTCAATGAGCAAGAGTATTTGTATGCATATATGCATATATATATATATATATTCTAAAGGAAGGCTCTTGTAAACTTACTTACATGTATATTTTTCTCTGTAGATTTAATTAAGCTCTTAAGAAGACATATTTTTCCTAAATGTATCTATTAGCAAAATGTTAATGTATCATCCTAGATATTTTGCTGGTTACTTAATACACAGTTTAGGTTAAAGGAGGAAAGAACAGCATATTATTTTTTAAATGCAAGATTCAGTTAAGGTAGAGGTATCAAAAGTTAAGATTAAGAAGTGTCATATGAAAATATAAAACATAAATATACTTATGACCATTAGGATCTATTTTTCTAACTTCTACAGCCTACAAATCATTCTATCTAGTTTCTTCCTTTTTTTCTCTTTCCTTTCTCTTATCTGTTCTACTTCTCCTTCTCTGTTTGAATTGAAATTTGGAAAACAATACAGGAGGGGATTTCTAGATAAGTTTAAGAAAGAAGCAGCTATTACCTGGAGCTTCCTTCAGTAGAATGTGGTACTAAACCTTGACAATAAGATAATTCTACTATCTTTTTAAAAAATATTTTATTTATTTATTCATGAGAGACACAGAGAGAGAGAGAGAGAGGCAGAGACATAGACAGAGGGAGAAGCAGGCTCCATGCAGGAAGCCCAATGTGGGACTCTCTTCTGGGACCCCAGGATCACGCCCTGAGCCAAAGGCAGATGCTCAATGGCTGAGCCACCCAGGTGTCCTGATAATTGCACTATCTTACTTTTACTGCTTCTCTGTCTGTGATCACAAGCTGGATAATTTACATATTTGTTTATCACTGAATGATCAGTCCAATAAATCACTTTCATTCTTAAGGTGACTAAAAAAACCTGGACTATACTAAATTTATTTTCCTGATTGCCTCATAACAAATAAATTGATATGTTTAGTAAAATAATAAAAAGATTGTCCAAGTAATGTTTTGTGAAGCATGTCTCCACTGTAAACAAATTTTACTGTCATTTCATATGTAAATACAAAAAATCTCACAATATATGCTTTTATTTAACTAATTATCATCATATGTTTGAGACTATGGTTTCTAATACTTTTTATTTCATGAAAATATCCTCCTTATAATGGCTACCTCTTTCATGCTTTGTAGTTGAATCTCCTGATGAACTGTTCTGTCTTTGCTGATCAAAAAAGGTCTTTCATTTTGTTGTGTAGTTCCATTTGTCTTTTTTTTATATTGTAGTTGAAACATCTAAATACTCTTTTTGTCTGATTGAATTTTCTGATACTTACAAATCTTTAGACTTTGTTCTAAAACTTGGAAGTTTCCTTTTAAAAGCCAACAGAAAATTTCCAGAATATCTTATTAATTCTGCCCCAACAAACAAAAACAACAACAAAAGAGTTCATAATTATATCACGAAAAAATAAACATGCAGGTTAATTATACTATTTAACTAAAATTTTAGGAAGGTTGTATTCTGTTGTATACAAACCAAAGAGTTGTAATAACACTTGAAAGTAGTAACTTTTAAAACTATTTTTTATTTCCCTTCTTTTTATGAGATGTTAAAACTACATTAATACAGGTTCCCAGGCATATGTGTAGAAAACAATATGGAAATAATGATTAGATCTATCTAATCAATTAGATCAATTAGATATATAATTTGTGTGTAACTAGTACATTAAACAAGCATGACTTGTTGCTATAATACAAAAAACAACTCAATTCCACTACCTTATTAATATTTATTCAGAAGAAAGTTCTTTCTTTATTATGGTTAAAAATTTCAGAAGTCCCATGACTTAGAAAGTCTTCCAGTCATTTTTTATGGCAAAATCAATCATTGAATATTGTCCTCTAATGAGATATAAATAGGCAATGGGAGAAAATGCAGAGCTCTTATTGTTATATTTGCATTTGAGTACTAGTATGACTCATGATTTCTTAAAGACTATATTTCTCTGGACTGTCAACTAGATCCTAGAAGCAAAGTGACCCTAGTAGTAATGAGCACCCAGTACCCAGATCTTGGTTTCTAAATACCATTCTCCATAAAAGAAAATGGATCTCCTTGTAAAAATAACCAGTTGCCGGTCTGGAGCAGATAAAGCACAGGATAAACCTATATAAGAACAATGTGTTATGCTAGAAAGCAAGGAAGTATTCAAAGAATAATGGAAGTGTATAAAAAAAAGGCTCACACTGGCTATATATGGAGCATTTTGAGCATGGTAATACATTGTAATGTATTAAATAAAAGATAATCCAGAAGTCTATAATGATACTCAAAAAGAGAGGGTAAGAAAGCTTTGTTTTAGAGACAATGACAGCTAATCAGCATAGAAGGAATGACAAACTTAGTCACCATTTTACATCTAACAATTTAATAATCAATTCAGGCAAAGATCATCAATGAGTGTAAAGCCATTGGGGAATAGATATATACAAAATTTCAAAGTATCACTCTGAAGATTAACCATTCATTTACAAAAGGGAAATATAACTTTAAAAATGGTCAGATATGGGGGATGCCTGGGTGGCTTAGTGGTTGAGCACCTGCCTTAGGCCCAGGATGTGATCCTGGGGCCCCAGGATTGAGTCCCACATCAGGCTTCCTACATGAAGCCTGCTTCTCTCTCTGCCCATGTCTCTGCCTCTCTCTGTGTATGTCTCTCATGAATAAATAAATAAAATCTTTTAAAAAAATGGTCAGATATGGGATGCCTGGGTGGCTTAGCAGTTGAGCATCTACCTTTAGCTCAGGGTATGATTCCAGAGTCCCGGAATTGAGTCCTGCATCAATTCCCTGCAAGGAAGGCTGCTTCTCCCTCTGTCTACATCTCTGCCTCTCTCTCAATGTGTCTTTCATGAATAAACAAAATCTTTTTTTAAAAAAGGTCAGATATAGGATTGACCACCTTAAATGCAGATTAAACATTTTGAGGAATATTTCTAGTCATGAGATCACTGAGTCAATAGAATTTTTCATTTTAATAAACAACAACTTTCCAAAAGAAAGTAACATTATTTGGAGATAGAGTTATGGTTTTAACGTATAGATGAAAACAAAGGAAGAACAAGCATAAAATTTGGGATAGTGCTTTTTCTGAAGGAAAAATCAGTGCTGGGATCCCTGGGTGGCATAGCGGTTTGGCGCCTGCCTTTGGCCCAGGGTGCGATCCTGGAGACCCGAGATCGAGTCCCACGTCAGGCTCCCGGTGCATGGAGCCTGCTTCTCTGCCTGTGTCTCTGTCTCTCTCTCTCTCTCTCTCTGTGACTATCATAAATAAAAAAAATAAAACTTAAAAAAAAAAAAAAGAAAAATCAGTGCTGTGATGTGGAGGTCATGCAACTAACTTTAAAGGCACTGAAATATTTAATCTTTAAATTGGGTACTGTATACATGGATTTAATTTTGTTATATATGTAAATATATATATATATATATTTTATATATATCTTATTGTATGTATAACACATTTCAAAATAAAAATAAATAAACTGTAGGCAAATAGTTGGCAGACAAACCCAAAAATATAAATTTTTCTGTTTATGCTCTCTCTTTCAAATAAATAAATAAATAAATTGTTAAAAATATAAACAAATAAATATTGCTAATTATTTTATTTGAAATTAACAAATCATTTCATTTTTAAAAAGATTTTAAAATTTATTTTATAGAGAAGAGTATAGAAAATGAGCATGAATGGGGAGAGGGGCAAAGTGATGAGCAGAATCCCCTCTGAGCAGGGAGCCCAACGTGGAGATTGATCCCTGGAACCCTAGATCATGATGTGAGATGTAGGAAGACACTTTTTTGACTCAACCACTCAGGTGCCCTTAGAAGATCATTTCTTTAGCAGTTTTAGGTTTGCAGAATAATTGAGAAAAAAAGTAGATTTCTCATATGCCCCTCAACCCCCTCAGTTTCCAATATTATTAATATCTTGCATTAGTATTGTACATTTCTTCATAGTTGATGGCCAATATTGACACACTATTAACTAAAACCCATAATCTACATTAGGGTTTGCTATTTGTGTTGTACATTCAATAAGTTTTGACAAATGTATAATGACATTTATCCACTATTATAGTATCACATAGAATCATTTCACTGTCCTGTACATATCCTATGCTTCACCTATTCATCTTTCCTTCTCTCTCCTGGAACCTCTAGAAAGTACAGATCTTTTTGCTGTCTCCATACTTTTGCCTTTCCCATAAAATCAGACATGTGAATTAACCAACTTTGGAATGAATCTTCCAGGCCCAGTAAAGACTTTCCATGACTACAGGCACAGTGACATCTTGACTTGAACCTCATGAGAGATCTTGAGCCAAAAAGAACTGATTAAAGCACTTACAGATTTTTGACTCAAAAAGACTATGTACATTATTAATTTAAGTTGCTAAATTTTGATGTTATTTTAAACTTCTGGTGTACTTTGTAATGCAGCTGTAGATTGTAATGCAGCTTAGTGTAATTTGAGCTTTGTTCCTGTTTTCTTTTTTTCTTTTTGGACTTGTCCAATTCTCCTAATATTTTAGTACATACACTGTTCTTTCAAGATAATTGAACATTCTTAATACCTTGGATTTTAGTTGATTTCTGCATACCTGTAGTCATTAAGTCCTGGCACCAATGATTTCTATTTTTCTCAAACTGAGTAGATATGGACCAAAGCCAGGAAGTAGAATTGGCTATACTCTTCTACCAGTGAGTAGGCTTTTCCTACTCTGTTTGGTGTCTTTTTTTGGCTTGGATGAAATTTTTAGATCCCTCTTATATTAACATGGGTCAAATTCCTAGGAATTCAATCACTCTTAGTTACTGAACTGAATAGAACTAGAACTCTGGCTTGAATCCAATTTTCTTAGTTGGGTCTCAACGTCCTAAATCTGAGTTTGAATCCCAGCATTACCACTCATTAGTATACAATCTGGGTAAGTGATTTACTTTTTCTGAACTGTTTTTTCAATTAGAAAAAGGAATGTCTTACTTTACAGAGTTGTCAGGATAAAACAGGATCATACACATCAAGTTCTTAGTCCAATGTGTGGTTCACAAAGGGCACTCACATATTGTTCATCCTCTTTCCTTCTTTGCAGTATTTCCCTAGGTAATGAATCTTTCTTGTGCCATTCAGATCTGTAATATAGCCACCATCTGGCTCTAAATTTTGCACTGCTCAAAAGCTGAAGCTATGAGGCTTATCCTCCAGATTAAACCTCCTTGGATATTAGTTTCAGCCCATTTAATGTCTGAATTCAGCACTCCCCTTTGAGTGTTACGATCTTAAATCAGTAGTGTACCTTCTATGAAAGACAGTTACCCAATTCCTGGTCTCCTCCATTGTGTCACTGACCATCCTTGGAATCCCAAAATGTGGTCAATTTTTCTCTGTGTTGTCACAAATTGGAGTATTACTGAGTAAAATGTTTAAAAAGCAACATTTTTTTTCTTCTGGTATTACACATGCTGTTTTATCTGACCATAATCTTTTCCTTTGGAAAATAGCCCATTCCCTATTCCACATAATTCAAATAGAGTTGTTATCGATAGAACTCTGTTACCCTGACTGTAGGGTTAGTTTGCAACCCAAGGTAGGCTTATTAGAGTTTTGTCCCTGAAAATTTGCTTTTTGAGTGGTGACACATAGAAATTAAGACAATTGGATCTAAGAGGTCAGAGAAAAGTATCCTGGTGAGAAGGTGCTAGAATAACTAAAATTGACATATTTAGAACTGTCCTGGTTCCTTTTTTTTTTTTGAGGCTTGGTTTCCCTATTCTTCCTTTGCTTTTGTGAGGGCACAGTATCCATCCAATAAATCTTTTTTTCCACCTTTTGGTATAGCCAGAGTTGTTTTTTTTTTTTTAATGCTTTCAAATTTTAATTTTGAAAGTCTACTAGTTAATACACTTATTATGAAAAACATTAACAATCATTGTAAAAATCTTGGAAAATATTGACTAGTATGAGTAAAATCTTGAAAATCACATATTTTCCTAGTATCTTAAGGAGATCTGCTAACATCTTGTACTGCAGTGTATACTGCTTTATTTCATTTACTATTATAAGCATTTTCTATAACATTTATCTTTTTTTCTAAAGATGTTATTTATTTATTCATGAGGCGGGGGGAGACATAGAGAGGGAGAAACAAGCTCCATGCAGGGAGCCCAATATGGGACTTGATCCTGGTACTCCAGGATCATGCCCTGAGCTGAAGGCAGATGCTTAGCTGCTGAGCGACCCAGGTGTCCCAACATTTATCTTCATAAATACTTTAGTGATTGCTTATTTTCCATTGTTTGAATACACCATGATTTACATATTTTTTCATTATCATTGGATATGTAGGTTATTTCCAATCTTTGCTATTATGAACAATACTGCAATGAAATCTCCACACATAAAGTTTGTTTTCGTTGTGATTTTTTTTTATAGAGTGTTGATTGATCGTAATCCCATCTAGAACTCCCTTTATGTCTTATAGCCTTCCATCCAGATGTGGTCATATGACCCATTTTTTAAGAGTGAAATTAAGTAGAAAATGCTAGGTGAGACTTCTGTAGAAGATTTTTTAAAAGGGTCAGAGTTCTGTTGGCATACATCTTCTTTTCCAAAATAAATGATGATTGATGATGATGATGATGATGATGATGATATTGTTATTAGTGGAAAAGTGAAGGGCCTTCTTCTGCTACTTCCATTGTTCTGGAAGTACTCTCATCATTCTGTCCTCTGTATGAATTTTCCCACCTACCTTATTCTCTCTCCTTGAATAAGTCTTAGGGTATGTAGTCTCCCAAAAGTTCTTGACCCCATCTCCAAGTTAGAAAGAATGATTTTACTAGCTACATTTTAATCTCGTGCTATCCACAATAGGGCTCACCTACTTTGCATTCTCAATGTCCTCACTCTGGCCTGCACAATAAAAGGACATATTAGAATGTGAAAGAAATCAGGGTACCTAAATGGCTCACACCATATTCTCTGAAGCTAGATGTATTTTGATTTTATCTGTCATTAGCAATGTTCCTAATCTTTGTTCCTCAGTTTCCTCATCTGCAAAATGGAGAAAATGCTAGTGACCTCACGTGGTGAGGTGGATTAAAGAAGTTAATATTTCTGAAGCACACATATTGCACAATGCACAAATGTTGGTAAAATGTCTTCCTGCCTGAACTACAACCCTCACATAAATAATAAATAATAATAATCTTAGAAAGCAACAGCACCATTGTATTAAGTAAGGTTTATACATTAAGTACTTGAATTTGTTGAATAACTTGCATTCATTCTTTCCACAATCTTTTATTGGTTGGTGCTTACTATGTGTAAGATATAGGGAAAATGTAAAGAACAAAGATGATATTTAGCTTTAATAGTTTCTGCCCAGATACATGGAAAAATTTCAGATTTTAATAGTTAGGCTCATATTTATTAAGATTACAAATCTTCTCAGATATATACCTAGCTTTACTAGAAATTACAAAAATTACCTAAATACAAAATAAAAAATTCTCATTAGCAATGAGTAACATCTAAAGTGTTCATATGCTGTAATAACTTTACCTGTAAAATAGAGCAAATATGGACAGTTTAAAATTATCTTCGTTTATGTTGAGGAAACTACATATTTAAAAGAATCAATATACTTTCTGACATTCAAAGGTAAATTTGCAAATAAAAAGACCAAGAGTTAAAATAGAAGCATGTCATTATCTGTACCTCTGCTTAGTGAATGTTCCTCAGGCAAACAAAAGATTTTATAAAACTTCCCAGGGGGCGGGGCAAGATGGTGGAGGAGTAGGGTCCCCAAGTTACCTGTCCCCACCAAGTTACCACAGGGGGTAACTAGATAAATTTCAAATCATCCTGAACATCTACGAATTCGACCTGAGATTTAAAGAGAAAACAGCTGGAACACTACAGAAAGAAAAGTTCACACTTCTAACAAGGTAGGAAGGCAGAAAAAAAATAAAAAAGAATCAAGTGGGGGAGGACCCCCCTGCCCCACAAGGACCGGGCTAAGGACGGAAAGTGAAAGCCTCTGGTACAGGAAAGCCCAGTCCTGGAGAAGCAGGAAGTTTAAAAATCCACAACAGATTCTTCCCAGACAGAAAGGTGCTCAGCAGGGAAATTGGGAAGAACTGCAAGAGGAGCAGTGGAGCCTCTAGGTTCCCAGAGTCACTAATAGAGGAAGTGCTCACTGGGTTAAAGCATGCCACAGAATATGGGCCGAGCTCGGTAAAGGGATGGAGTGTGCCCGGCGGGGCCTCGGGAGAAGCTCAGGCGGAGGCTCCAGGTGGAGGGGGCTGTGCCCTGCTGCCTTTGGAAACCACGGCCCAGGGAATATGATTCCAGGAACACAGGCCCCAGATCCCAGTGCGCTGGGGGATAGGGCTGGCGATCCTGCACTCCCGCCAGGACAGGCAGAGGCAGGGAGGGCACAGGACAGTGAGGACTGTCCCAAGCTGTGCAGATCAGCACCTCCTGCCTCTGAATCACCCAGGCCAGCGTGGACTGGGAGGCTGTGGTAGTTACTGCAGGGGCTGAAAACGGGCTGGAGAGCTGGCCGACACCAGTGTTGTTGTTCCTCCTGGTGTCACTCTGTGCCTGGGACAGAGTGGGGATGCCAGGGAAAAGGGGCCACACAGGATAAACAGCTCCCATGGAACCCTGGACCTGGCAACGGGCAGGGCAGCTCCACAAGGTGCACACAGCTGAGAATCAGCATGATGGGGCCCTTCCCCAGAAGACCACCTGGAAGGACAGGAGAAGAGCAAGTTCTTGGCTGAGCAGCGCTGGAAACTTCCAGGGGAATTCGAGGGATATACAGTATAAGGAAACAGAGAATACCTCTCCACTATTTTTTTAAATTTTTATTTATTTGCTTCCTTTTTCCAGGACAACTCATTTTAGCCACTCTGCACTGAGCAAAAGGAAAGAAAGAAGAACTCACCACAAAAGAAAGAATCAAAAACAGTCCTCTCTCCCACAGAGTTATAGAATTTGGATTACAATTCAATGTCAGAAAGCCAATTCAGACGCACAACTGTAAAGCGATTGGTAGCTGTGGAAAAAAGCATAAAGGTTTCAAGAGACTATAAGACTGAAAATTTATATCTAATCAGGCCAAAATTCAAAATCAATTACATGAGATGCAATCCAAACTGGAGGTCTAACGACAAGGGTTAATGAGGGAGAAGAAAGAATGAGTGAAATAGAAGTCAAGATGAGGGCAAGGAAGAAAGCTGAGGAAAAAAGAGAAAAACAATTAAAAGACCATGAGGAAAGGTTAAGGGAAATAAATGACAGTGTCAGAAGGAAAAATCTATGTTTAATTGGAGTTCCAGAGGGCGCAGAGAGGGACAGAGGGACAGAAAGCATATTTGAACAAATCATACCTTAGAACTTCCCTAATTTGGGGAAGGTAATAGGTATTCAGATTCAGGAAATAGAAAGGTCCTCCCCTAAAATCAATAAAAACCATTCAACACCTCGATATTTAATAGTGAAACTTGCAAATTTCAAAGATAAATAGAAAATCCTTAAAGCAGTAAGAGACAAGAGATCTCTAACTTACATGAAGAGAACTATTAAATTAACTGCAGACCTCTCCACAGAGACCTGGCAGGCCAGAAAGGGTTGGCAGAATATATTAGGGGGACTACATGAGAAGAACATGCAGCCAAGAATACTCTAACCAGCAAGGCTCTCATTCAGAATACAAGGAGAGATAAGGAGCTTCCAAGGTAGACAGAAACTGAAAGAATCTGTACCACCAAACCAGCTCTGCAAGAAATATTAAGGTGGATGCTGTAAAACACAGAGGACGCCCAAAGAAATAATCCGCAAAGACAGGGACTGAATGGGTATTATGATGACACTAAATTCATATCTTTCAAAAAAATAAATTCATATCTTTCAATAGTACTCTGAATGTGAATGGGCTTAATGATCCCATCAAAAGATGCAGGGTTTCAGACTGGATAAAAAAGCAAGACCCATCTATTTGCTGACTACAAGACTCATTTTGGACCTAAGGACACCTCCAGACTAAAAATGAAAGGGTGGAGAACCATTTACCATTCAAATGGTCCTCAAAAGAAAGCAGGGGCAGCAATCATCATATCAGATAAATTAACGTTTATCCCAAAGACTGTACTAAAAGATGAAGAGGGACACTGCATCATATTTTAAAAATCTATTCAACAAGAAGATGTAACAATCATGAATATTTTATGCCCCTAACAAGTATATCAATCAATTAATAACCAAAGTAAAAACATACTTAGATAATAATACACTGATACTGGGAGACTTTAACATGGCACTTTATGCAAATGATAGTTAATAAGCATAAAATCTCCAAAGAAACAAGAGCTTTAAATGATACACTGGACCAGATGCATTTTACAGATACTTATAGAACCTTACATCCAAAAAACTGAATACACATTCTTCTCAAGTGCACATGGAACTTTCTCCAGAATAGACCACATGCTGGGACACAAATCAGGTCTCAAACAACACCAAAAGACAGGGATTGTCTCCGGCGTATTTTCAGACCATAATGCCTTGAAACTTGAACTCAATTACAAGAAGAAATTTGGAAGAAATTCAAACATGTTTAGTTTAAGAACATCCTGCTAAAAGATGAGAGGGTCAACCAGGATATTAGAAAGGAACTAAAAAGATTCATGGAAACTAATGAGAATGAAGATACAACCATTCAAAATCTTTAGGATGCAGCAAAAGCAGTCCTAAGAAGGAAATACATTGCAAAACAAGCATCTCTCAAAAAATTGGAAAAAACTCAAATACACAAGCTAGCCTCTCACCTAAAGGAACTGGAAAAAGAACAGCAAATAAAACTTACACCCAGCAGAAGAAGAGAGTTAATAAAGATTCGAGAAGAACTCAATGAAATAGAGACCAGAAGAACTGTAGAACAGATCAACAAAACCAGAAGCTGGTTCTTTGAAATAATTAATAATAGATAAACCAGTAGCCAGCCTTATTAAAAACAAAAGAGAAAAGACTCAAATTAATAAAATCATGAATGAAAAAGGAGAGATCACAACCAATACCAAGGAAATACAAATGGTTTAAAAAACATATTATGAGCAGCTCTACACCAATAAATTAGGCAATCTGGAAGAAATGGACGCATTTCTGGAAAACCACAAACTACCAAAACTGGAACAGGAAGAAATAGAAAACCTGAACAGGCCAATAACCAAGGAGGAAATTGAAGCAGTCATCAAAAACCTCCCAAGACACAAAACTCCAGTGCCAGATGGCTTCCCTGGGGAATTCTATTAAACGTTTAAAGAAGAAACCATACCTAATCTATTAAAGCTTTTCCCGAAAGATAGAAAGAGATAGAATACTTCCAAACTGGTTTTATGAGGCCAGCATCACCTTAATTCCAAAACCAGACAAAGACCCTGCCAAAAAAGAATTATAGACCAAATATCTCTGATGAACAGAGATGCAAACACTAACAAGATACGAGCGAATAGGATCCAACAGTACATTAAGATTATTCACCATGACCAAGTGGGATTTATCCCCAAAATGCAAGTCTGGTTCAACATTTGTAGAGCAATCAACATGATAGAACATATAAACAAGAGAAAAACCAAGAACCATAGGAGCTTTTCAATAGATTCAGAGAAAGCATTTGACCAAATACAGCATCCATTCCTGATCAAAACTCTTCAGAGTGGAGGGATAGAGGGAACATTCCTCAACATCTTAAAAGCCATCTACGAAAAGCCCACAGCAAATATCATTCTCAGTGGGGAAACACTGGGAGCCTTTCCCCTAAGATCAGGAACAAGACAGGGATGTCCACTCTCACCACTGCTATTCAACATAGTACTAGCATTCTTAGCCTTAGCAATCGGAAAACAAAAAGAAATAAAAGGCATTCAAATTGGCAAAGAATAAGTCAAACTCTCCCTCTTCGCAGATGACATGGTACTGTACATAGAAAACCCAAAGGACTCCACCCCAAGATTTCTAGAACTCATACAGCAATTTGGCAGTGTGGCAGGATACAAAATCAATGCCTAGAAATCAGTGGCATTTCTCTCCACTAACAATGAGACTGAAGAAAGAGAAATTCAGGAGTCAATCCCATTTACAATTGCACCCAAAAGCATAAGATACTTAGGAATAAACCTAACCAAAGAGGCAAAGGATCTACACCTTAAAAACTGCAGAACACTTCTGAAGAAAATTGAGGAAGACACAAAGAAATGGACAAATATTCCATGCTCATGGATTGGAAGAATTAATATTGTGACAATGTCAAGTTTACCCAGGGCAATTTACACAATTAATGCAATCCCTATCAAAATACCATGGACTTTCTTCAGAGAGTTGTAACAAATCATCTTAAGATTTGTGTGGTTCAGGGATCCCTGGATGGCACAGCGGTTTGGCGCCTGCCTTTGGCCCTGGGCACGATCCTGGAGACGCAGGATTGAATCCCACATCGGGCTCCTGGTGCATGGAGCCTGCTTCTCCCTCTGCCTGTGTCTCTGCTTCTCTCTCTCCCTCTCTCTGTGACTATCATAAATAAATAAAAATTAAGAAAAAAAAAAGATTTGTGTGGTTCAGAAAAGACCCTGAATAGCCAGGGGAATATTGAAAAAGAAAACCAGAGCCGGGGACATCACAATGCCGGATTTCAAGTTGTACTACAAAGTTGTGATCATCAAGATAGTGTAATGCTGCTACAAAAACAGACACATAGATCAATGGAACAGAATAGAGAATCCAGAAGTGGACCCTCTACATTATGGTCAACTAATATTCGACAAAACAGGAAAGACTATCCACTGGAAAAAAGACAGTCTTTTCAATAAGTGGTGCTGGGAAAATTGGACAGCCATATACAGAAGAGTGAAACTAGACCGTTCTCTTACCCCATACATAAAGATAAACTCAAAATGGATAAAAGATCTAAATCTGAAACAAGAATCCATCAAAATCCTAGAGGAAACATAGGCCACATCCTTTTTGAACTTGGCCACAGAAACTTCTTGCAAGATACGTCTATGAAGGCAAGAGAAACAGAAGCAAAAATGAATTGTTGGGACTTAAGATAAAAAGCTTCTGCAGGACAAAAGAAACATTCAACAAAAGTAAAAGACAACCTACAGAATGGGAGAAGATATTTGCAAATGACCTAGCAGATAAAGGGCTAGTATCCAAGATGTATAAAAAACTTATGAAAGAATAACACAATCCAATTATAAAATGGGCAAATGACGTGAACAGAAATTTCATAGAAGAAGACATAGACATGGCCAACAAGCACATGAGAAAATGCTCTGCATCACTTGCCATCAGGGAAATATAAATCAAAACCACAATGAGTTACCACCTCACATCAGTGAGAATGGGGAAAATTAACAAGACAAGAGACAACAAATGTTGGAGAGGATGTGGAGAAAGGGTAACCCTCTTCCACCGTTGGTGGGAATGTGAACTGTACAGCCACTCTGGAAAACTGTGTGGAGGTTCCTCAAAGAGTTAAAAATAAAACTGCCCTATGACCCATCAATTGCACTGCTGGGGATTTCCCCCAAAGATACAGATGCAGTGAAATGGCAGGACTCCTGCACTCCTATGTTTATAGCAGCAATGTCCACAATAGCCAAACTGTGGAAGGAGCCTCGGTGTCCTTCGAGAGACGAGTGGATAAAGAAGATGTGCTATATGTATACAATGTAGTATTGCTCAGCCATTAGAAATGACAAATACCCACCATTTGCTTCAATGTGGATGGAACTGGAGGGTATTATGCTGAGTGAAGTAAGTCAATCAGAGAAGGACAAACATTATATGGTCTCATTCATTTGGGGAATATATGAAATAGTGAAATGGAATAAAGGGGAAGAAGAGAAAATGAGTGGGAATTATCAATGATGGCAACAGAACATGAAAGACACCTATTTCTGTGAAAGAATCAAAGGTTCGTGAAAAGGGCGGTGGGCAGGGTGTTGTGGTGAATGGGTGATGGGCATCCGGGGGGCACTTGATGGGATGAACAGTTGGTGTTATGCTGTATGTTGGCAAATCAAACTCCAATAAAAAAATAAAAAAAAATTCCCAAAATCACCATTTAAAAATAAAGTGGTTTGGAATAATCTAAGCTCAATTATCTGTCTCCTCTTTCACTTCAAACACAATCACGAGGTATTTCCATCCAGAAACCATGTTTCTTCAAATTGATAGATTTAATAGATCACATATTTTGAGTTTAAATGACTTATTTTGTCTTATGTTTACTTTGTGATTTAGAAAACAAATAGATGTGTGACTAGATATTCTTAGCCTTTCCTTTTCAGGGCATGATGGGTCAATTCCCAACATTTCTTTCAGGAAGAAATTGTTAAGCTTGCAAAACTTTTAAGACTGCTACAAAGTATTCCCCCTTTTCCCACATTAATTTCGTTGGCCTGTGTCCTGCTTGTCACTTTCTTGCAGATCTTTAAAATACCAAATTAACATGCAAAATCTCACTGGTTAAGTAAAAAATCTATAAAGGCAAAAAACTAAAGAAATTTAAAAAAAGAAATAGAAAAAATAAAAAAAAAAGAAATAGAAAAAATAAAACTAAAGAATGTACCTTGACAATAACAAATCCTTAAAAATTTAGGAATATCAAATATTTTTCCCATTTATCTTTATAGCAAAGAATATTACAAAAGATTCTTGGACTGAAAAATCATAGCACATCAATCCTACTTAGTATGGTTAATATTCCAGTAATAGCCAACTATTTCCAGGCATATCATCTTCAAGATCACAATAGCCCTTTGAAAAAGTTTATTTGGTTTCTTACACATTTTATTCTAAAAAAGATAATAAGTAGTAAAAACAAACTAAAAAAAAGTCACTGTCCAGATGACATACCATATAAACCCTTATTGTAGATTTGGTCTTCAGAAAAGATATAAAACAATTATGATAAAAATGACATCCTATTAATAAATGTCTGAGAGTAAAGTCAGAAAATGAAACATAGGAGCTTTTCTTAAGGAACTTGCAAGATAATAACCTCCAATCAGCCAATAAATAACTATAAGAAAGGACAGTCAGCAAGCATTGAAATTATTTAACAGTATACCTAAGTCTACAACCATAGGGCAAATTACTAAGAAAGAGCAAAATGAAAATTATACAGATATATAAATAATGATAAAATAATAAAACTAAGAGCAATCAAGGGAGCAGAAAGAATGTAGAGTCAAGAGGCAGAACTGATTCACTAATTGCCATATCTGTAATAGCTAAGAGTGAAATAATATCATTTAAAAATTGCAAGATTCAGAGTCACAATAACTAAATAGGTTTAATAATAATTAGCTGGTTTATGTATTTTCTAGTATGAATGCATTTGGCATGATAGTAAAATATTTTGACTTCTTCCAAAAATTTAATATTAGAACTTTAAGAGTTAAAAAAAATAAGTGAGTTTTTATAAAAAGAAAGTTTATGACTTTCTAATTTACTTTTTGATTTATATGTGGTAGATAAACACAGAAAGGACCCAATCATTTTATTTTCAGATGTGAGTCATGAGAAAGTAAGACTTCGGAGGTTCTAAGTACTAGAGGTCAATACACAAGACTATTTTCTCAGAAGGATTACTAAAAATGCCAATAATTCTCAGATCATTTCTGCAATACTCATGTGTATTATGTGTTCTAGACCAGTAGACCTCAAAGTTCAAGCTCTAAACCAGCAGCACAGACGTCACCTAGGAACTTGTTAAAAATGTACATTCTTAGGTTCTATCTCAGCAGGACTAAATCAGAAACTCAGCAGGTAGAGCCAAAAAAATCTGTTTTAACATGCTCTCTATGTGATTTTGATGCACTCCTAAGCTTGATACTTTTTCTACAATGTTACATTTAATTTTCAGTAGTTGTAAACTTAATTCATCATAGCACAAACATTTTACAAATATTGTACTCTATGTATTATAAAGATACTACAATAACTTTATTAATGAGGTAGAAAAATGCAAACTGGCGTTAAGTGTATTATAACAGGCACTTAATTATGCTCTTTCTCTTTACCAATTTGATTCTTTCTCCCTCTTTTTCTCTCCTTCTTATAAGCAAGAGATTAAGTCACTTCTTTCATTAAGGCCCTCTAATGGCTGCCTATCTCACTCAAAGTAAAAGCCAATGTCCTTTTAATGGCTTATCAGGCCGTGCAGATTATGCTGCACAAATTTCATTATTTCCCTGACTTCATCTCCCTCTGTACTTCCCCTGATTCCCTCAATTTCAGCCATACCGGCCTTCTTACTTGTTTTCACATTTGCCAGACATTTATCCATCTTAGAGACTGCATCTACTATTCTCTCTGCCTTTCAACACTCTTCCTTGAGACATCTGTTTGGCTGATTTTGTTTTTTACTTTCTTAGGCATTTGTTCAAATGTTACCTTCCGGACAAGGTCTTCTCTGGCTACCCTATTTAAAATTGCAATGTCATCTGCATTCTTTTGTCATAGTGTCCTGCTTTGTTTTTGTCCTTGATTCTTAAATCTATTCTTGAAATATTCCTATCTTTCACTTTATTTAAAGTAAACATTTTGGAAGTATTTTATTGGAAGTCCTTATTGAAAGTCTGTTTTACTAGAATGCAGATTTGTAAAAGCCATGATTTTCATTTGTGTTATTTACTGCTGATTTCCAAGTGGCTAAAACAGTGCTTGACACATAGTTGGTACTCAATAAATATTTGGAAAAAGAAAGAAGGAAGAGATAAGAACTTGATGCAGTCCTGTAATTGTTCAAAGTTACTTTTCCACTTGGCCCAGATATATTTTCTAGGTAATACTATAATTCTCATTCAGCATAAATATCTAAAATACATGGTTTTAGTTATCTTTATTTCTTAGCTATCAAGTGATTTTCTTCTAATCTCTACACAGTATTGAATTCCATTTTCACATCTCAACTGAAACTGAATGTCATCTTGTCTAATATTAAGATCATTATCTATGCTTTCTTTTTGTTCACCTGTTCCTGGGATGAATTTGTTCACCCTTTTATTTTCAATTTTTCTTAATCACTATGATGGGTTTTTCTTGTATAAAAATTGAGTTGGGTTTACTTTTTTAATAAAATCAGAAAACATTTCTCCTTTTATTTGTAAATTTAGCCAACTTACATGTAGTGATATAACAGATAGGTTATAACATCATATTATTTTATATCTTTTTTGCTTTTAAGTATTTTACAATGTCATCAGCTTATCTTTTTTTTTTATAAATCCTTGGAAACAGAAAATTTTGTATTTTTGTTCAAGCAATTATTATTATCCTGGGTTTAAGTAATACCTTGGTTCTCTATTTCTTCAAACTCTTTTAGTTTTTAATTAAAAGCAAAAATGAAATTAGCATATCTCCTGATTCTTATTTTTCTTCTCAACACCAATTTTACTCAATAATATTAATTTTTTGGTGTTTACTAATGTAGTGTTTGGTATGCTTATAGTGCTATTGGTGGCATATCAAGAGGGACTATTCAGACTGGTCCATCTTAGGTACAGAAATAAGTGAGTACATTGTCTATAAGGAATGTTTAAAAAATAACAAAACAGGGATCCCTGGGTGGCGCAGCGGTTTGGCGCCTGCCTTTGGCCCAGGGCGCGATCCTGGAGACCCGGGATCGAATCCCACGTCGGGCTCCCGGTGCATGGAGTCTGCTTCTCCCTCTGCTTGTGTCTCTGCCTCTCTCTCTCTGTGTGACTATCATAAATAAATAAAAATTAAAAAAAAATAATAATAACAAAACAATTTATCTGTGTCACTATTATCATGTACTAGAAATTCTAAACTATGTCAGTGATATACTATTCCTTCCTGTACGGACATAAATGGACCACTCCTACTATTCACATTCATGCCAGTTGGTACACCACTGTGTTCTATTGCTTGCCTTGCAATTTTTAAATGATATTCTTTCATTCTTTGCTGTTACAGATAAGGCAATCGGTGAATCAGTTCTACCCCTTGAAACTACATTCTTTGTTCTTTTGGTTTCTTTAGTTTTATTTTTTTATCACTATCTGGACATATATAATTTTCATTGTGCTCTTTCTTAGTAATCCACCTTATGGTTTTAGACATAGGTATAATGTTAAATATTTTCAATGCTTACTGACTGTCCTTTCTTGTAGTTATCTCTTGGCTGACTGGAGACTATGATCTTGTAAGTTCCTTAAGAAAAACTCTTATGCTTTATTTCCTTACCTCTTCCACAATTGATAACTTTTTGGCATAGTATTTACATTTGAAGGGCAGTTTG
Source organism: Canis lupus baileyi (assembly GCF_048164855.1). Taxonomy (NCBI): domain Eukaryota; kingdom Metazoa; phylum Chordata; class Mammalia; order Carnivora; family Canidae; genus Canis; species Canis lupus. Next base: position 52,627,875 of record NC_132876.1, on the reverse strand, counting down.
AATGGTCTTAAAATCCCTAACTTATTATTTCCTTTAGAGATAACAAATTTAGACCCTCAAAAAGTTTATGTGTTGTAAATACTTACATATGAAATGTTTAACAATATGAAAGGTCCAATACCAATGAACAAACAATGAATGATGATAAAAATGGAAACATTTGATGAATTACCAAATATAACATTTAGAAATGACAAATAGTTAAATTAAAAATTCACTGGATAGGGTATACTGCTAAAAATAAACAACTTATGGAAAAAAAATAGTAACTGAGATGATATTATCCAGAGTGAGCCCAGAGATTTTAGACATGTAGGTTAGAATGAGAAAGTGTAATATAAATAACCATACCAGAAAATATAATAGAACAAACAAAAACTCTAAATGGATAAAATGGATAAAAACATTCTAGAAATCATTTTAAAAAATGAAACCACAGATACAAGATCCAATAGGTACCAAGCATAATTGAAAAAAAAACCCACACTTTAATGTTATTGTAGTGCACCTGCAGAATATCAAAGGCCAAAAGATTTTACAAAAATCTGAAGGAAAAACTATCATTTACAAAAGAGTGAAAATAGCAGTAATAGTAAGTATCTTAAGTATAATAAATAAATCCAGGAGAGTGGAATAAAATCTTAAAACTGAAGAAAGAAAATAACTATCTATCTATGACTGTGTATCCAGAAAACTATTTCTCAATAAAAATGATAGAAAAACACTATTTTGAAATAAACCAAAAATGAAAGCACTCCTCACCAAAAGACTATAAACAAAAAAAAACATCTAAAGAATGTCTTCAGGGAGAAGGATATAACATAGAAGTAATGTGTGATAGATAAAAGTAAATGAAAGGCACAGAAAATACTGATATATAGGTATATAAACTGGTAACCTTATGAAATGATAATAATAATGATAAAAATAATACTCAATGTGTGATATTGAAGAAAAGAGAACTAAAGTAATGAAAAACATTATTGTGAAAGTCAGAAGGCAGTGATTAGGGTTTATTATATTTTAATACCCTTGAAATTTTGCTATTGATTTACTTTATTACTTTTAAAGTTTATTAGGAGGGGGCAGGGCAAGATAGAGAAGAGTAGGAGTTTTCAACTCACCTGGTCCCACCAACTTAAATAGATAACTTACTTTTTTTTTAAATTTGTTTTCTATTGGTGTTCAATTTACCAACATACAGAATAACCCCCAGTGCCCATCACTCATTCACTCCCACCACCCGTCCTCCTCCCCTTCTACCACCCCTAGTTCGTTTCCCAGAGTTAGCAGTCTTTACGTTCTGTCTTCCTTTCTGATATTTCCCACACATTTCTTCTCCCTTCCCTTCTATTCCCTTTCACTATTATTTATATTCCCCAAATGAATGAGACCATATAATGTTTGTCCTCCAAATGACTTACCTCACTCAGCATAATACCCTCCAGTTCCATCCACGTTGAAGCAAATGGTGGGTATTTGTAATTTCTAATGGATGCTTGCTGTATTGCAATGTATTTCCCCCTTAGGACTGCTTTTGCTGCATCCCAAAGATTTTGAACGGTTGCATATTGATTCTCATTAGTTTCCATGAATCTTTTTAATTCTTCCTTAATTTCCTGTTTGACCCTTTCATCTTTCAGCAAGATGGTCCTTACCTCCACGTGTTTGAAGTCCTTCCAAACTTCTTGTTGTGCTTTAGTTCTAATTTCAAGGCATTATGGTCTGAGAATATGCAGGGGACGATCCCAATCTTTTGGTATCGGTTCAGACCCGATTTGTGACCCAGTATGTGGTCTATTCTGGAGAAAGTTCCATGTGCACTTGAGAAGAATGTATATTCAGTTGAGTTTGGATGTAAAGTTCTGTAGATATCTGTGAAATCCATCTGGTCCAGTGTATCATTTAAAGCTCTTGTGTTTTTGGAGATGTGCTTAGAAGATGTATCAATTGCAGAAAGTGCTGTGTCACGTCTCCAAGTATAAGTGTATTATTATCTAAGTATGTCTTAAATTTCGTTATCAATTGATTCATATACTTGGCAGCACCCGCATTCGGAGCATAAATAGTCATGATTTTTAGGTCCTCTTGTTGGATAGATCCTTTAAGTATGATATAGTGTCCCTCTTCATCTCTCACTACAGTCTTCGGGGTAAATTTTAGTTTATCTGATATAAGGATGGCTACCCCTGCTTTCTTTTGAGGACCATTTGAATGGTAAATGTTTCTCTAACCTTTTATTTTCAGGCTGTAGGTGTCCTTCTGTCTAAAATGAGTCTCTTGTAGACAGCAAATAGATGGGTCCTGCTCTTTTATCCAGTCTGAAACCCTGCGCCTTTTGATGGGGTCATTAAGCCCGTTCCCATTCAGAGTTACTATTGACAGATATGATTTTAGTGTCATCATGATATCTATTCAGTCCTTGTTTTTGTGGATTATTCCACTGAACTTCTTCTTAAAGGGGAATTTTAAGAGTCCCCCTTAAAATTTCTTGCAGAGCTGGTTTGGAGGTCACATATTCTTTCAGTTCCAGCCTGTCTTGGAAGCTCTTTATCTCTCCTTCCATTTTGAATAAGAGCCTTGCTGGATAAAGTATTCTTGGGGGCATGTTCTTCTTATTTAGGACTCTGAATATATCCTTCCAGCACTTTCTGGCCTGCCAGGTCTCTGTGGAGAGGTCTTCTGTTACCCTAATACTCTTCCCCATAAAAGTCAGGGATTTCTTGTCTCTTGCTGCTTTAAGGATCTTCTCTTTTTCTTTGGAATTTGCAAGCTTAACTATTAGATGTGGAGATTTTGAACGGTTTTTATTGATTTTAGGGGTGGGGATCTCTCTATTTCCTGGATCTGAATGCCTGTTTCCCTTCCCAGATTAAGAGAGTTTTCAGCTATGATTTGTTCAAAGACATATTCTGGCCTTCTGGCCCTTTCGGCGCCTTCGGGAACCCCAATTAAACGTAGGTTTTTCTTCCTCAGGCTGTCGTTTATTTCCTTTGATCTATCTTCATGGTCTCTTAATTGTTTTTCTCTTTTTTCCTCAGTTTCCCTCCTTGCCATCAACCTGCCTTCTATGTCACTCACTCATTCTTCCACCTCACTAACCCTCGTCCTTAGGACTTCTAGTTTGGATTGCATCTCATTCAATTGATTTTTAATTTCTGCCTGATTAGAATTAAATTCTGCAGTCCTGAAGTCTCTTGAGTCCTTTATGCTTTTTTCTAGAGCCACCAGTAGCTTTATAATAGTCCTCCTGAATTGGCCTTCTGACATTGAATTGTAATCCAAATTTTGTAACTCTGTGGAAAGAGGACTGTTTATGATTCTTTCTTTTGAGGTGAGGTTTTCCTTCTAGTCATTTTGCTTGGTGCAGAGTGGCCAAAAACAAGTTGTATTGGGAAAAGGAGAAAAAAAGAGAGGAGAGAAAGAAGGAAATAAAAGAGAAAAAGAAAAAAGAAAAAAGAGAAGAAAAAGAGAAAGAAAAAGAAAGAAAGGAAAAAAAAAGTGTGGGGGAAGCAAACAGAAATCAAAAACAAACAAGCAAACAAACAAAAAAACCACAGGGAGTATCTTCTGATTCTGTATACTTTAAGTCCCTTGACTTCCCCTGGAACTTGTACGTCTAGCTGGTCTTCTGGGGGAGGGGCCTGCTGTGCTGATTTTTAGGTGTTAGCACTTGGGGGAGCTGCTCTGCCCCCCGCGGGGTGCAAGGCTCCTTGGGGGTTGTTTACCTCGTGAGGCCCCAGGAAGAACAACCCCAGTGGCGGCAGCCAGCTCTGGAGCCCTGGATTCAGCTCCCGCAGTAACTATGGAGCTCTCCGTCTGCAGGGGCCTGGATGTTCCAGGGGCTGGGCCGCTGATCTGCTCAGCTCCAGCAGGAGCGTCCTTGCTGTTCTGGGCCTTCCTGGCCTCTGCCTGTCCCAGGGGGAGGCCGGATCCTGGGCTGTGTCCTGGCGCGCAGTGCTCCCGGAACTGCGCTGCTGGACTCGGGCTCCCGGCCACACGGCTGCCTCTTCGTGGAGCTGCCCACTGAGCCTCTCTGAGCTGCTCCTGGAGCAGTGCAGCCCCCTCTGCACGGAGCCCCTTCCTCTGCCGGAGCCGCCTCCGAGCTGCTCCCGGGGTGCGCAGCCCCCTCTCTGCGGAGCTGCCGCCCGAGCCCCTCCGACCTGGTCCTGGGTCCAGCCGTGCATGCTGCAGCCCTTTAGGGAGCTCAGCGCACTCTTCCCGGGGCGCAGGTGTCTATTAGTGTCCCAGGGAGCCTGAGGGCATCCCGCCCTCCTGTGGTCCTGCTCTAACTCCCTGCGCGCCTTTCCGCCCGGGAAGATTGGAGAAGCTCCTGCATCTCTGGGAGGGGGCTTTCCTGTCTTGGGGGCACTCGCCCTGCCTTAACCAGGCTCCTCGCGGTGCCCCTCCCCCTTGGATGCCTTTTGTTTCTTTATTTCATTTTCCCCCGTCTTCCTGCCTTGATAGAAGCGGGAACTCTTCTCACTGTAGCATTCCAGCTGTTGTCTCTTTAAATCTCAGGCCGAATTTGTAGATTTTCAGGATGATTTGAAGGTTATCTAGGTAATTTGGTGGGGACAGGTGATTTGGAGACCCTACTCTTCCGCCATATTGCTCCTCCTCCTGTTCTGATATTTTTTTTCAAATTCTGGTCTCTAACCTCATCAAAATTATCTAGGGTGCAATTTACTTAGGTTGTGGTTGATATTCTTGATTCACCCTGCTCATACAGCTATTCTGCATGGAACAAAATGACTAGAAGGAAGAATTTGACACAAAAGAAAAATCAGAAATAGTACTATCTGCCACAGAGTTACAGAATATGGATTTGAATTTGATGTCAGAAAGCCAATTCAGAAGCACAATTATATAGCTACTTGTAGCTCTGGAAAAAAGCATAAAGGATTCTAGAGACTTTAAATGTCAGATCTCACAGGTCCAGTTTGATCAGCAAACACAAAACTATGGAGGAAGATTATTTCCTGGAAAATGCTTGCTACCATTTGTTGTGTAACCGGTGTTCTTAAAGCCCCTCTAAATATGGTGTCAGTTGGTGATTGAAACTCAGGGCCACTGTCAGCACCAAGGAAATTGTATATACCTTCTGGGATGCACATGCTCGGAAGTTCATGTCTTAAATCCATGAATATGAAAATAAAGCATCAGTTGCATTTAACACACACACACAAAAAAAGAGACTTCATTACTATACAATTTAGATCTAATCAGGCCAAAATTAAAAATCAATTAAATGAGATGCAATCCAAACTAGAGGTCCTAATGTTGAGGTTTAATGAGGTTAAAGAAAGAGTGAGAACATAGAAGACAAGTTGATGGCAAGAAAGGAAGCTGAGGAAAAAGAGAAAAACAATTAAGAGACCATGAGGAAAGGCTAAGGGAAATAAATCATAGCATGAGAAGGAAGAATCTACGTATAACTGGGGTTTCAGAAGATGCCAAGAGAGAGGGACTGAAAGTATATGTGAAAAAAATCATAGCTGAGAATCTCCTTAATTTGGCGAAGTAAACAGGCACTGAGATCCAGGAGATTGAGAGGTCCCAACTCAAATCAATAAAAACCATTCAACACCTTGATATTCAATAGTGAAACTTGCAAATTCCAAATATAAAGAGAATATCTGTAAAGCAGGAAGAGAAAAGAGATGCTTAACTTATATGGGGAGAAATTTTGGATGAACAGCATGCCTTTCCAGAGAGACCTGGCAGGCCAGAAAGGGCTGGCAGGATATAGTCAGGGTACTAAATGAAAAGAACATGCAACCAAGAATACTTTATCAAGGAAGTTGTCATTCAGAATAGGAGAGATAGAGAGCTTCCAAGATAGGCAGAAACTGGAAGAATATGTGACCACCAAAGCAGCTCTGCAAGAAATATTAAGGGGAACTCTGTAAAAGAAAAAGGAAGCCCAAAGAAATAATTCACAAAAATAGGGACTAAATATGTATTACAATGATACTAAATTCATATCTTTCAATAGTTACTTTGAACATGAATGGACTAAATAATCCCATCAAAAGATGCAGGGTTTTGGACTGGATAAAAAAGCAAGACCTATCTATTTGCTGTCTACAAAAGACTCATTTTAGACATAAGAACACCTACAGCCTGAAAATGAAAGGTTGGAGAAACATTTACCATTCAAATGGTCCACAAAAGAAAGCAGGGGTAGCCATCCTTATATCAGATATATTAACATTTATTAAAGACTGTACTAAGTGATGAAGAAGGATGGTATATCATACTTAAAGGGTCTATGGAACAAGAACACCTAACAATCATGAATATTTATGCCCCTACTGCAGGTGCTACCAAGTATGTCAATCAATTAATAGCCAAAGTAAAGTGATACTTAGATAATAATATACTAAAAGTAGGAGACTTCACATGACACTTTCTGCAAATGATTTATCTTCTAGGCGGAACATAACTAAAGAAACAGGGACCTTGAATCATACACTAGACCAGATGGATTTCACATACATACAGAACTTTCCATCCAAATGCAACTGAATACATATTCTTTTCAAGTGCACATGGAACTTTCTCCAGAATAAAACACATACTGGGTCACAAATCAGGTCTCAACCAATACCAAAAGATGGGGATTGTCCCCTGCATATTTTCAGATCACAATACTTTGAATCTAGAAAGTAATCACAGGAAGAGATTTGGAAGAAACTCTAACACATGGAGGTTAAAGAGCATCCTTCTAAAAGATGAATGGGCCAACCAGGAAATTAGAGAAGATTTTAAATGATTCATGGAAACTAATGAAAATGAAGATTCAACTGTTCAAAATCTTTGTGATACAGCAAAAGCGGTCTTAAGATGGAAATAAAGCTTCCCTCAAAAAATTGAAACAAACTAAAATACACAAGCTAACCTCACACCTAAAGGAACTGGAGAAAGAACAGCAAGTAAAACCTACACCCGGCAGAAGAAGAGAGATAATAAAGATTTGAGCAGAACTCAGTGAAATAGAGATCGGTGAAATAGAGATATAACAGTTCAACAAAACCAGGAGTTGGTTCTTTGAAAGACTTAATAAGATAGATAAACCATTAGCCAACCTCATTAAAAAGAAAAAAAGAAAAGACTCATGTTAATAAAATCATGAATGAAAGAGGAAAGATCACAATCATTACCAAGGAAATAAAAAATATTTTAAAAACATATTAATTATGAGCAGCTATACACCAATAAATTAGGTAATCTAGAAGAAATGGATGCATTTCTGGAAAACCACAAATTAGCAAAACTGGAACAGGAAGAAATAGAAAACCTGAACAGGCCAATAACCAGTGAAGAAATAGAAGCAGTCATCAAAAACCTCCCAAGACACAAAAGTCCAGGGCCAGATGGCTTCCCTGGGAATTCTATCAAACATTTAAAGAGGAAATAATACTTATACTACTAAAGCTGTTCTGAAGGATAGAAAGGGAAAGGATAGTTCCAAACTCATTTTATGAGGCCAGCATCACCCTAACTCCAAAACTAGACAAAGAATCCACCTATAAAGAGAATTATATACCAATATCCCTGATGAACATGGATGCAAAAATTCTCAACAAGATACTAGCCAATAGAATCCAACAATACATTAAGAAGATAATTCACCATGACCAAGTGGGATTTATCCCTGGAATGCAAGATTGGTTCAATGTTCATAAAATATTCAACATGATAGATCACATCAACAAGAGAAAAAACAAGAACCATATGATCGTCTCAATAGACCCAGAGAAAGCATTTGACATAATACAGCATCCATTTCTGATCAAAACTCTTCACAGTGTAGGGATAGAGGGAACATTTCTCAATATCTTAAAAGGCATCTATGAAAAGCTGACAGTGAATGTCATTCTCTGTGAAAAACGAGAGTCTTTCCATCACTATCAGGTACAAGAAAGGGATGTCACTCTCAAAACTGTTATTCATTGTAGTAATAGAAGTCCTAGCCTCAGTAATCAGAAAACAAAAAGAAATACAAGGCATTCACATTGGCAAAGAAGAAGTCAAACCCTCCCTCTTCACACATGACATAATATTGTAATGTATTAAACCCAAAAGCTCCACTCCAAGATTGCTAGAATTCATACAGCAATTCAGCAATGTGTCAAGATACAGAATCAATGTACAAAATTCAGTAGCATTTCTATAGACTAATAATGTGACTGAAGAAAGAGAAATTAAGATGTCATTACCATTTCCAATTGCACCAAAAAGCCTAAGATATCTAGGAATAAACCTAACCAAAGAGGTAAAGAATCTATAACCTAAAATCTATGGAACACTTCTGAAAGAAATTGAGGAAGACACAGAGATGAAAAAATATTCTATGCTCATGGATTAGAAAAAATTGTATTGTGAACATGTCTATGTTACCCTGGGCAATTTACACATTCATTGCAATCCCTATCAAAATACCATGGACTTTCTTCACACAGTTGATATAAGTAATCTTAAGATTTGTGTGGAATCAGAAAAGACCCTGAATAGCCAGGTGATACTGAAAAAGAAATCCAAAGCCCAGGGCATCACTGTGCCAATTTCAAGCTGTACTACAAAGCTGTGATCATCAAAACAACGTTGTACTGGCACAAAAACTGACACATAGATCAATGGAACAGAATAGAGAACCCATTAATGGGCCCTCAACTCTATGGTCAACTAATATTCGACAAAGCAGGAAATACCATCCACTGGAAAAAGGACAGTCTCTTCAATAAATGGTGCTGGAATAATTGGATATCCACATGCAAAAGAATGAAACTAGACAATTCTCTTATACCATACACTAAAATAAACTCAAAATGGATGAAATATCTAAATGTGAGACAAGAATCCATCAAAATCCTAGAGGAGAACACAGGCAACACACATTTTGAACTTGGCCACAGTAACTTCTTGCAAGATTCATCCGTGAAGGCAAGACAAACAAAAGCAAAAATGAACTATTGGGACTTCATCAAGATAAAAAGCTTCTGCACAGCAAAAGGAACAGTCAACAAAACTAAAAGACAACCTACAGAATGGGAGAAGATATTTGCAAATGACCTATCAGATAAAGAGCTAATATCCAAGATCTATAATGGACTTATTAAACTCAACACCCAAGGAACAAAGAATCCAGTAATGAAATGGGCAAATGATATGTACTGAAATTTCACCAAAGAAGACATACACATGGCCATTAGGCACATGATAAAATCCTCTGCATCACTTGCCATCAGGAAAATACAAATCAAAACCACCTCACACCAGCGAAAATTATGAAGATAGGAAACACCAAATGTTGGAGAGGATGTGAAGAAAGGGGAACTCTCTTGCAGTGTTGGTGGGAATGTGAACTGGTACAGCCACTTCAGAAAATAGCGTGGAGGTTCCTCACATAGTTAAAAATAGGGCCACCCTATGACCTAGCAATTGTACTACTGAGTATTTACCCCAAAGATACAGATGCAGCAAAACACCGGGACACCTCCACTCCAGTGTTTATATTAGCTATGTCCACAGTAGACAAACTATGGAAGGAGCCTCAATGTCTTTGACAGATGAATGGATAAAGAAGATGTAGAATATATATACAATGGAATATTAGCCATTAGAAATAACGAATACCCACTATTTGTTTCAACATGGATGGAACTGGGTATCATGCTGAGTGCAGTACATCAATCAGATAATGGAGAATCATCTTATGGTTTCACTCATACGAGGAATATTAGGAATAGTGAAAGGGATTATATGAGAAATGAGGGAAAATGAGTGGGAAAAATTAAAGAGGGTGACAAAACATGAGAGTCTCCTATGTCTGGGAAACGAACAAAGGGTAGTGTCATGGGAGGCCATTGGGGGTTGGGGTTACTGGGTGATGGCCACTGAAAGTGCACTTGATGGGATGAGCACTGGGTGTTATACTAAATGCTGGCAGTCGAAATTTAATTTATATATATATGTATATATATATTTGTGTTATATAACACAAAAAAATTTATCAGGAGAAAGGGAAAATACAAAGATTCTAGATGCAAGTTCCAGTTCAAATATCTTAGTGATTCACAATAAATGTTACTGAATTAAACTCACTCATTAAAAGAGTAAAATTGTCAGACTTGTCAAAAAATAATAATCAAATTCTATCATATATTATGCCTAATGCATAAAAACATGGAAATTTTGAAAGTAAAAATATTGAACCAGATGGGTTCATCGGGGAATTCTACCAGATATTTAAGAAAAAGTTAATGCCTATTCTCCTAAACTATTTCAAAAAATAGAAGACGAACAAAAGTTTCTGAATACATTCTGTAAGACCAGCATTACCTTGATAACAGAACCAAAGACATGAAAAGGAAGGAAGGAAGGAAGGAAGGAAGGAAGGAAGGAAGGAAGGAAGGAAGGAAGGAAGGAAGGAAGGAAGGAAGGAAGAAGGGAAGGAAGGAAGAAAGAAAGAAAAAGAAAATAAAACTCCAGGCCAATATATCTAATGTACAGATATGCAAAAATCCTCAACAACAACAACAACAACAACAACAACAACAAAATCCTCAACAAAATATTAGTAAACCACAAAACAATACTTCAAAAAGGTCATTTCCCACGATCAGATAGAATATGTTCCAGGGATGCAAGGATGGTTTAATATTTGCAAATCAATCAACATCATACACAATTCAACCAAATGAAGGATAAAAATCATATGATCATCTCAATAGTTGCAGAAAAAGCATTTGACAAGATTCAATATCCATTCATGATAAAATCTCTCAACCACGTGGGATTACAGAGAACATATCTGAACTAATAAAAGTTATATATGGAACACCCACAGTTAACACCATAAGTATGGGGAAAAAACAGATTTTTCCCTCTAAAGTCAGAAATAAGACAAGTATATCCACTCTCATCATTTGTATTCAACATGGTACTGGAAGTCCTAAATACAGTAGACAGACTAGAAAAAGAAAAAAAAATCTATATTGGTAAATAAGTTAAATCATCACTATCTGCAGATGACATGATATTGTAAATAGAAAACCCTAAATACTTCAGCAAAAAAACTAGTTTATTACTTATATATTACTATAAATAACAAATTCAGTAAAGTGGCATGATAAAAATTACTACCCATAAATCAGAAGCATTTCTATACATTAATAATGATGCAGTAGAAAAATAAATTAAAAATACCATTTATAATTGTACCAAAAAATAAAATAGGAATAAACTTAACCAAAAAGATGAAAGACCATTATTCTGAAAACTATAAAGTACTGATGAATGAAACTGAAGACATAAACAAATGGAAAGATGGTCTATGCTCATGAATTGGAAGAATATTGTTAAAATGTCCATATTATCCAAAGCAATGTATAGATTCAATGCAATCTCTATCAAAATATGAAGAGTATTTTTACAAAATGGGACAAGAAACACATAAATTTTTATGGAACCACAGAAGACCCTGAATAGCCAAAACCACCCTAAGAAAGAATAAGCTGGAGTTATCAGAATTCCAGATTTCAAGATATACTCCAAGGCCATAGTAATCAAAACAGTATGGTACTGGAGCAAAAATAGATACATATATTAATGAAACAGAATAAAGATGCAAGGTATAAACCCACAGTTATATGGTCTATTAATCTATGACAAAAGAGGCAAGAATATACAATGAGGAAAAGATAGTTTCTTAAACAAATTGTTATGGAAACTGGTCGACTACATGAAAAAGAATAAAATTGGACTACTTTCCAACACTATATACAAAAATAAGCCCAAAGTGGATTAAAGACCTAAATGTGAGACCTAAAACTATAAAAATCCTAGAAAAGAGTACAGGCAGTAATTTTTCTTGACATTGGCAATAGTGACGTATTTGTAGATATGTTTCCTGAGGCAAGGGAAACAAAAGCTAAAATAAACTATTGGGACTAAACCAAACTAAAAAGCTTTTGCATGGCAGAGGAAACAACCAACAAAACACAAAGACAACCTACTACTACATGGGAGAAGATATTTGCAAATTATATATCAGATAGGGCTTAATATCCAAAATGTATAGAGCTTTTACAATTCAATACCAAAAAATTAAACAATCTGATTTAAAAATGGGCAGAAGACATGAATAGACATTTTTACAAAAGAAGATGTACAGAACATGAAAAGATGTTCAACATCACTAACCATTAAGGAAATGCAAATCCAAAACACAGTAAGATATCAACTTATACCAGTTAGAATGGGAAAAAAACCCCACAAGCAGACAACAACAAGAAATAACAAATTTTGGCAAGGATGTGGCAAAAAAGGAACCCTCATACACTGTTTGTGAGAATGTAAATTGGGACAGACAGTGTGGAAAATAGTATGGGGTTTCCTCAAAAAATTACAAATAGAAACACTATAGGATGCAATAATTCCACCACTGGGTATTTATCCAAAGAAAACAAAAACACTACTTTGAAAAGATATATGCATCCCTATGTTTATTGCAGCATTAGTTAAAATAGCAGATGGATGCACCCCAAGTGCCTATCAATAGTCAAGTAAACAAGGAAAATGTGCTACATATACACAATGGAATATTATGCAGCCACAAAAAGGATGAGATTGTGCCATTTAATACAACATGGATGGATCTAGAGGGTATTATGCTAAGTGAAATAAGTCAGACTGAGAAAGACAAATACCATATGATTCTACTCATAATTGAAGTCTAATTAAAAAGAATAAAAAAACCAAAAAGCAGTATCAGACCTATGAATACCGAGAACAAATGGATGTTTGCCAGAGATGAAAGAGGTTGGGAATTGGGCAAAATGGGTGCAGATGAAAGGGAGACAGACTTCCAGTTATGGAACAAAAAGTCATGAGAATAAAAGGAACAACATAAGGAATAAAGCCAATGATATTGTAATAGCAGCAAAATGGGACAGATGGTAACTTGTGGGCGACCACGAACTAGCTGGAGTAACTGAACCAAACCAGGCCCAGACTTGCATCCCTCATTCACTCAAAAGGCTCAGGAGCCTAAAGGGTGAATAGTTGGTAGACGCTTGAGAAAGGGCTTGAGCAATGGTTCTCAAGGCTCGCTTGTACATGATCGCCCACATAACACAATAGATACGACTTATTCTGACCTGGTCATAAATGTAAATAAGGGTCTGTCTGTCCTTGCTGGTCTGTTTACCATACCTAATATTCCTTTGAAGTATGCACATCTGGAACAACAAGATTATTATCCTTATCTATTTACCAAGGTCTTCTGGCACCTGTGAGTCTGTCTTGCATGCTGAGAAAAGGAACTTTGGAGGGTTTCACAAACCTGCTACAAATAAACACCTTCTTGGCTTTGTTTTGCTCATGCTATAAAATGTTGTAAAACCTTGAATACAGCTGGCACTGCTTGGACATCATCCACTGTGTCCCTCCTGTCCCCATCTCTTTTTACTTTTCATTTATTTTCCTCATCCCCTTATCCTCAGGACCCTGATCATGTTGCCGCAGCACGCGCAACAAGTGGCGCCCAAACAGGGACCTGAGCACATGCAAGAGAGGTGCACATATAGGTAAGTCGTCGCTGACAACCAGGTAAGGGGAGCCCAGTTACTTAGGGCCACTACAGGAGTAAAAAATATGGTACAGTCGAAATCTATGGAACAGGTCTTCTTTATGACCGCTTTGCAGGCCCTTATGAAGTGAGAAGGGTCCAAGGTCTCTAAAAAGGCCTTACAACAATTCTTTTGTACTGTATCAGACTTGTGTCCCTGGTTTCCAAAGAAGGGACTGTCAGTTTGGATGCCTGGCAAAGGGTAGGACAGGAAATTAAAAATCAACTTAAAAAACGTGGTCCTATGGCCTGTCCTCCAGGCACCATGCATATTTGGGAGGAAATAAGAGAGACTAGATCCACAACACACTTTCGAATTAATCTCTATAGCCTCTCATGAATCCTTCCCTGAAAATGATGTTCAGACCTCTTCAGAGGAACAAAAAGAAAATAATAATTCGGTGATTGAGTCACCATCACCACCAATTACTTAACACTGCCCCCTCCAGATTCCCCCACCAGTGTCTCAGATAAAAATTAACGATGGGGAGCAAATTGATTAACTTTAAGTGGATCCAAATAAAACATAGTAAACAGGTCTTGAAAATTATCACTACTAAACCTAAAACTTTTATTCTATTGAGGTTTACTAAAGGTCACATAAGCTCTGTTATCTTTTTGCAATCCGTTAGTAAAAAAAAAACTGACTAAATTGATAATTGTCTGTTTACAAGTTTTCATAAGTAATTGTTAAGATACCTTTCAAAGTCCTTGGTTACCTAAAACCTTAGTCACACGTTGATGATAAATAAAATTAAATTCATCGGACATCTAGGTCTTTTCCAAACAAGGAAAAGTACTAAAACGTTGGTGAACATGCTTTGTGCTTAACTGTTTCATAAATTTGCCATCTAAAAAGTTCTGATGTTCAAAAATCGGTTACTCCTTAGTTTTCACTGGACACTAAGGTTCCTAAAAAAAAAAACAAAACAAAAAAAAAACAAAACAAAACAAAAAAACTCTGCTAAAATAAAACTGATGACTGATAAAAAAAATTAAAAAAAACAACTATATGTAAAAAAGAAGCTATGTAAGAAAAATGTAAGGAATGGGAATATAATTTTGTTCAAAAAAAAAAGAGTAATTTTGTCCCAAATGAGACTGACTGAAAAAGAAATGGCTTAAAACAAATTCCAAATACAAAAATAGGTGTAAAAGTGTTATGAAGGGAAATCCTTGAAAAGAAATTTTAGATATGGTCAAAACAGACTAATATAAAAGTAAATGGATTTTAAAGTACGAGAGTATAAGATTAAAAGTCTACTTTCTGAAAAAAAAATAAAAATAAATAAAAAAATAAAAGTCTACTTTCTGTTCAAACATTTCCTTAATTTGTTAGTCTGCTCTTGATAAGAGCAGCGGTTTTGTCCAAAAAGGAGTCAGGTGTACAGGGGCAGCCGTAAACCACGAAAAGCGAGACCATCTGGGCAGAGCCATTGACTGCCGGAAGGTCGGCTCAACGGCCAAAACTAATTAACCGCAGATAAGGTACAAGCTTTACTTAGTATAAATTTAAATTGGCAAATAGCCTTGTCCTGTTATCCAGGACAACTTAAATATCATCTTCCCGCAGACAGACTTTTGCAATATCTTTCTACCACGTCTGTCTTCAGTTCTACAATTATAGCAACAGAACCTCTGGCTTACGCCGTCACTATATTTGTTGATGCTAATAAAACAGGGCACATTGAAATTTACAAGGAATCTTCTAACGCTAAAACAACTTATCAAAATCATTATCCCACTAAGACAGTACAGAGAGCTGAACTAAAGGCTGTCCAACTGGCTTTGCAAATGTTTCCTGAACCCTGCAATCTATTCACTGACAGTCTCCATGTGCTCGAGCTGTTCCAGCCTTGCCCGCGCTTATATACTCACAAATGATGAGGAACTATATCACTTATTCTCTAGTATTCAGCAAATATTACAGGCCAGGCAAGTTCCTATTTTTATATCCCATATATGGGCTCATACTAATTTGCCTGGTCCCCTCTCTGAAGGCAACCACATTGCTGACACCATTACTCACACTTATATAACAAACGCAAACAACAAACAATTGGCCACGCAGGGTCATGCTAGTTTTCATCAAAATGCCTCAGCTCTTCATAGCGTTTCGCATCACTAGAGAAGAGGCCTGTCAAATAGTAAAACACTGTCCGGCCTGTCTAATCCACCATCCTGTTCTTACTTATTCAGTTAATCCCAGAGGATTGATGCTTCATCATCTTTGGCAAATGGATATTACCCTCTTTCATGCTTTCGGCCACTTAAAATATATACATATCTCTATTGATACTTTCTCTGGGTATATCCATGCTACTGCACATTCTGGAGAAGCCTTTACTGATGTTCAAAATCATTTATTTTCAGCCTTCTCCCAAATGGGAACCCCTAAGGCCATAAAAACTGATAATGGCTCAGTTTATAGCTCCAAAACTTTCCAGAACCTTTGTGCTACCTTTCAAATTAAGCACTCTACAGGAATTCCCTACAACTCACAAGGTCAAGCCATAGTTGAATGAGCTAACAGTACTCTCAAATCTTACCTTAAAAAATTAAAAGATGGGGAGATACTACAGGGAACAGTGAAATACTGTTCCCATATGCATTTAACTCTAACTCTTTATGTTTTAAATTTTTTGAATGTTGATGATACAGGACGGACGGCAGCTGAACGGTTTTGGCATCCGGATTTTTCTCCTATCCCTTACGCTAGGTGGAAAGATCCACTGACTGGCATTTGGAAGGGCCCCGACCCCGTCCTTCGCAAGGGGCGTGGGTTTGTCTGTATTTTCCCCCAGGATGAGGACACCGCGCGATGGCTCCCGGAACGATGGTGTCGACTCCTTGCCCCTACGCCGGAGACTAGCCAGCCTGACGATAACTCGCCCACAAAAAAGAAGAAAGAGACCTCTCCCGTCATACCGTTGGGCCCGGATAAGGAAACTGATCAATCAAGGGATCCCTGGGTGGCGCAGCGGTTTGGCGCCTGACTTTGGCCCAGGGCGCGATCCTGGAGACCCGGGATCGAATCCCACGTCGGGCTCTCGGTGCATGGAGCCTGCTTCTCCCTCTGCCTGTGTCTCTGCCTCTCTCTCTCTCTCTCTCTCTCTCTCTGTGACTATCAAATAATAAATAAAGAAAAAGAATTAAAAAAAAAAGAAACTGATCAATCAAGCGCTAAGTCTGGCTGAACAGACACAGCCTAATGAGTCCTTACTTATCATCCTTCTTACTGTATTAGCTATTACAACCCCTCCTGTTGGCGAAGCAGCTGTATATTGGGCCTATCTACCTGACCCACCTACTATAAGGCCGGTTACTTGGGATGATCCTACTCCCCAGATACACACCAATATGACAGAATATTTTGGAGGGAGTAGTTCTGATGGCATGGAGGTTGCAAACCATTCTATCAATTGGACGGGCCTGGCAGCTCAGGTATCCATGTGTTTCCAATTGCCACTATGTAACCAAAAACCAGTTAATGGTTGCTTGGTAGTTCAGCCAGTACTTCACATAGTGACATATCTCTCAGAAATGGAAAAGAATAAAAACCCTCCATCCCAACTTGACATAATGCTAGAAAGGTGGATCGTTTATGAGGTCACTGATGACACTCCTCCCAGTTACCCTCAACAAGGTAGGCACCCTCCCGGGTACCCCAATTGTCCTCAAAATGTAACCTATGCTATTCCAGGTCCTATTTGGATGCAGTGCCTTCAGAAGACACCTTTGGTCATCTCTCCTCACGACATCCCTGAATTTTTATCATGGACTGGTCAAGAATAACAAGAAAGGAGCCTCTGCGCTATATTGCATATCCACCTGATCGACCAATGCATAATGTGACTATACCCAGAGGAGTTTTTTCCACCGTCGGAGAAATGTACCACGCAGAACTCTGGAAATTGGTCGCCGCTATGGGACCGGCCAAGATGCATATGGCTAAGAACGGCTGCACAAACACAAAGGACTAATCTTACTATACGGGCCTGTGTGCCTAGGCCATTCCTATTGGTGGTGTGATATGGGATGACAAATTTTTCCTTTATGCAAAATAATGGAGCTGATATGTTATTTGAACTAGAATGTAAAAATTGTGTATTAACCAATTGTTTGCCTGTGCACTTGCCCTCACCTCAAACAGGTCCTGTCACTATCTTTTTGACTATGCAACCGCCTTATTTACTATTTATTACCTGTTGAGATTGAAGGCCCTTGGTATGCTAATTATGGTTATTAGTTTGCTGTGGAAATGCAGCTACAATTGAAAAGATTGAAACGCTTCCTTGGGCTGTTGATGGCTGGTATCACTGCCTTGGTTACTCTTATAGCTACTGCAGCTGCAGCCTCTGTGGCCTTATCCCAGGGTATACAAACAGCACAATACGTTAACCACTTGGCAAAAAACATCTCTTATGCGCTGTCTACTCAGGAGTGTGTAGATCAAAAGGTTCTCAGTCGTCTTGATGGGCTTGAAGAGGCAGTAGAATTTCTAGGGAATCAACTATCCCTGTTAAAAACCCAGATGTCCTTGGTTTGCCATGGCGGGTTTCAGCATATATGTGTCACCCCTATGAAAGCCACTAATGTAACATGGGGACAAGTTAGAAAACATCTACAAGGAATATGGTTTCATAGTAATATAAGTCTTGATTTGTTAAAGTTGCAAAAGGAAATTTCCATTATCAGTCATTCTCAGATAGGTATGACAAACCCGGCTGAAATGGTGGCTCATATCTTGGATGGCCTGCATGGATTTAATCCAGGCAACCTATTAAGATATTCATTCTGGATGTTTATAATCATATTTACTATTGTGATTATTTCATTCTTTGCATGGTGTGTGGTTCAGGCCAAAGCAAGACAGCACAGATTCAACACGGATGCTCAATTACATTTCCTCAATCTTAAAACAAAAAAAGGGGGAAATGTGGGCGACCACGAACTAGCTGGAGTAACTGAACCAAACCAGGCCCGGACTTGCATCCCTCATTCACTCAGAAGGCTCAGAAGCCTAAAGGGTGAATAGTTGGTAGACGCTTGAGAAAGGGCTTGAGCAATGATTCTCAAGGCTCGCTTGTACGTGATCACCCACATAACACAATAGATACAACTTATTCTGACCTGGTCATAAATGTAAATAAGGGTCTGTCTGTCCTTGCTGGTCTGTTTACCATACCTAATATTCCTTTGAAGTATGCACATCTGGAACAACAAGATTATTATCCTTATCTATTTACCAAGGTCTTCTGGCACCTGTGAGTCTGTCTTGCATGCTGAGAAAAGGGAACTTTGGAGGGTTTCACAAACCTGCTACAAATAAACACCTTCTTGGCTTTGTTTTGCTCATGCTATAAAATGTTGTAAAACCTTGAATACAGCAGGCACTGCTTGGACATCATCCACTGTGTCCCTCCTGTCCCCATCTCTTTACTTTTATTTTCCTCATCCCCTTATCCTCAGGACCCTGATCGTGTTGCCGCAGCACGCACAACAGTAACTACACTTGTGAACACAGCAAAATGTGTAAACTTGCCAAATCACTCAGTTGTACACCTAAAACTAATATAACATTGAGAGTTAAATAATCAAATAAAAAATTTAGGAAAAAAGTAAATAGTGAAAGGGATTATAAGGGAAAGGAGGGAAATGAATGGGAAAAATTAGAGAGGGTGACAAAACATGAGAGACTCCTAACTCTGAGAAACGAACAAAGGATAGTGGAAGGGGAGGTTGGCAGGGGAATGGGGTGACTGGGTGATGGGCACTGAGGGGTGCACTTGATGGAATGAGCACCGGGTGTTATACTATATGTTGGCAAATCAAACTTCAATAAAAAAAATTTAAAAGAGAAAAAGGTAAAGGAATTGAAAAATACATGCCAGAAAATTATTACATATATACATAATGAAAATGGCATGGATATATTAGTACTGGACAAATGATAGTTTAAGAAAATATTAGAGGTGAAGAGAGTCACTACACGATGACAAGGAGATTATATGCATGTAGCTAATAACATAGCTTCAAGATTTATAAAGTCAAAATGGAGAGAACTTCAGGGAAAAATACACAAAACCATCATTTTAGTGCAAGATTTCAACACTTCTCTCAACTGATGTGTCAATGAGATAAAGTTTAATAAAATTATTAAAAATATTTGGATAACATAAATAATACATTTAATTTAATGGAAGTATATATGCAGATAGATAGATATATATTCCTGTAATCTGCACTCAACAGTTAGAAGGTATGCCTTTCTTCTTAACAATACATTCATGAAAACTGAGTACATATTAAATATAAAGAAGCTACCGAAATTTTCAGTGAATGGATTACATGCAGATTAATTTCTGATGATAATGATATTAAATTGGATCAATAACAAAAAAAGAAAGCACATTGATATTTTCAGGAATTAAAAAAATCTCTAAATTATGCTGAGTAAAATAAATCAATCAGAGAAAGACAATCATATGGTTTCACTCATATGTGGAATATAGGTAACAGTACAGGGGAAGGGAGGCAAAACTGAGTGAGAAGTCATCAGAGAGGGAGAAAAACTATGAAAGACTCTTAACTATAGGAAATATACTGAGGTTTACTAGAGGGGCAGTGGGTGGGGGATGGTGTAATTGGATGACGGATATTGAGGAGGTCACATGATATGATGAGCACTGGGTATTATGTGCAACCAATAAATTGTTGAACACTACATTTGAGACTAATGATGTACTATATGTTGGCTAATTAAAATTAAATTTAAAAAAACCTAAAAAACTAAAAAAATATGTCAGTCATGAGGCAAGAACTTATAATGGAAATTTTAAAATCCTTAGTAATAAATGGTAATAAAATTACTACAATCAAAATTTCTAATACAGCAAAGACAGTAGCCCATTTTCCCAATCTCTCAAGCTATTATTTTCAAGGCCTCCTTCATGTTTACTCTTTCCTTCAAGGCTTTGCTAGTAGTAATTGCTCTTCCCTGCAACTTTGAGATCATCTTTCTTTTGTTAAAGTTTTCTAAAGTTAACTTTCAGTTTCACCTCATTTGTGAAGCTTTAGCAACTACTTGTTCACTAATTGTTTCCCATATTAGGTTTTTAAAAAAGATTTTATTTATTTATTCATGAGAGACACAGAGAGAGAGGGGCAGAGACAAAGGCAGATGGAGAGGCAGGCTCCATGCAGGGAGCCCAATGTGGGACTCAATCCCGGAACTCCAGGATCACACCTTGAGCTGAAGGCAGACACTCAACCGCTGAGCCACCCAGGCATCCCTCCCATATTTTGCATTCCAAACTAAATGATAAAGTTTTTAAGGGGGCAAGGACCTTGCATTTTCTCATAGCACAAAATGCTTTTTGAATGATTTTGAAAATCATTTAACACTTTGCGATGACCAATCATCTCAGCATGGTTTAGAACAGTATAGCATAGAGCTGTATTCCTGCAATAGTCACTGGCTTTCTATATTGCTTCATTTCTCTTCAAAATTAGGTGTATAACAGAGAAAACTATTTGTTCCTTAAATTCAAGGTCTTAATTTGAATGTATAACATCTGTATTTCTTGCTAAATATATCATTAACAACTTCATTTTTTCCCCCAGGGTGTTAAAATGTGCTTAACATGGAGTGACAAGAAAAATCTAACCAGAATTAGAATAAGCAAAACCTAGTCTTTAATCAGTTAACATTTTACACATTTTATAAATTCACTCAGTGTACTAATAATGGACCAATACACTCGACAGGTGGAAGTGCTTGAGGGCCATTAAGTATTGAATTTTCCTAAAGTAGTACAATTATAGAAACACCTGTGTTAAATAACTAAGTGCTGATTTACTATGAAAATATGCAAAATATTTAACAGAGCTACAAAATTGTGATTTCCTCTGATAGTGGATTTACAAGGAATAATGACAGATTATTGTCAGGCAAAATATTATACTTTGTATATTATGCAAAACTATCTATATACCTGTTAAATACATTTGAAGCAGAAATACAAGCAAGGACTGCTTGGGTGGCTCAGTCAGTTGAGCATTGGACTCCTAGTTTCAGCTCAGGTCATGATCTCAGGGTTGTGAGATGGAGCCCTGCATTGGGCTCTGTTTGGGATTCTCTCTCTCTCACTCTGCCCCTTCTACTGCTGGCTCTCTCTCTCTCTCTCTCTCTCTCTCTCTCTCTCTCTCTCTCAAATAAATAAATAATTTAAAAAAATATATATATATATAAGCAGAATAAGACACTTTGATGAAATTCTGTTTGCTCCCTAATAGTATAAGAGAAGCAAAACTCCAGCCTCTTTGTCCAATTAGAGGTTTGGATTTGTGTTTTTAAGTTTGGACTTTTGTAATGTTACCCTAAAGGTGGCACAAAATGGCTAAAATTACTTTTATAGTAACCACATTGGCCAGTAGCTTATATACACACTTAATGGAAAGATAGATAGATCAATACTTTCAAGATGGGGAAAGACAGAATGAAGGAGAAAAGGAAAAGCATGTTCATGTTCTTGAAAGACATTATAAACCTTCAAAAAGTATTAATGTGGTGGTGGTCTCTGATTGGCAGAAGTATTATTGATTCAACATAATTTTCAACATTCAACATTTTTTCTTTTTTTTTTTTACATATAGCATAACACCCAGTGCTCATCCTGCCAAGTGCTCCCCTCAGTGCCCATCACCCAGTCACCCCAACCCCCTGCCCACATTCCTTTCCACTACTCCTTGTTTGTCTCCCAGAGTTAGGTGTCTCTCATGTTTTGTCACCCTCAATGATATTTTCACTCATTTTCTCTCCTTTCCCCTTTATTCCCTTTCACTAACTTTTATATTCCCCAAATGAATGAGACCATATAATGTTTGTCCTTCTCCGATTGACTTACTTCACTCAGCATAATACCCTCCAGTTCCAACCACGCTGAAGCAAATAGTGGGTATTTGTCATTTCTAATGGCTGAGTAATATTCCATTGAATACATAAACCACATCTTCTTTATCCATTCATCTTTTGATGGACACTGAGGCTCCTTCCACAGTTTAGCTATTATGGACATTGCTGCTAGAAACATTGGGGTGCAGGTGTTCCAGCGTTTCACTGCATCTGTATCTTTGGGGTCAATCCCCAGCAGCAATTGCTGGGTCATAGGGCAGATCTATTTTTAACTCTCTGAGGAACCTCTACACAGTTTTCCAGAGTGGCTGCACCAATTCACATTCCCACCAACTGTGCAAGAGGGTTCCCCTTTCTCCACATCTCCTCCAACATTTGGTGTTTCCTGCCTTGTTAATTTTCCCCATTCTCACTGGTGTGAGGTGGTATCTCATTGTGGTATTGATTTATATTTCCCTGATGGCCAATGATGCAGAGCATTTTCTCATGTGCTTGTTGGCCATGTCTATGTCTTCCTCTGTGAGATTTCTGTTCATTTCTTTTGCCCATTTCATGATTGGATTGTTTGTTTCTTTGCTGTTGAGTTTAATAAGTTATTTATAGATCTTGGATACTAGCCCTTTATCTGATATGTCATTTGCAAATATCTTCTCCCATTCTCTAGGTTGTCTTTGAGTTTTGTTGACTGTTTCTTTTGCTGTGCAGAAGCTTTTTATCTTGATGGAGTCCCAATAGTTCATTTTTGCTTTTGTTTCCCTTGCCTTTATGGATGTATCTTGAAAGAAGTTGCTGTGGACAGGTTCAAAAAGGGTGTTGCCTGTGTTTCATCTAGGATTCTGATGGATTCTTGACTCACACATTTTTTAGACACATGTTTTTTAGACAAGGGAGAGATTTAATACCTAATAATACCATAGTTGATTTAGGGAGCCTTAAGAAATCTGTAAAATAATTTATTCTGTTGTACCCTAGATCTTAGTATTTTAGCTTATAATTGGTTTTGGAATTTTTTTTTCTTTTTACATGTAAACTCAACCAACTAAATCACTTTAGTGCAATTATAAGAAAACAGTTTGTAAACAAATTGGAAAATAAGTTACTGAAATTTCAGATCCCTTTTGTCTGCTGGCAGTATCTTGCCTTACTTAACCTACCTTCAGTTGTAGGGCAAGGAAAAATAAGAGTCACCACAGTGTTAGGTGAAGTATAAAATTTATAGGATTAATTCTCCCACTGAGGCAGTTGTCTTAGATTAGCAGAGAGAAGATTAATTGATCAATGAGAAGCATACGGTTTGGATCACTTTTGCATGTAAGGAATCTCCCAAAATTTGTGTTCTCTACACACACACACACACACACACACACACACACAGACACAAGTTGAATAGAGACTTTTTTCATCTAGTGTTTAGACAGGGAGGGTAGCTAGAAAAGCCAATGTCTAGATAATAGAACAAAACATGCTAGAAAAATAAAGACTAAGTACCACCAGTTTGTAAAAGGTAACTTGTATCATGAATCTACCAAGGAAGTTGTTTTTCATGAGAGAGGAGGAAGGGAAACTTTTCAAGAAACAGCAAATATGGAGTTATCCAGAGAATGATGTTTCAGAAGGAACTATGGAGAGTGAAGATAAGAAGTTAGGAGGATATATTAGTTATCTAAATCCACGATAATGTTCTGCGACAAACAATCCACAAAACCTCTTTGGCAAGTGTTTATTGCTCATGTGCCTCGGGTGACATTCTAAGAGTTTTGTTGATCTTGATTGGGTTCTCTCACATGTCTGGGATTTGGCTGACTGTCTCCTCATTTAAGCTGACCTTGGTTGGGATGATGAGGGCAACTTGATTATCCTTTTTACACATATCTCACTTATGAGTAGGTTATGAAATGGAAGGCAATGAAAGAGAAAGAAAAGAGAATGCACTCAATATTGCACTCAATAGTGTAATCAGTTTTTAAGACTTCTTGTTTCATGTTTGCTAGCATACAAAAGAGGTCATATGGCTAAACTCAGAGCCAGAGTAGAAGACTGAAAAATAACATGGCAAAAGACATAGATAAAAGGAGGGATGAGGCAATTTTTGTAATTTACCACAAGGTTCCTGAGGGGAAAAACGTGACCCTATCCTCAACTTTGCAACCCAAATGTGGAACAAAAACAATCTAACCTCCTCTGCAGTGATTAAATTTCAGAAGCCTTATGGTTTTTCTTTTTCATCTTTATATTCATGAAGTTGTGCTAGATGATGTTGTAATAACTTAAAACCCTCAAAATTTTAGTTGAATGTGGGGCTGTGCTCAGAGTAGTAACTCAGAAGTCTGAACTGATGAAAGCTGTCTCCATATGTGTTTGCACAACTGCTGAGAAGGCATAAAATGGTAAAATAGCCAAGTGAGCACCATCCCTTAAGGCTTCATTCATTAAGTAACCCATGTCCTTTCTGCTCATATTTTATTTGCCAAAGTAAATCATATGGCTCTAACTAAACTCAAAGGATGAAGAATATATAATCCAATTCTACCATGTAACAGAAGGAGGAGAAACATAGTATTTGTGAATGACCCTATGATGATACAACTTGTCAATGGAGAGAAATTTTTTAAGTTACGAGTCTTCATCAATGTATCCCCACGAAAGAAAAAGAAAGAAAAAGAAAGAAAGAACGAAAGAACGAAAGAACGAAAGAACGAAAGAAAGAAAGAAAGAAAGAAAGAAAGTCAGGTGCAGTCATTGTTTTACAGAAAATTTTGAAAAATATTATTTATTTTTAAAATGAGAAATGCCTAATGTTTTCAGGAATATCTGAAGTTTTAAAAATCAACTCCTTTTGATAATCGCCTTTCTGAAGGACAGGTAGATCAGTTAACCTATAGAGTGTAAATACTTAAAACAATTTTCAGAAGTGAGACTATTAAAAGTTTAATTAGCTAAATTTGAATGAAATAACTCTTGTTTGGCCTATACAATTTTACAAACATTTGGTTGTGTTCATAATACCTAGGGTTAAAATCTATGTTTCTGTTTCAACATCCCCTTATAACAAATACTGTGCTATGACTTTTAAAGAAGAAAAAAATTAAAATGTACATCATGAAATTGGAGAGAAAATAATCCAAAAGCCATATTTCTATAATGGGAAGTCTTTCAATTATTTACTGAAGCAATTATTGTTATTTTAAACAGCCTGCTATTGCAATCAAATCTAATGCTCCACTGCCTCTTATTCTTTCCATAAAAACATTATTCAGTGAGGTTGTTTCTTAAAAACAAGACAAAAGAAAGTGTTACATTTTGAAGATATCTGCATGATAAACAGGAAAGTAAAGCAAAAGGAATATGTGCACCACTTTTTATGTTATAATTGTTGTAGAAGCTGTAATTAGCTGAAAACTATCATTGGGTGTACTATATGTACATGTTTATATTTCTTAAAAACAACGTGATGCTCTGCAGCTCACAGATAACACAAATAGCATGTGATGCAGTAGTTGCTAAGGACAACCACACATCTTTTCTGTCATTTAGTTATCTGTAAATGACCAAACCTAATGATGTCCACAATACCATAAAATCTGTGGATCTGCCCATAGAAGATTGAAAGGATACAGTCTGAAATGATTATTGGGTATGCGTGTGTTAGAGCATGTGTGTGTGTGAAACATTTGAAGTGAATGAACCTAAAATTCATTGCTTCGGGCTGAGGAAATAAAAGTGTGTGCACTATATTAAAATCTGACTCAATGCCAAATATCCAAAACATGAATAAATATTAAATTATCCAAGAAGATTGATTTAGCATGTGATATTTCTACTCTCTATGTTCAAATTTCCATAATGTAGTTAGGCCAATAGTAGAAAATGAATTTGATACATTCTTCTGAAAAATTCTAAAGATCAAAAAATTACTCTGATGATAACCAGAGATAAACTCAGCAGCAAATATTGTTAGCCCAAGGAGTCAGGTATTTCTATTCATTTTTGTTTGGGCCTAATAGAAATCTTATAATGGAATTCAACATAATCGCTTGCTTTCTAAATAGAAGCAATTAAGAGACATATAACTGATATCTTTAAGGTAGGATTTGTGTTTCATAGGAAATAACATACATAGTATATTTGATGACATGCATACTGCTCATGAATCCCTACTGAATGTGGCAAATACTCAATTTCACTCTCTAAGATATTCGAGTTTTTGTATTGTCTTTTTTTTTTTTTTTTGAAATCATGTCACTGTTGTTGGTTTGTTCAAATTCTGCCACAGGGGTTCATAATAAAATGTGAATGAGTTCAAGGAGGCACAACGGCTGAAGGGCCTCCTGTCAGTTTGGCAGAATTATTGTTGTCTTTGCAGCTATCATCCTTAAGAGTTCCACCACAGCACCAAATCCCTGGTAATACAGGGGTTTAAATAAAGAATAGAAAATATGTCCATGAATTTAGCTTCTGTGTGTATTAGATTTATAACTATTTACATTAAACAATATATTTATTTCTACATACAAAATTTTGCCAGAAAAATGTAGAACTTTAATGCTCAAACCTAAATATGTTTTCATGTCTCAGAACAGTGCAATAAAATGTTCATTTCTAAACACATTGTTTTTTTTCAATCACAAACATATATGGGTGGGTATATGAATGTGCACATGTATACATATATATGTATGTCGGTTTAGTCAGTGAGTTAGATCTGAGCAGATAGCAGCTTTCTTGCCACAATTGTTTCTGTCTTAAAAAGATAATGTCTGATATCACTGTCAAGAATCATGAGGCAAGAAAAGAAATGAATAGCTCTTTAAGCATAATGGCATTTTTAGGGAATATGTGGAAAGTGATGTGGATTTAGGGAGTGTTGTTTTATGAGAAATAAAATAAAAATAAAAATAACGAATGAGAGTGGGAAGACACAATTTCTTGGCTGATTTTTTTTCAAGCTTATGTCTGGAGAAATACATTCTTTTTCAAACTCTTAGCCAATGTGAATGGCAATGCAAATATAGTAGCCACTACTAGCCAAAGAGGAATTTCTGAAATACCTTAGAATATAGTCCATCAAAAGCAATGAGTCTAAAAACACACGAACATGTGGACATATGTGAGTGTGTTTGTGTGATATTTGTGCAGTTGTCCAGATAAACATTTATCAGTGCCCTATAATCCATAGGGAAGAAAATGAAAGTTTGGAAGGAGGAAGTGACCATCTGCATAGGGCAAGCTGAGAAGGCTTGCTATAGGAGGTAAATCTCCAAAAGAAATTTAAGGCAAAAGGGGAAGTTTGGTTTGGATAAAAAGTAGAGGTTCTTGGTGTTTTAATGGTAGGAGAATAGCATATTCTGTGTACTGAGGAGAGAAAGTAATTATGTTTGGCAATAGCTCAGGCAACTAAGTAATATGTTGTGGAAGAGGATTATGAATGGGTTTAAAGAAGAACACTGGCTAAAGGCCCTCCTCTCACACTGGCAAAATATTATTGTTTCTGCAGCTGCCACCCCTCTCCTGGTGGCAAAGGAGTCCTCATAGCATTGGATAACTTTCCAAAGTCAACTGATTTTTGGAGGCCATTAGGATATATTGATTTTTGTGTTATACCAACAACTTGCTGCTATAGTCTAAATGTTTGTGTATTTCCAAAATTTATGTTGAAATCCTAATCCCCAAAGTGAAGAGGGCCTTTGAAAGGTGCTAAGGTCATGAGGGCAGAGCCCTAGTGAATGGGATTAATGCTTTAATGAAAGAGGCTACAGAGAGATCTCTTGCTCTTTCCACCATGTGAATACACAGAGAAGAAGTGCTAGCTATGGAGTAGGAAGAGGGTCCTATCCAGAAGGCAATCCTGCTGGTGCCTTGATCTTGGATACTGTATGTGAAGGAGGAATAAAGACCAGCCATGCATAGCCCCATGCTTCTCACAAACTATCTCTGAAAGCTTTTTTAACCCTAGACTAGAGGAAAGGATGGAAGTTGCTTGTACCTCAGAAGGGAACTATTTCAAGATTACTGTAGGAACATTGTGCATATAATATACTATCTTGGTTTTCTTTTAACTTCTCTTTCCTGTGATTCACGTTGTGTTTTTTCCAGAAGCTTTGCCTTGGAGTTATTCTGCATCTACACTTTAAACAGAACTCAGATTCTTTGGAGCAAAAGTTACTTTACCTATTGGTAAGTCTGACAGAGTTTATAAATACTCCCTTACCTTTTTTCAAGAGTATTGTAGAAACAGAATAAAAAGCTCCTACAGATATAGAACCCCTAAAAAATTCCATTCATTCATCCTTAAGGCATCAAAAATACGTACTAAGACATTCAACTAACAGACATTTACTGAGAGCATACTATATGCCAGAAACCATGTGGCATACAGTGGTTATAACAATGAAGAAGTTGGAGGTCCCAGCTTTTGAGAAACTCGCTGTTTGCAATCTTAGGGAAATGTTTTCATAACATTACCTTATAACTATTGCATTTGAAATATCTCAATATGGGCAAGCCTAGGACTCAAAAGGGCCTATGATACTGTTCAGACTCTTTAAGTCTAGTTCAAAACCCACTTTTTTGAGGATACCAGTAGACTCAACTGCTTTTTGAGTCATGGAAATTAGCTTCAAATTTAAGTTTAAATCATTCAAATAATCTAAAAGCTCAAGGTAAATCCAAACAATAGATCCAGCTGTAAGTTTAATGTCTTGGTTTGTTGTCTTATTTTTTCATACATTATTTCAGGATATTTTTTCCTTTCAATTAAACAAAACATAAGCATATAGTTGTTTAGGAGATATATAAAATAAATGTAACAAAAAAAAAAGAAAGAAATGTGCTCTAGCACAATTCATTTTTGGATACTGTTCCCTGGGGACCAGCCCAGATTACATTGTTGTTGAATAAGCAAGCTGTAGAGAAAAGTAACCATGTTTGTAGAGATAGGGGGAGAAGACACACGTTTCCTTGTTCTTCTTTCCTGCTTCTATAAACCTTGGTCAGATTTAGTTTTATGAGAACCTGTTTTCCAATCCTCTTGAACAGTAAATCAGACATAGTACATTTTCAAACTTACTACATTCATTAGTGAGCATTTGTGGCATACAAGTAATATACACGTGTCTAAAAATACTTGGAGTTTGGGATTACCCTGCCTCATTCAAGCCAAATGGCATTAGATCTCAAAGTCAACATTTTTCAACTGAAGGAATTTAAAATGAGTTCTTTATGCATTACATACAAGGTTAGAATATGAATTTATACTCAGAACCAGGATTTGCCTCAGTGATTGCAGACTATAAGTTCTTTTGGATAATACCACCAATGAGACTTCTTTTTATTTTTTTAATTTTTTTATTTATTTATTTTTTAAAGATTTTATTTATTTATTTTATTAATGATAGATACAGAGAGAGAGGTAGAGACACAGGCAGAGAGAGAGAGAAGCAGGCTTTATGCAGGGAGCCTGACGTGGGACTTGATCCTGGGTCTCCAGGATCACGCCCTGGGCTGAAGGCAGGCACCAAACCGCTGAGCCACCTAGGCATCCAAGACTTCTTTTTAAATCAATTGCTGTGTAGTGGTTAAGAACACAAATATTGGGGGTGGAATATTGGGTTCAAATCACAGACCCAATACTTGCTCTCTGTGACTTAAGAAATATGCCTAACCTCTCTGTACCTCAGTTTCTATACTTACAAATTGGAGACATTATTTTTCTTCCACCACTAGAATGCAAGCTAGACAAGGAATATTTGTTTTGTTCACTATTTACCAAATGCTTTGAATAGTGCCTGTTAAAGAGTTAAAGCTTAATGTTTACTAAATGAAGAGAACCTAACTCCTGGGGTTATTATCAGGATTACATGAATGGATACATGGAGAGTGGTAGAGACTGGCCCACAGTAAACCCCTCAGTAAATGTTAAGCTAAATTATTATTAAGATTATACTCTCTGATTGAAATATGAATGAGCAGGATTCTCTAACATGCTCAGTTTGGGAGCTAGTTAGAAAACCTCATGGTTTTACAAGGAAATGGAAGGAAGCTCTAGAGCTAGCTCTGCTGTGGCCTTGTCATGGTCACAGGGTTCTAGAAGATGCAGGATGTATACATTTACTATACACTTGATATATACTTATATACATTTATACACATGCATATACATTTATATACATTTAATATGTATGTCCCACCTACATATATATTGGGGACATGCTTATTTTAAATTAATACTTAAATTAATATTTAAAAATCTTTTTGTGTTACTAAGTATAATTTTATAATAGGTAACGCATTTACAATTGAAACTTTTTCAGACAATTGCATTAGTACCATGGAGAATAAAGAGTGTAAAGTTTAGCTTGAGTTCAAAAAGTTTCTGGAAAGGAATAGACAACCTATGAAGCAACATCTTCTGAGTCTGTCATGTCACAAGGTTGCCAGTAGGAGATCAAACTGGCTAAGAAATTTTTAAATTTCTGATTTTAGAGGTTACTCTACATAATAAACATGTGTTCTGATTCAATCTAAGTAATAAATATTATTTATTGAGGGTGCACTATGTGCCAGACATGGTGTTAATGCTTTATGCTGTTTCATATAATCTTTCTACCAACATTAGGAGTGACCTATTGTTATCTCTATTTTACAGAAGAGAAAATACAAGTGGTCTGCATTTGCAAACACACTGAAGGATACAAAGATGTGTGAGGTACACAGTGTTTGCTCTTAAAAACTTGAGATAATTATAATAGTTACGGCTTGGGGCTATTGTAAGGTTTGAACGAAAGAATGCACATTATTATTCTGGGGATGTAGTAAATACTCAATAAATCTTATCAGTGATGAGAGGATGAGATTGAAAATAACTACAATGATGATTGATTCTGAAGAAGATGAAGTTGGCAAGATATAAGGGAAGAAAAATAATGAAAAGTTGGGATGATGCCATACATCCTACTTGAGCACCTAAAGATGCTGACCTGAGGTGTGGGTCAATTGACTTGTCATCAGTTCTCCTTTCCCTGTGGGACAATTGTTGCATTTTATTAGGAGAGATATCCAAGGTCAATATTATCAACCCTAGATACAATAGGAGGAGAAAATTCTTAGCTTTTAAGCTGCATAATGACTTTGAGAGATGTTTTCCCCCTTTTTAAGTTGAAGGTCAAAATCGAACTTTTAACAAAGTCTTAATTATCTTTTCCAATATACTAGCTTACATATTATGGCTAATTTTTTTTCTTGCTCAGTTTTAACAAGGTGAGGATTTGGGAATAGAGTTCATTATAAAATAATATACATTTATTACCATATTGTAACACTCTAGGTAGTGCTTAATTAAAGATTAATTTGTAAAAAAATAGCATATGATACTTTGTGTTTCCAGACACAGGGAAGAGTGCAGAGTTTAAAGGAAAGGGAAATGAGCTTTAAGTTCAGATATCTTCTTAGACAGAAAATGACACAGTGAACTTAGGTAAGTTATTCAACATTGCGGAGCTTCAATTTCCTTATTTTTCAAAATGCAGTTTATAACAGCAATGTCACATGTTTGAAGTTTACTTTCTAGTGTGCAAAGTAGCCTTTTGTATGTTCTCTTCTTTTGATCCTTAAAAAGACCCTAAAAGGGGTTGTTGGACAAGCATTACTATCCTCATTTAACAAACGAAGAAAGGGAGGTTCAGAAAGGTTTAGTAGATGTCTAAGTTCACATAACTAATAAGTATTACATCTAGAACTCAAAACTGTGGTCTCTCACATATAAGGTTTTCTTTGCATTATACACCTAAGTTCTCCAAGAAGAAGTATGATGAATGGAAGACAGACCTGAGTTCTAAGTCCAGCTCTCTCACTAAAAAGCTATGTGATGTTGGGCAGTTCACAGTTCTCTGGGTCTTCTTCTTTTTATAAAATAAGAAAAATGATTAAGTTTTATAAGGTCTCTCCAGAATATGCTTAATAGCCACTTGTATAAACTAAGGAACCTAAGCAGAGACATGTAAACTGCTTTGCTCACCATCACACAGTAGGTGGTAGAGAAGCTGCTTCAGTCTCCAGAATGATGTAACTTTTGTTCAGCAAGGGGTAGTTACACAGTTTAAAAGAGGAATATAAAGGAATATATTTCTAACATGCTAAGATGCATAGTGAAATATGCTTCCTCAGTATAATAACAGACAAAAAGGAGAAATGCCCTACTGTCCCACAGTTTACAATAATCCCCTTCTTAGGAAATCCTCCATTAAGAAATGATGCGGGTGATAGACTACACCATGGCAAACTTAGTCTATAGAACAGTGGTTCCTAACAACATTTTCTTAAAGGCTGTAGCAAGTGTCTGAAAAGAGAACATGTAGATAATTTTGTCAACATTCCTAGACTGTGTATTTTATTCTCATACTTAGAGGTAGTGGTGATGTTGATGATAATGGAGATGATTGCTAATGAATAATCCATGAATGATATTGAATGGGCACCCACAAGACAATTTTTCAAGGAGTTAATTTTTCCTTTAATTAGCCTTTCATCTGAGCAAATGCAGTATATACTCTATAAGTAGGATGTTACCCCCTAATGACATGAACACCCAATTTTTTCCTTGTTAATTTCTTCTTATCCTTCATATTTCAAGCCAGTAGAAGCAGAAAAGTGTAACTTGAAAGGAACCAAATCTTCCAGAGAGGTGAGAAATTCCTCTAATCCCAACAGTGTGTCATCTTACACTGATTCACTGACTTGTAAAAAAACCCATGCCATCAAGATAAAAGTTTGAACCATGCCTTTCTATCTATTCCTGATCAATGACAGGAATCTACTCATCATCAGAGAGGTGTTTGTCCTCTGAAGACTGCTATTAAATAGGGACCAGCAGCGACTCCCTATTTACCAGATAAGCAGGCATTACACTTAAGTTTAATCAGTTTGTTTCTTAAAGCTTGCTAATAAATAAAGTTGGCCAATTTGCCACTGTAGGTGGCCATCATGTCAATGGTACTGATAATTATAGGAGTAGCTGTTGTCTCCCTACTTTCTCCTCCCTTGATTTGGCAAGTAGTTCCTCCTAGAATTCCTTTAGAATTTTTAATCATTTTTATCATGATTTTTTTCCTTTCTCCAACCAAATCAATTTTTTATCAACATCATCCTTCAATGGAAAGTTTTCATTTGTCCAATTAACACGTCCATAACACATACATTTACAAGCAATGGCTAAAGCAAAGTTGGAAGTTAAGCAGAAGGAGGGCCAAGAAGCCATGAGGCAGCCCCATCTGACGTTTAGTGTGAGCTGCCCATATATATAACACCATTGCTGTATGGTGAAACAATTTGTTCAAAATACACAACTCCCAAACTCTTTGATGACCACCTTCTTGGTCAGTCATGAGCATTTCCACCAGTGAATTATGTTTAAAATCTGAAATCTGCTGTCATTTGTAATATTCTCTTAATAGTGGTGGCTCCCTTTGTTGTACATATGACAAACAGGTATTTCTCTCCATTGGTAGGTACTCAAACTTGTATAGTCATGAACTCAAATTTCAGGGCTTCATCAACATAAGATTAGATTCAAATGCCATGAGGAACTCCACTTTAGCTTGTGGAGGTAAAACTGAAGCTCCAAATATTTAAGCTTCTTTGTTGGACCAAAAAGTCAAGTTCTCATACAGTAGTTTCTGAAATTCTCAAGTCATACACTGGAAATGTGTTTGGTCAAATTGGTAACACCAATTATGATGGTTCCAGTTTTTCTCCAAGTTCAGTTTAAGTAAAGTTCAGAGGCTGTTACACCCACATTCTAGTAATCACATTTTGTATGAAGTAATATTGGGTGTGATTTAAAATGAGATGAATCATAAAGAGATCCTGAAGATGCTTTTTAGGTCTAGACTGGTTTCCATACTATTGTCCATGACTCCAAATGCCTGAACATGTCTGTTCTGCTTTGGACACACTCCCAGAAACACTTATGAATTGACCTTCTCAAACATTTGTCAATCTTACACACCTCACTTACAAACTGTCTTGTCAAAACTAACCTGAGAGAGCCATATCCTAATGGCTCTGATTTAACTTCAAAACCTCTTTCTCTCCCTCCCATCTTCCCTCTTTATCTCACTTAGTTTAGGAAGAACAAGGATTTAATGGATGCATAGGAAGTGCCTGTACTGAGAATCAGAGGAATTGGAGTCTAGTTCGATAACTGCTGATACATAATGCATATGAACTTTTCAAAGAATCATAAAAATCCTTCAGGAAAGATATTTAATCCAATGTCTCACAAACTTATTTGACTATATAGCCTTAAAAAAAAAACAAGTGAACATCTTAAGAACTAATTGTGGACACATTGAATAATATTTTATATAAAATTCACATAAGAAATAGCTGAAAATACTTGTGATGTTTAATCTGGTAAAGAGGAGACATAAGAAATATGTAAATAGGAATGCCTGGGTGGCTCAGTGGTTGAGCATCTGCTTTTGGCTCAGGGAGTGATCCTGCGGTCCTGGGATCAAGTCCCACACTGGGGTTCCCATGGGGAACCTGCTTCTCCCTCTGCCTATTTCTCTGCCTCTCTCTCTCTGTGTCTCTCATGAATAAATACAATATATTTTCATATAGAAAGAAATATGTAAATATATCTATACTTTTTCATTCTATTATATAGCATATATAATATATATATGCATTATATACACACACGTGTATACATTTCATTGAAGGATTTTAGTTTACCATATGCCTCTCTATGCTTCACATAAAGAATAATTTAATTTTTTTTTAGTAATCAAATATGTCCAATGACAAAATGGGTTACTTTATGAGGAAGAAAGTTTCTCATCACTAAAAATAGTCAAGATGTTGTTAGAGAAAATATAGGCAGTAATCTCTTTGACATAGGCCTTAGCAACATTTTTATAGATATGTCTCCTCAGGCAAGGGAAACAAAAGCAAAAATAAGCTATTGGAACTACACCAAAATAAAAAGCTTTTGCACAATGAAGGAAGCCATCAACAAAACAAACTGACAGTCTACTGAATGGGAGAAGATAATTACAAATTATATATCTAATAAGGTATTGTGATCTAAAATAAAGAACTTAAATAACACCAAAAACCCCACAAATAATCTGATTAATAAATGGGCAGAAGACCTGAATGGACACTTTTCCAAAGAAGACATTCAAATAGCCAACAAAAAACATGAAAAGATGCTCAGCATCACTCATCATCTAGGAAATGTAAATCAAAACCACAATGAGGTATCACTTTACACCAATCAGAATGGCTAGTATCAAAAAGATAATAACACGTGTTGGTGAGGATGTGGAGAAAAGGGAACCATCATGTACTTTTGGTGGGAATGCAAATTGGTGCAGCCACTGTGGCAAACAATATTAAAAAATTAAAAGTAGGAGGCAAGATGCCACAAGGGTCAGGGACTTCAGTTCATCTGGTCCCCTGAATTTAGATAGATAACTATCAAATCATTTTGAACACCTAGGGATTTAACCCGAGGTGTAAGAAAAGAAATACTGAATTCTGCAAATAGAAAAGCAACCACTTTTTGGAAGGTAATAAGAGATGTGGAGAAATGAATATGAGGGGATATATTTAAGGAGATGATTGGCAGGGGAAGGAGGCCTCTGTAAGTAGGCTACCAGAAAGTGGTGTAGTCCCAGAGCCCAATATTAGAACCTTTAGAAATCTGCTCCAGTGAGAGATGTCCCTGACTGAAAAGTGGCTTAGGTGGTGAAGTGGGACAGAATCCTAAGTGAAACAGTGTGGTCTCAGGATCTCTAGGGGGTCACAGAAAGAACAGGGGTTACTGAGCCTGCAGAGTTCCCAAGCATTGGAGAGGGGAAACCAGGGAGAGTTGCCAGCCTGGGAGGGGGCTTTTAGCTTAGTTCACCTGAACCATAAACCACAGCATGATTGGGCGACTGGTCTCTTGCAAGGGCCCTGCAAAGTACAGAAATGTAGCGATTAGGAGGAGGGGCGAGATGGCGGAAGAGTAGGGTCTCCAAATCACCTGTCTCCACCAAATTACCTAGAAAACCTTCAAATTATCCTGAAAATCTATCAATTCGGCCTGAGATTTAAAGAGAGAACACCTGGAATGCTACAGTGAGAAGAGTTTGTGCTTCTATCAAGGTAGGAAGACGGGAAAAAAGAAATAAAGAAACAAAAGGCATCCAAGGGGGAGGGGCCCCACGAGGAGCCGGGCTAAGGCTGGGGGTGTGTGTCCCAGGACAGGAGAGCCCCGTCCCGGAGACGCAGGAGCTGCACCAACCTTCCCGGGTGGAAAGGGGCTCGCAGGGAGTTGGAGCAGGACCCAGAAGGGCGAGGATGCCCTCGGGTTCCCTGGGACAGTAACAGAGCAACTGCGCGCCCAGGAGAGTGCGCCGAGCTCCCTAAGGGCTGCAGCGCGCACAGCGGGACCCGGAGCACCTCGGAGGGGCTCAGGCAGAGGAAGAGGCTCCGTGCGGAGGGGGCTGCGCGGTTCCAGGAGCAGATCGGGGGGGCTCGGGCGGCGGCTCCGCGGAGGGGGCTGCGCTGCCGGGAGCGCGAATCCAACAGCGCAGGCTCCGGAGCACAGGGGGCCGGGACACAGCCCAGGATCCGGTCTCCCCCTGGGACAGGCAGAGGCCGGGAGGGCCCAGGACAGCAAGGACGCTCCTGCCCCGAGCTGAGCAGATCAGCGGCCCCGCCCCGGAGCCTCCAGGCCCTGCAGACGGAGTTCCTGCCAGAGCTGAATCCAAGTTTCCAGAGCTGGCCCCACCACTGCGGTCGTTCCTCCTGGGGCCTCACGGGGTAAACAACCCCCACTAAGCCCTGCACCAGGCAGGGGCACAGCAGCTCCCCCAAGTGCTAACACCTGAAAATCAGCACAACAGGCCACTCTCCCAGAAGACCAGCTAGACGGACAACTTCCAGGGGAAGCCAAGGGACTTAAAGTACACAGAATCAGAAGATACTCCCCCGTGGTTCTTTTTTGTTTTTGTTTTTGTTTTTGTTTGTTTTGTTTTGTTGTGTTTTGTTTTGCTTTTTGATTTGTACCCTTCCCCCACCCCCCTTTTTTCTCCTTTCTTTTTCTTTCTCTTTTTCTTCTTTTTTTTTCGTTTTTTTCTTCCTTTTTTTTCTCTTTCACTTTTCTTTCCTTCTTTCTCTCCTCTCTTTTTCTCCTTTTCCCAATACAACTTGCTTTTGGCCACTCTGCACTGAGCAAAATGACTAGAAGGAAAACCTCACCTCAAAAGAAAGAATCAGAAACAGTCCTCTCTCCCACAGAGTTACAAGATCTGGATTACAATTCAATGTCAGAAAGCCAATTCAGAAGCACTATTATACAGCTACTGGTGGCTCTAGAAAAAAGCATAAAGGACTCAAGAGACTTCATGACTGCAGAATTTAGAGCTAATCAGGCAGAAATTAAAAATCAACTGAATGAGATGCAATCCAAACTAGAAGTCCAAACGACGAGGGTTAACAAGGTGGAAGAACGAGTGAGTGACATAGAAGACAAGTTGATACCAAAGAGGGAAACTGAGGAAAAAAGAGACAAACAATTAAAAGACCATGAAGATAGATTAAGGCAAATAAACGACAGCCTGAGGAAGAAAAACCTACGTTTAATTGGTGTTCCCGAGGGTGCCGAAAGGGCCAGAGGGCCAGAATATGTACTTGAACAAATTCTAGCTGAAAACTTTCCTAATCTGGGAAGGGAAACAGGCATTCAGATCCAGGAAATAGAGAGATCCCCCCCTAAAATCAATAAAAACCGTTCAACACGTCGACATTTAATAGTGAAGCTTGCAAATTCCAAAGATAAAGAGAAGATCATTAAAGCAGCAAGAGACAAGAAAGCCCTGACTTTTATGGGGAGGAGTATTAGGGTAACAGCAGACCTCTCCACAGAGACCTGGCAGGCCAGAAAGGGCTGGCAGGATATATTCAGGGTCCTAAATGAGAAGAACATGCAACCAAGAATACTTTATCCAGCAAGGCTCTCATTCAAAATGGAAGGAGAGATAAAGAGCTTCCAAGACAGGCAGCAACTAAAAGAATATGTGACCTCCAAACCAGCTCTGCAAGAAATTTTAAGGGGGAGTCTTAAAATTCCCCTTTAAGAAGAAGTTCAGTGGAACAATCCACAAAAGCAAAGACTGAATAGATATCATGATGACACTAAACTCATATCTCTCAATAGTAACTGAGAATGTGAACGGGCTTAATGACCCCATCAAAAGGCGCAGGGTTTCAGACTGGATAAAAAAGCAGGACCAATATAATTGTTGTCTACAAGAGACTCATTTTAGACAGAAAGACACCTACAGCCTGAAAATAAAAGGTTGGAGAACCATTTACCATTCGAATGGTCCTCAAAAGAAAGCAGGGGTAGCCATCCTTATATCAGATAAACTAAAATTTACCCCAAAGACTGTAGTGAGAGATGAAGAGGGACACTATATCATACTTAAAGGATCTATTCAACAAGAGGACTTAACAATCCTCAATATATATGCCCCGAATGTGGGAACTGCCAAATATATAAATCAATTATTAACCAAAGTGAAGAAATACTTAGATAATAATACACTTATACTTGGTGACTTCAATCTAGCTCTTTCTATACTCGATAGGTCTTCTAAGCACAACATCACCAATGAAACGAGAGCTGTAAATGATACACTGGACCAGATGGATTTCAGAGATATCTACAGAACTTTACATCCAAACTCAACTGAATACACATTCTTCTCAAGTGCACATGGAACTTTCTCCAGAATAGACCAGATATTGGGTCACAAATCGGGTCTGAACCAATACCAAAAGATTGGGATCGTCCCCTGCATATTCTCAGACCATAATGCCTTGAAATTAGAACTAAATCACAACAAGAAGTTTGGAAGGACCTCAAACACGTGGAGGTTAAGGACCATCCTGCTAAAAGATGAAAGGGTCAACCAGGAAATTAAGGAAGAATTAAAAACATTCATGAAAACTAATGAGAATGAAGATACAACCGTTCAAAATCTTTGGGATGCAGCAAAAGCAGTCCTAAGGGGGAAATACATCGCAATACAAGCATCCATTCAAAAACTGGAAAGAACTCAAATACAAAAGCTAACCTTACACATAAAGGAGCTAGAGAAAAAACAGCAAATAGATCCTACACCCAGGAGAAGAAAGAATTTAATAAAGATTCAAGCAGAACTCAACGAAATCGAGACCAGAAGAACTGTGGAACAGATCAACAGAACCAGGAGTTTGTTCTTTGAAAGAATTAATAAGACAGATAAACCATTAGCCAGCCTTATTAAAAAGAAGAGAGAGAAGACTCAAATTAATAAAATCATGAATGAGAAAGGAGAGATCACTACCAACACCAAGGAAATACAAACGATTTTAAAAACATATTATGAACAGCTATACGCCAATAAATTAGGCAATCTAGAAGAAATGTAAGCATTCCTGGAAAGCCACAAACTACCAAAACTGGAACAGGAAGAAATAGAAAACCTGAACAGGCCAATAACCAGGGAGGAAATTGAAGCAGTCATCAAAAACCTCCCAAGACACAAAAATCCAGGGCCAGATGGCTTCCCAGGGGAATTTTATCAAACGTTTAAAGAAGAAACCATACCTATTCTCCTAAAGCTGTTTGGAAAGATAGAAAGAGATGGAGTACTTCCAAATTCGTTCTATGAGGCCAGCATCACCTTAATTCCAAAACCAGACAAAGACCCCACCAAAAAGGAGAATTACAGACCAATATCCCTGATGAACATGGATGCAAAAATTCTCAACAAGATACTGGCCAATAGGATCCAACAGTTCATTAAGAAAATTATTCACCATGACCAAGTAGGATTTATCCCCGGGACACAAGGCTGGTTCAACACCCGTAAAACAATCAATGTGATTGATCATATCAGCAAGAGAAAAACCAAGAACCATATGATCCTCTCATTAGATGCAGAGAAAGCATTTGACAAAATACACCATCCATTTCTGATCAAAACTCTTCAGAGTGTAGGGATAGAGGGAACATTCCTCGACATCATAAAAGCCATCTATGAAAAGCCCACAGCAAATATCATTCTCAGTGGGGAAGCACTGGGAGCCTTTCCCCTAAGATCAGGAACAAGACAGGGATGTCCATTCTCACCACTGCTATTCAACATAGTACTGGAAGTCCTAGCCTCAGCAATCAGACAACAAAAAGACATTAAAGGCATTCAAACTGGCAAAGAAGAAGTCAAACTCTCCCTCTTCGCTGATGACATAATACTCTACGTAGAAAACCCAAAAGTCTCCACCCCAAGATTGCTAGAACTCATACATCAATTCGGTAGCGTGGCAGGATACAAAATCAATGCCCAGAAATCAGTGGCATTTCTATACACTAACAATGAGACTGAAGAAAGAGAAATTAAGGAGTCAATCCCATTGACAATTGCACCCAAAAGCATAAGATACCTAGGAATAAACCTAACCAAAGATGTAAAGGATCTATACCCTCAAAACTATAGAACACTTCTGAAAGAAATTGAGGAAGACACAAAGAGATGGAAAAATATCCATGCTCATGGATTGGCAGAATTAATATTGTGAAAATGTCAATGTTACCCAGGGCAATATACACGTTTAATGCAATCCCTATCAAAATACCATGGACTTTCTTCAGAGAGTTAGAAAAAATTATTTTAAGATTTGTGTGGAATCAGAAAAGACCCCGAATAGCCAGGGGAATTTTAAAAAATTCTGGGGGCATCACAATGCCAGATTTCAGGTTGTACTACAAAGCTGTGGTCATCAAGACAGTGTGGTACTGGCACAAAAACAGACAGATAGATCAGTGGAACAGAATAGAGAACACAGAAGTGGACCCTGAACTTTATGGTCAACTAATATTCGATAAAGGAGGAAAGACTATCCATTAGAAGAAAGACAGTCTCTTCAATAAATGGTGCTGGGAAAATTGGACATCCACATACAGAAGAATGAAACTAGACCACTCTCACCATACACAAAGATAAACTCAAAATGGATGAAAGATCTAAATGTGAGACAAGATTCCATCAAAATCCTAGAGAAGAACACAGGCAACACCCTTTTTGAACTCAGCCACAGTAACTTCTTGCAAGATACATCCACGAAGGCAAAAGAAACAAAAGCAAAAATGAACTATTGGGACTTCATCAAGATAAGAAGCTTTTGCATACCAAAGGATACAGTCAACAAAACTCAAAGACAACCTACAGAATGGGAGAAGATATTTCCAAATGACATATCAGATAAAGGGCTAGTTTCCAAGATCTATAAAGAACTTATTCAACTCAACACCAAAGAAACAAACAATCCAATCATGAAATGGGCAAAAGACATGAAGAGAAATCTCACAGAGGAAGATATAGACATGGCCAACATGCATATGAGAAAATGCTCTGCATCACTTGCCATCAGGGAAATACAAATCAAAACCACCATGAGATACCACCTCACACCAGTGAGAATGGGGTAAATTAACAAGGCAGGAAACAACAAATGTTGGAGAGGATGCGGAGAAAAGGGAACCCTCTTACACTGTTGGTGGGAATGTGAACTGGTGCAGCCACTCTGGAAAACTGTGTGGAGGTTCCTCAAACAGTTGAAAATATACCTGCCCTACGACCCAGCAATTGCACTGTTGGGGATTTACCCCAAAGATACAAATGCAATGAAACGCCGGGACACCTGCACCCCGATGTTTATAGCAGCAATGGCCACAATAGCCAAACTGTGGAAGGAGCCTCGGTGTCCAACAAAAGATGAATGGATAAAGAAGATGTGGTTTATGTATACAATTGAATATTACTCAGCTATTAGAAATGACAAATACCCACCATTTGCTTCAACGTGGATGGAACTGGAGGGTATTATGCTGAGTGAAGTAAGTCAGTCGGAGTAGGACAAACATTATATGTTCTCATTCATTGGGGGTATATAAATGATAGTGAAAGGGAATATAAGGGAAGGGGGAAGAAATGTGTGGGAAATATCAGAAAGGGAGACAGAACGTAAAGACTGCTAACTCTGGGAAACGAACTAGGGGTGGTAGAATGGGAGGAGGGCGGGGGGTGGGAGTGAATGGGTGACGGGCACTGGGGGTTATTCTGTATGTTAGTAAATTGAACACCAATAAAAAATAAATTAAAAAAAAAGAAATATAGCGATTATCTACCTTCCTCTTTGAGGATCTATGTGGGCACTCATTGCAGGAGTCTGCAGACAAAAGTGTGGCACACAAAAACATGAAGATTACTTATCCTTAAGGGATTACTGAAGAAAGACGACCACAATCTTTCAGCTCTGGGGCTGGAGATTGAGGCATAGCCATTTTTATTTTCATTCTCTAAGAGAAGCAGAAAGCCTTCAGGGAACAAAAGCCACATAAAGCAACCAGTAGCGGCCCACACTGAACTTCACACCCTGGTTGGGGTGGGTTGCACCACCCTGGCAAGGGCTGGTGCAACTCCACGCAGACAAAGGTACCTGAGAAACAGTGCAGCAGGCACCTCCTGCAGAAGAAAGACTGAAACAACAGGTGAACACTAAGTTTTATGGAGCATACAGGACTGCAAAACTCCTGGGCTAGGGAAAAACAATATATAGAATGTGAGTATTTTTCTCAAAATTCCTTTATCTTTTAGTTTAAAATTTTTTCTTCTTTTATTTCCTTTTCAACAAGTTTCTTATTTTACCAACTCTTTGTTTTTAAGTATTTTTTAAACTTTTATTATTTACATTTACATTATATATATATACTCTTCATTTTTGGCTTTCTTTCAATATATCCAATTTTATTTTTGTATGTACATATGTTTTGCTCTCTTTAAAATTTTGGAATTTCGTGTCTTCTAGCAGACTAAAATACATCCAGGATCAAGTACATCACCCTGTTTTATCCACCTGGGAGATTATATTTTTCTTCCCTTCATCTTTTTTTTTTTTCCTTTTTAGTTTCTGATCTCTTTGGGTTTGTTTAGTGTGTATTTCACTTGAGTCATGGTTGATATTTTTTATTTTGTTCATTGGTTCATCCATTCTTCTGTGGTCAAAAGGACTATAAGGAGGAATTCACAACAAAATGAGGAACCAGACATAATACTCTCTGGCACAGATCTAATCAATATGGATATAAGTAAGGTGTCAGAGAGTTGGAATTTAGGATAACAATTATAAAGTTACTACCTGGGCTTGAAAAAGCATAGAAGTCACTAGTGAATTTCTCAGTGTAGGAATGAAATCTAATCAGGCCCAATTAAAATGCTCTAACTGAGATGCAGTCTAAATTGGATGCTCTAACAGCTAGGTTAAAGAAGGCAGAAGATAAAATAAGTGACATAGAAGAAAAGTTGATGGAAAGGAAGGAAGCTGAAGAAAATAGAGAAAA
Organism: Canis lupus baileyi; assembly: GCF_048164855.1. Taxonomy (NCBI): domain Eukaryota; kingdom Metazoa; phylum Chordata; class Mammalia; order Carnivora; family Canidae; genus Canis; species Canis lupus. Next base: position 52,583,886 of record NC_132876.1, on the reverse strand, counting down.
ACAACTAATGGAACATAAGGAGAGGCTTTGAGAAATCAGTGATGCCATAAAATGAAAGAATATTAGAATTTGGGGGGAAACCTGAGGAAGAAGAAAGAGAAAGAGGTGTGTGTCCTGAAAGCTCTGTATCTCTCCTTCCATTCTAAATGACAGCCCTGTTGGGTAAAGCATTCCTGGCTGCATGTTTTTCTCATTGACTACCTTGAATATATCATGTAAGACCTTTCTGGCCTGGAGGTATCTGTGGATAGGTCTATCTCCAACCTAATGTTTCTACCATTGTAGTTTAAGAACCTCTTGCTTGAGCTGCTTTCAGGATTTTCTCTTTGTCTCTGAAATTTGCAAGCTTCACTATTAAATGTTGGGGTGTTGATCTATTTTTATTGATTTTGGGAAGTGTCCTCTCTACCTCCTGGACTTGAATGCCTGTTTCCTTCCTCAGATTAGGGAACAAATAATAGCTGAGAACTTCCCTAATTTATATGTTGACTGATTAGGTAATCTGGAAGAAATGGATGTGTTCCTGGAAACCTATAAATACCAAAACTGAAATAAGAATAAATTTAAAACTTGAACAGACCCATAACCAGCAAGAAAATTGAATCAGTAATCAAAAATCTCCTGACAAACAAGGGTCTAGGGACAGATGGTTTCCCAGGGAAATTCTGCCAAACACTTTAAGAACTAATACCTATTATTCTGCAGCTGTTTCAAAAATAGAAATGGAAGGAAAACTTCCAAACTTGCTCTATGAGGCCTGCATTACCTTGATCCCAAAACCAAAGAACCCATCAAAAAAGGAGAATTATACACCAATATTCCTGATAACATAGATGCCAAAATTCTAATCAAGGTACTACCCAATAGGATCCAACAGTACATTAAAATGATTATTCACCATGACTAAGTGGGATTTATTCTTGTGCTGCAGGAGTGGTTCAACATTCACAAATCAATCAATGTGATACATCACATTAATAAAAGAAAGGACAAGAACCATATGATCCTCTCAATTAATGCAGAAAAAAATTGACAAAATACAGCATCCTTTCTTGATTAAACCTCTCCATGGTCTAAAGGATACAGGGAACATACCTCTACATAATAAAAGCCATCTACAAAAATCCCACAGAAGGTACCATTCTCAATGGGGGAAAACTTAGAGCTTTTCCTTTAAGCTCAGGAACATGACAGGGATGCCCACACTCAACACTGTTTTTCAACATAGTAATAAAAGCTCTAGCCTCAGCAATGAGACAACAAAAAGAAATAAAAGGCATTCAAATTGTCAAAGAAAAAGTTAAACTCTCACTCTTGGCAGATGACATGATACTTTATGTGGAAAACCCCAAAGACGCCAAGTAAAAGTTTCTAGAACTCATACAGGAATTCAGCAACGTGGCAGGATATAAAATCAAAGCAGAGAAATCAGTTGTGTTTCTTTACACTAAACATGAGACAAAAGAAAGAGAAATTAAGGAATTGATCCCATTTACAATTGCACCGAAACCATAAGATACCTCGGAATAAAGCTGACCGAAGAGGTAAAGTATCTGTACTACAGAACACTTATAAAAGAAATTGAGGAAGACACAAAGAGATGAAAAAACATTCCATGCTCATGGATTGGAAGAATAAATGTTGTGAAAATGTCTATGCTTTGCAGAGCACTCTACACATTCAATGCAATCCCTATCAAAATACCATCAACAATTTTCACAGAGCTGGAACAAATAATCCTAAAATTTGTATGGAACCAGAAAAGACACTAAATAGCCAAAGCAATGTTGAAAAAGAAAACCAAAGCTGATGGCATCGAAGGCCTGATTTCAAGCTATATTACAAAGCTGTGATCGTCAAGACAGTATGGTGCTGGCACAAAAACAGACACATAGATCAATGGAACAGTAGAGAGAACCCAGAAATGGACCACAACAATATAGTTACCTAATCTTTAACAAAGCAGGAAAGAGGGATCCCTGGGTGGCGCAGCGGTTTGGCGCCTGCCTTGGGCCCAGGGCGCGATCCTGGAGACCTGGGATCGAGTCCCACGTCGGGCTCCTGGTGCATGGAGCCTGCTTCTCCCTCTGCCTGTGTCTCTGCCTCTCTCTCTCTCTCTGTGTGACTATCATAAATAAATAAATAAATAAATAAATAAATAAATAAATAAAGCAGGAAAGACTATCCAATGGAAAAAATACAGTCTCTTCAACCAATATTGTTGGGAAAATAAGACAGCCACATGCAAAAGAATAAAACTGGACCATTTTTTTTACATCATACACAAAAATAAATTCAAAATGGATGGAAGACTAAAATGTGAGACAGGAATCCTTCAAGATCCTGTTAAAACAAACAGCAACCTCTTTGACTTTGGCCACAGCAACATCTTGCTAGACACGTCTCTAAAGGCACGGGAAACAAAAGCAAAAATGAACTATTAGGACTTCATCAAGAGAAAAAGCCTTTTCATAGCAAAGGAAACAGTCAACAAAACTAAAAGGCAACCTACAGAATGGGAGAAGATATTTGCAAATGATATATCAGATAAAGGGCTAGTATCCAAGATCTATAAAGAACTTATTAAACTCAACAGCAAAGAAACAATCCAATCATGAAATGGGCAAAAGACATGAAGAGACATTTCTTCAAAGAAGACATACAGATGGCCAACAGAAACATGAAAAAAAATGCTCAACATCACTTGGCATCAGGGAAATAAAAATCAAAACCACAATGAGATACCACCTCCCACCAGTCAAAATGGCTAAAATTAACAAGTCAGGAAGTAACAGATGTTGGCAAGGATATGGAGAAAGGGGGACCCTTTTATATTGTTGGTGGAAATGCAAGCTGGTACAGCCACTCTGGAAAATCGCATGGAGGTTCCTCAAGAAGTTAAAAGTAGACCTCTTCTATGATGCAACAATTGTACTAATCAGTATTTACCCCAAAGACACAAATATATTCATCCAAAGGGGCACCTGCACCCCAATGTCTATGGCTGGAGTGTCCAAACTGTGGAAAGAGTTGAGATGTCCATTGGCAGATGAATAGATAAAGAAGATGTGGTATATACATACATGCAATGAAATATTACTTAGCCATCAGAAAGGATGAATACCTACCATTTGCATTGATGTGGATGGACGTGGAGCATATTATGCTAAGTGAAATAAGTCAATCAGAGAAAGACAATTATCATATGGTTTCACTCATATTTGGAATACAGGAAGCAGTAGAGGATCATAGAGGAAGGGAGGCAAAACTGAATGGGAAGTCATCAGAGAGAGAGAAAAATGGTGAGAGGCTCTTAACTATAGGAAATACACTGAGGTTTAATGGAGGGGAGGTGGATGGGGGAATCGTGTAATTGGGTGATGGGCATTAAGAAGGGCACGGAATCTGAGAGTAATAATGTACTATATGTTGGCTAATTGAATTTAAATTAAAAAGAATTAAAAATAGAAATACCATATGATACACTAATTTCAGTACTGGTTATTTACACAAAGAAAACAAAAAACACCAATTAAAAAAGGTATATGCACTCCTATATTTATTGTGGCATTATTTACAATAGCCAATATATGGAAGGAACCTAAGTGTCCATTGATAGATGGATGGCTAAGTGAGATGGATCACCCCCATACACACACATTCAAATATTATCCACCAATATCACTATATGCCAAGTGAATGAGTCAGATATTTGAGCATAAGACAGGTATGTTTTGCTAGGTGGAATGTTGGAGCTTGGGTAGATAAGCTGGGAGGCAGGGGAAGAAACTGAAAGGTCTAAAAATAAATATTTCTTGGGGCCATCTTTGGATCAACCTCTTTTATTTATTTTTATCTATCTATTTGAGAAAGAGAGAGAGAAAGAAAGAGAGAGAGAGCACAAAGAAGGGCAGAAAGAGAGAGAGAATCTTAAACAGGCTCCATGTTCAGTGTAGAGCCAGACACAGGGCTAAATGTCAGGATCCTGAAATCATGACCTGAGCTGAAATCAAGAGTGAGATGCTTAACTAACTGAGCCATTCAGGTACACCTGGATCCATCTCTTTTAAATCTGGAGATGTAGGAAAATGAGGGGCTCAAAAATATTTAACTGGGAAAACACAGATACCAATTCATCTGAACAGAAGCCAGAAATAGCACTGAGAAAGGATCCTGGAGTAACATTCCCAACCCTGACTTTGCCAGACCCTACCTCTTTAGTTGCAGAGTCCTAAGGAGAATAGGAGTTGTGGAAGGAGGGTATAGAGACTTGGTGGTAGTGGCATGACACATGGGTGGTGCAGGCAGCAGCTGGTATAAAGTATTTCAAAGTTTTAAAAACCTGTATGATGACATAGGTGTGTTCCAGCTGACTATCAGTGCTAGCCCTGGGAAGAAACAGACAAACAAAAGAGGCAAACAGAAAGCTTATAAAGTAAAACAGCAGCAGGAAAAAAAAATCATTTAGTAACATAGTGAATTCATCAAAATCCCTGAATTATGATTTATCCTCGAATACATATACTGAATTTGACACCATTTTTTAGATAAAATGAATTTGATAGCTTTTTATATCTTAACTGATAATACTATTTCCCCCTGGGCTGGAAACATCTCACTAAGTCTAACCTTTTTAATCTTTTTATTTTTACCCTCACACAATCTTAAAAGGAATATCAAGCTTTTGTTTTACATTTAAAAAATTCTATGTACCTGGTTTACAAATCATAATACAACTCCTCATGCACCAAAATTACTTTGACAAGTAGAAATTTGAATGGTAACAGCCTCTTAGCAGAAATCCACATTTTCCCATAATTCCCTACAATGCAAGGCTTGTACATCCTCTAAAGAAGACATGTGCTACTACAGGCAAGGTTAGATTGCCTTTATAGAGTTGAGCAGAGCTTCCATTTTTTTTTTTTGAATAGTGCCAGATAAGCACTCTATAAAGGCTCTACCACACTTCATTCAGTGGCAGTACTTCCCCAAATGTGTAACTACACTCAGTGTACATCAGATTGGAAAAATAGAAATTGCATTAAAAAATGTGTGGTTGAATTTCTATATTCTTTGCAACTGATGTCACCACCTGGAGGGTTCAAATAGATAATAAAATTTATTTGAGGAAAGGTGTATCAAATACCTCTGTATGGAGAAAAAAGCTCTTCAAGGAAGCCCCCCACAGGGCCTCAGGTAATTCTTACTTAGCAAAATCTCACTTAAAACACATCTCCCCTTTCTCTTGGGATCTTCTGTAATCTTGGTGATTAGATCGATCAGTACCGACAGTAGTTGCTCTTTGCTCAGAGAATTTACTCAGGTTGTATGGGGCTCATTCTGTTTTGTTTTGTTTTGTTTTTTCAAATTTTAAAATCAAGTATTGAGAACATTTTACTTATTAACGAATTTCTCAATGTGGTTATCGATCCATGATTCTATGTTGAATTCTCCAGGGGAAAATCTGAACCCCAAAAGTCTTCATTTCATTATTTTGGAATGATTAATGCAAATCATGCCTCTAGCCTCTATCATGCACAAGACTGGTCTTCTCTGGGACAAGTACATACCTAATTTTTATTCTCTATCCCTACTGTCAAACATAATGCCAAAATGATAATTAAGTATTGAACAAATCATATTTTTAGTATGAATGAAATACTAAATAAATGGCATGAAGTAATAAAGAAAATGTCTAGCATGTAAAAGCTCACTTGCTTTGCTTTTTACTGTATGAAATTCACTTATATTGGGTAATCTACACAAATAACTACTTGCAAACTTATAGAAAGAAGTGTTACATGTTGGATTTAATCTGGAAAGACATAGATAGCTGTCATGAGCATGCTACGAAGACACACACACAATTTGTGTCTTTCCACAATGTCAGTTTTATTCAATCATATGACAAAGTTAATCATAATTATTAAGCAGGTTTAGGATTTCAAACTTAGTGAAATTTGACCATGTGATTAAACTTGGCTCCTTACATAGCACATAGAGCAAGACATAAGACAAACCACACAACAAACAAGATAACAGAAGAATGCAGGAAATTATTGAACCAAACTGGAAGTCAGTCTATGAACACACAGTTGAGATAAGGCCTGGGGCCGGTCTGGGTCATCTCTTGGCATTAACTGTTTATGTTCAAGCCATAAAGTTTCTTGGTTCTGTTCAGAGGTCAATTGGGCAGAACTTTCAGTGGCAGTTGTCTTTTTTAAGTGGTCAGACACAGAGGAGTCATGTCTGAGGAGTCTGACAGTTTGCTGCAAAAATCCTCCCCCTTTTAAAGGATTTAACCATTCTTGGGCCCTTGCAGACCTCTTCTAGTTCTGCTTGTTATTAGCTGTGGGGTGTCAGCTGATGCTGTTCCTCGTGATATTTTGTAGCTGCAGTACATTTGACTACTTGTGACATTGCTTGACACAGGCTCCTGCATGATATGAGAGACTCCATTTTGCTTTCTACAATAGCCCTTTAGTTTTTCCAAATGTCACTTTTCTTTAAAAGTTATTTTGTAGGAAAGAAGGAACAAACAAAAATACTATGTGATTGAAAATTTAAAGGAAAACCATGATACTTCCCCAAAAGTATTCTTGACATTGGAATCTCTTTGATCTTGTAATTGCTAAAACCTTGGTTTATTGACCTGTTACAATCTATCAATATTTATTGTACTTGTGCCAGATAACCAGGAAGTATTTTGTTTTCTTGTGTAATGCTTCTCTATTGTGCATGCATAATATAAAGAAGTACAAACTGTTGTAATGGGAATTTCTCAAATACATAAGCTATAAAAATAATGCATTGAGCAGATATAAATGCTATGCATTTTTCATAAATGCAAAGAATTTGAAAGTCAGGAAGATTTTAATTATAAATGCTATTTTTTAGCCTTCATCATAAAACCTCCATGAGACCAAAAATGTTTAACTTTGATCCCATTCCTCTAAGATAGAGAAGGAGGAAGATATTAAAAAGAGTCTCTGTTCTGCCTTCTAAGATCATTATTTTCTAGAAGTGTATCCTATTCCAGTAAGAAAGAAATGTCCAATTGATCTTAGAAATATGCTGTTCCATGGCTGCAGTTTCTTTATCTGAAATCATCGTCTGGTATTTTAAATTTATAACCAATTGGCTGGTGCAGTGTGGTTTTCAGTTGCTGAAAATTTATAGCCCATTACAATAGTGAGGTTTGAAGTAATTTCCTGGATTGTATTTGGTGCCTAAATCCCTACAAACTGATTTTTTGTTATTCTCTTGACTCCTGTCCCAGTGGGAAAATTTGGTCATTTTATTTGGGTAGATCTGATATAAGGAACACTAACTATATATATATATATATGTTTGGCAGGATTGTAATCATGGGTTTGAGAGAAATTTGAGGCTAAAACATTAAAACACATCTGAAAAATTCCAGGAGAAGTTAATTCTGTATGATCACTTCAACAGTTCTTGGACCTTAAGACAAGGTCACTGTTGTTGTTGTCATGGTAATCTGGGTTATGGGGAAAAAGTCAATCTCTTTTTATAACAAGATAAGAAACAATTTTTCCCCTGAAGGAAATTATTCATTTCCATAAGCATGCACAACTGGAGGACTAGTGGTCAAGTTCCAAAGAGGAAATTATACTTAACAGATGAAAGCTCAGAAGATAACTCTTACAAAAAGGAAATGCATAGCAATCTAGGGTCTATTGAGAAGCTTAATTTTTATTAATGACAATGAAGTTTATTATGAAAGCTAAGATCAATCTGGATAACAATAGCATCTTCCTCTTGGGTTGTTTTGATCAAAATTGGGTAAAGGTTAAAGGACATTTGGAATAAAGGTTCATTCTTGGTTGCAAACTAACATTCCTGTTGGAGTCATAGCACCAGACATTTCAGAGTTTGGCAAAATCAGATTAAGCAAGTGCAAGTGTCGATTAAAACACAGACTGTCTGAAAGCAAAAGAAACAACTCTTTATCTCACCTTGCTCTTCTAAATTGGACCTACAGCTGGATTACTTTTTAATTAATTAATTAATTAATTAATATGTATATTTTCATAGGAGTTTGATTTGCCAACATATACTATAACAACCAGTACTCATCCCATCAAGTGCTGCTCTCAGTACCCATCACCCAGTGACCCCATCCCCCCACCAACCTCCCCTTCTACTACCCCTTGTTCCCTTTACAAAGTTAGGAGTCTCTCATGTTTTATCACCCTCTCTAATTTTTCCACAATTTTCTCTCATTTCCCCTATAATTCCTTAAACTATATTTTATATTCCATATATGAGTGAAACCATAAAATGATTGTCGTTTTTATATATATATATATCACATCTTCTTTATCCATTCATCTTTCAATGAACACTGAGACTCTTTCCACAATTTGGCTATTGTGGACATTGCTGCTATAAACATTGAGGTGCAGCTGTCTTGGTTTTTCACTGCATCTGTATCTTTGGGATAAATCCCCAGTAGTGCAATTGCTGGGTGGTAGGGGAGCTCTATTTTTCACTCTTTGATAAACCTCCACACAGTTTTCCAGAGTGGCTGTACCAGTTCACATTCTCACCAACAGTGCAGAAGGATTCCCCTTTCTCCACATCCTCTCCAATATTTGTGGTTTTCTGTCTTCTTAATTTTCACCATTCTCACTGGTGTGAGGTGGTATCTCATTGTGGTATTCATTTATATTTCCCTGATGGTAATTGATGCAGAGCATTTTCGCATGTGCTTCTTGGCCATGTCTATGTCTTTGTTGGTGAAATTTCTGCTCATGTCTTTTGCCCATTTCATGATTGGATTGTTTGTTTCTTTGGTGTTGAGTTTAATAAGTTCTTTATAGATCTTGGATACTAGCCCTTTATCTGATATGTCATTTGCAAATATCTTTTCCCTTTCTGTAGGTTGTCTTTTAGTTTTGCTGACTGTTTCTTTCGCTGTGCAGAAGCTTTTGATCTAGATGAAGTCCCAATAATTCGTTTTTGCTTGTTTCTCTTGCCTTTATAGATGTATCTTGCAAGAAGTTGCTGTGGCCAAGTTCAAAAAGGATGTGGCCTGTGTTCCTCTAGGATTTTGATGGATTCTTGTCTCCCATTTAGATCTTTCATCCATTTTGAGTTTATCTTTGTGTATGGTGTAAGAGAATGGTCCAGTTTCATTCTTCTGCACGTGGCTGTCCAATTTTCCCAGCACCATTTACTGAAGAGTCTGTCTTTTTTTCCAGTGGATAGTCTTCCTGCTTTGTCGAATATTAGTTGACCATAGAGTTGCGGGTCCACTTCTGGGTTCTCTATTCTGTTCCATTGATCTATGTGCCAGTACCACACTGGGGATCACAGCTTTGTAGGACAACTTAAAATCCAGCATTGTGATGCCCCTGGCTCTGGTTTTCTTTTTGATTATTCCCCTGGCTATTCGGGGTCTTTTCTGATTCCACACAAATCTTAAGATGATTTGCTCCAACTCTTTGAACAAAGTCCATGATATTTTCATAGGGATTGCATTGAACATGTAAATTGCCCCAGTAGCATAGACATTTTCACAATATTAATTCTTCCAATCCATGAGCATGGAATATTTTTCCATCTCTTTGTGTCTTCCTCAATTTCTTTCACATGTATTCTGTAGTTTTTAGGGTATAGATCCTTTATCTCTTTGGTTAGGTTTATTCCTAGATATCTTAGGCTTTTTGATGCAACTGTAAATGGGATTGACTCCTTTATTTCTCTTTCTTCAGTCTCATTGTGACTGTAGAGAAATGCCACTGATTTTTGTGCATTGATTTTGTATCCTGCCACATTGCTGAATTGCTGTATGGGTTCCACCAATCTTAGAGTGGAGTCTTTTGGGTTTTATACATACAATATCATGTCATCTGAGAAGAGGGAAAGTTTGACTTCTTTTTTGCCAATTTGAATGCCATTTATTTCTTTTTGTTGCCTGATTGCCGAGGCTAGGGCTTCTACTACTATATTGAATAACAGGTGAGAGTGGTAATTCGTGTCATGTTCCTGATCTTAGGCAAAAGGCTCTCAGTTTTTCCCCATTGAGAATAATATTTCCTGTGGAATTTTCATAGATGGCTTTTAAGATGCTGAGGAATGCTCCCTCTACCCATACACTCCAAAGAGTTTTGATCAGGAATGGATGCTGTATTTTGTCAAATGCTTTCTCTGCATCTATTGAGAGGATCATATGGTTCTTGTTTTTTCTCTTGTTGATGTGATCTACCAGGTTGATTGTTTTACGAGTGTTGAACCACTCTTGCATCCCAGGGATAAAACCAACTTGGTCATAAGGAATAATCTTACTATACTGTTGGATGCTATTGGTTAGCATCTTGTTGACAATTTCTGCATCTGTGTTCATCGGGGATATTGGTCTATAATTCTTTTTGGTGGGGTCTTTGTTTGGTTTTGGAATTAAGGTGATGTGGCCTCATAAATGAGTTTGGAAGTATTCCGTCCCTTTCTATCCTTCAGAACAACTTTAGTAGAATAGGTATTGTTTCTTTTTGAAACGTTTGATAGAATTCCTCTGAGAAGACATCTGGCCTTGGACTTTTGTGTTTTGGGGGGGTTTTGATGACTGCTTCAATTTCCACCCTATTTATCAGCCTGTTCAGGTTTTCTATTTCTTCTTGTTCCAGCTTTGGCAATTTGTGATTTTCCAGAAATGCATCCATTTCTTCTAGATTGCCTAATTTGCTGGCATATAGCTGCTCACAATATGTTTTTAAAATCATTTATATTTCCTTGGTATTGGTGGTGATCTCTCCTCTTTCATTCATGATTTTATTAACTTGAGTCTTTTTTCTTTTTATTATTAAAAAGCTGGCTAACGGTTTATCTATCTTATTAATTCTTTCAATGAATCAACCTCTGGTTTTGTTGATCAGTTTTGTAGTACTTCTGGGCTCTATTTCATTGGGTTCTGCTTAAATCTTTATTACCTCTCTTCTTCTGTTTGGTGCATGTTTTATTTGCTGTTCTTTCTCCTGTTCCTTTAGGTGAGAGGTTAGCTTGTGTATTTGAGTTTTTTCCAATTTTTTGAGGGACGCTTTTATTGCGATGTGTTTCCCTCTTAGGACTGCTTTTGATGTATCCCAAGGACTTTGAAGGGTTGTATCTTCATTTACTTTAGTTTCCATGAATCTTTTTAATTCTTCTCTAATTTCGTGGTTGGCCCATTTGTCTTTTAGTAGGATGCTCATTAATCTCCACATGTTAGAGTTTCTTCCAAATTTATTCTTGTGATTGAGTTATAGTTTCAAAGTGTTGTGATCTGAAAATTTGCAGGGGACAATCCCAATCTTTTGGTATCAGTTGAGAGTCTTTTGTGACCCAGTATGTGGTTTATTTTAGGGAAAGTTCCATGTGCACTTGAGAAGAATGTGTATCCAGTTGCGTTCAGATGCAAGGTTTTGTATATATCTGTGAAATCCATCTGGTGCAGTGTATCACTGCACTGTATCACTTTAAGTGTATCATTTAAAGCCTTTGTTTCTTTGGTGATGTTGTGCTTAGAATATCTGTCCTTTGTGGAAGTGCCATATTGAAGTCTCCTACTCTTAGTGTATTATTATCTAAGTATGTCTTTACTTTGGTTACTAATTGATATACTTGGCAGCTCCCACATTAGGGGCATAAATATTCATGATTGCTAGGTCTTCTTGTTGGATAGACCCTTTAAGTATGATATAGTGTCTCTCTTCATCTCTTACTACAGTCTTTGGGATAAAATTTAATTTATCTGATATAAGGATTGGTACCCCAGCTTATTTTGAGGACCATTTGAATGGTAAATGTTTCACCACCCTTTCATTTTCAGGCTGTAGGTTTCCTTCACTCTAAAATGAGTCTCTTGTAGACAGCAAATAGATGGGTCTTATTTTTTTATCTAGTCCAAAATCCTGCTCTTTTGTTGGGATCATTTAGCCCATTCACATTCAGAATAACAATTGAAAGATATTAATTTAGTGTCTTCATAATATCTATTTAGTCTTTGTTTTTGTGGATTATTTATTTGGGCTTCCTCTTTACAGGGTTCTCCTTAATATTTCTTGCAGAGCTGCTTTGGTGGTCACATATTCTTTCTGTTTCTGCCTATCTTTGAAGCTCTTTATCTCTCCTATTCTGAATGAGGGCCTTGCTAGATAATGTATTCTTGGCTACATATTCTTCCCCTTTAGTACCCTGAATATATTCTGCCAGCCCCTTTTGGCCCGCCAGGTCTCTGTGGAGAGTTCTGTTGTTAATCTGATATTTCTCCCCATATAAGTTAAGAGTCTCTTGTCTCTTGGGCATCCCTGGGTGGCTCAGTGGTTTAGTGCCTGCCTTAGGCCCAGGGCATGATCCTGAGGCCCCAGGATTGAGTCCCACATTGGGGTCCCTGCATGGAGCCTGCTTCTCCCTCTGCCTGTGTCTCTGCCTCTCTCTCTCTCTCTCTCTCTCTCTCTCTGTGTGTGTGTGTACATCTCTCATGAATAAATAAATAAAAAATCTTAAAAAAAAGAATCTCTTGTCTCTTATGGCTTTAAGGATTTTCTCTTTACCTTTGGAATTTGCAAATTTTACAATTAAATGTAGTGTTGTTGAATGTTTTTTATTGATTTGGGGGGGGGCTCTCTATCTCCTGGATCTGAATATCTATTCCCCTCCCCAAATTAGGGAACTTCTCATCCATGATTTGTACAAATATGCTCTCTAGCCCTCTGTCCCTCTCAGCATTTTATGGAACGCAATTATACGTAGATTCTTCCTTCTGAGGCTATCATTTGTTTCCCTTATCCTTTCCTTAATGTCTCTTAATTGTTTTTCTCTTTTTTCCTCAACTTCCTTCCTTGCCATCAACTTGTCTTCTATGTCGCTCATTCTTTCTTCCACCTCATTAACCCTTTTTGTTAGGACCTGCAGTTTGGATTGCATCTCATTTAATTGATTTTTAATTTCAGCCTTATTAGATCTAAATTCTGCAGTCATGAATTTGCTTGAATTCTTTATGCTTTTTTTCCAGAGCCACCAGTAGCTTTATAATTTTGCTTCTGAATTGGCTTTGTGACATTGAATTGAAATATAAATTCTCTAACTCTGTGGCAGAGAGTATCATTTCTGATTCTTTCTTTTGTGGTGATTTTTTTCCTTCTAGTCGTTTTGCTCAGTGCAGAGTGTCTGTTTGAGTGGGCTGAGTCAAGAATACCAACCATGGCCTAGGGAAATTTCACCCTAGGTGATTCTGATGAGGTCAGAAATCAGGATATAAAAACAAAGATTGGAACAAAATAAAAGAAAAGGACCACTAATGTTAAAAGCAAAATTTAGAATAAATGAGTAAATAATAAAAGGCCCAGAATCCCAAAGAAGAAGAAAAATAAAAGAAAAAGGAAGTGTAAAAATAGCTAAATTGAAGAGGAAAAAAGATAAAAGAGAAAAAAAGAAGATAAAAAAGGAGGTACTGGGAGATGGTGGTTGTGAAAAAGTAGAAGTGGCAGGAGATTGTAGTCTACCTGAGGGGTCCTAGAGGTGATCCTCTTTGTTCTGAATGTATTAAGTTTTGTATATTAGAAGATGCTCAGTCCCAAAATTTTATAAACCAGCAATACTTGCAGAAAGCCCCAATATTGACCACCAAAACATATATGAGATAAAAGAGGGGGCCAGAATGGGAATGAAGAGAGAATATAGTCTCACAGAATGAACCAGTATAGTGTTCCACTTGGTTCTGGGTGCATGCTGGTCATATTTTAGAAGGTATTAACTTCCTCCATTGTACAACAAAACAAGGCAGAGAAGAAAAAAAAAACACAAAACAAAAACCCATATCTAGTATATCGCCCAAAATTAAATTGAGTAAAAGGGAATCTAGTAGTGGAAGATATGTCTAAGACAGATAATTGTAGAAATATGAAAGTCAAAAAGGAAGAAACTCAAAAATGAAGAAGTGGTAAAATATGGTAGTTAAGGTGGGAAAAAAGAAGAAATATCAGAAATTTTTAGTGTGATATAAAAACGCGTGTTACTGGAAAAAAGGGGAAAAAAGGAGGGGTACCTTCTAGTTCTATATACTATAAATCCCTCGACTTCCCCTGGAGCTTTCCAGTGCTGTTTGGTGAGGAAGTTGCTCTTCCCCTGTTCTTCCAGCTGGTCTTCTCGGGGAGGGGTCTGCTGTGCTGATTTTCATGTGTGTGTACCTGGCGGAGATGCCCTGCCCCCTGCCAGGTGTGTGGCTCAGTGGGAGCTGTTTATCCTATGAAGCCTCTGTTCCCTAGAGGCCCCGCCTCTCAGAGGCACAAGATGAAACAAGGAGGAAAAACAATAGTGTTGGCAGCCAGAATTCCAGCTCTGGAGTCGGCTCCCAACTAGTAACTTATGCAGTCACCCAGTCTGCACTGGCCTAGATGCTTCCAGTCGGGTGCAGGTGCGCTGATCTGCACAGCTTGCAGGGTGCCCGGCGGCTGGAGAGCCCTCACTGTCCTGTGCCCTCCCCTCCTCCACCTGTCCCAGGGATTGCAGGATCCTGGGCTTTGTTCACTTGGTGCCCTAGGATCCAGGGCCCTGTGCTGCTGGAATCCCACTCCCAGGGGACTTGGATCCTGAAGGCAGCAGGGCACAGACCCCTCTGTCCCTAGCCTCCCGCCTGACCTACCGGCTTCTCCTCAATGCCCTGCCAGGAGCGCGCTCCAGCCCTTTACTAAGATAGGCTCACAGTCCTTGACGTGCTCTCCCCTGGGCACACTTCCTCTATTAGTGACTCCGGGAAACTGGAGGCTTCACTGCCCCTCCTGCGATTCTGCCCAATTTCCCTGCTAAGTGCCTTCCCATCTGGGAAGAATCCAGTACAGATTTTTTAAAGTTCCCATTTCTCCGGGGCTGGGCTTTCCTGTCCCGGAGGCTTTCGCTGCCTGGCCTTAGCCCGACTCCTTGTGGGGCCCCTCCCCCACTTGATTCTTTTTTATTTTATTTTTTCCACCTTCTACATTGCTAGAAGCACAAACCCTTCTGTCTATAGCATTCCAGCTGTTCTCTCTTTAAACCTCATGTTAAATTTGTAGGTGTTCAGGATGTTTTGAAAGTAATCTAGGTAAGTTGGTGGGACCAGGTGAGTTGAGGATCCCTACTCCTCTGCCATCTTCCTGTGTTACTTTTTAAAGGGTTCAGGTATGTAATAAATTAGAGCAGTAGTCAATGTGTCTAATGATATCATTGGTCTACACATTCATTTTTTAACACTCCTTTAGTACTTCTGATGAATGCACTATAAGTATTTTCCTTGCATTAAATTGGTTAATATAATAAATAAGATCCCATATCTATGAAAATATGCATACATGCTCACATTTTTATATTCTGTATTTCATTATACCAAGACATCTGCAAAAATCAATTTCTTCTTCACCTGCCTATCAAGGGCTGGATTAAGGATATATAATTGATGACAGCACTTGCAAAGCATAGACCATTCCCTGACAGCTACTCTCACTTCAGTTCTTTCAGAGCAAGCCTGGAATACTGATTTTGATTTTTTTTTTAAAGTATTGTGAAGGAAATGTACTTTTAAGTATTTTGCTTTAAAACCTGAATGTGATTATCATTATTATACAAATATATGTGGCATTACTGACATATTTAAGTTTTCAGTACATAATGTACACTCCTAATTTAGAAACCTAAATTTATTTTTAAGAGCTTTCCATAGTACCTTGAAGCTTGTGTCACATAAGCTTAATGGACTCACTCAGCTTTGTGATGGAGAGAATCCACCAGGTGGATAGCAGTAAGCTCATGAGCTTTGAAGGGCTTATTTTGCTAGACTGCAACTTCAGCTTACTGTTTACAGTTGCACTATTCTGCATGCATTGATAATAATACCGCAAAGCTGTGATAATACTCATTGCAAAATGAAAATGTCTTTTGCCCCTGCCCTCCCCCTTTCTTTTTTGCATAAATACAGTAAGATGAGTTTTAACTAGGCGATGCTTGAATTAAACTGACAAATCCAAATGCCTGAAATTTAGTATTGCATTTATGGATTTCATCTACAGTATATCAGCATCAAAATGTCAGTGACAGTAAGTCACAGCCAGGAGAAGTTCCTATGGGTTTTGGAACTTTCAGTTCAGGTCATTGCTGTGTTATCTAGCATAGGTCAGAGGAACAGGACCCATGAGGATGGAGAGACTTAAATTCAGCATTTAAATATTCCTCCAAACTAGGGATTTACTCTGGTACATGAGAGAAAGAAAGTATATCTTTAAAAGGAACATGTATTTTTTTTTCAAAGAAAGAGAAAGGGAAAAAGCTAGTGAGATAGATTAAACCAGAATCCATTTTAGCAAAATAACATTCAACTGTCTGTGCTTCGAGGGTGCAAATAACAAAGACTTCGTTTACTTAGGAGAAATATTAAAGATATGTCCTCTTTCTCCTTTTCTTTAGAAAAAATAAGCTATTCAATTTTTGATTCATTTAAGTATGCTTACTCCTTTCATTGTTTTTAAGTATTTCTGCTTCTCTTATGTCTCTGAAAGCCCTCAACAGGCAGTTTAAACCAAACTATTTCAAATGTCTACATACATGTCTCTACTTATGTAAATTCCGAAAGGATGCTATTGAGAATACAAACTGTGCAAATGAACTGTGAATCATTTTTCAAAATAGTAAATAGTATGAAAATTTTTTTCCTACTCTGAAGGATCACACTTGGTTAGTGAAATAAATAGCAAAAATGTATTCAGAAAGCAACTCTCAATTAGAAACTGTACCATCACTTGCTATAGTCATATTCATGGTAGCCTTTAAATGAAGAGCTCTGTAAAGTTATTGTGTGGGTAGGTTGAGTTCTGCATTGCAGCACTGCATGAGGAAGGACACTCCTATGGGAACAAACTGACATTATATAACAATGTAACTACTGTCAATATAGCTTTGGGCATACGGGGAAAGAAAGGAATTATGGCAGAGATCACATTTCACCTTATACTTCTTAGAACTATGAAATTATATTGAAAATGAAATGGACAAATCCCAGATCATTGATTCTGTGGGAGTCTTGGCCCTTTGCTCGAATGATGGTGAAAAAACCTACTGCAGTAGGTTGCATTCCCTTGGCACCACACCTTCTTGATTCTACTTCCTTTTTCTTTTCTTTTATCCTTTCCCATGGGAAAAAAAAAGGAGAAAGAATCATTTGGGTGAGAAAAAAACTCAATTGTAGGTAGACAGTATTGATGGGGAAATTATTGTTTCATTTTCCTAATTTAAATGTTCTTGACCCACCATATTTTAAAGGCGGTAAAACAAAAGCAAGTAAAACAAAGCAAACCCCTACTGCCCAGAAGAAAATATCATTTTAATTAAAGTCTTATCTTGAAAGGAAGAATGTATTGTAGAAAGCACTGGAGGGGAAGAAAATTTAGTAAACACAATAAAACATGAATCTGAAAAAATCATGGGGTGGTTGGGGCATGGAAAGAGTGGGATGGTTACAGAAAAGATAACTTCAACAAGAAAAAGAAGGCGAGAACCAGGAAAAGGAAAAGAATAATGAAAGGAAGACCATAGATGTCAAATAATGTTTATTTCTTTGGCTGGGACAGGGGTAAATTATACTCTCAAATCAAAACACTTAGTGTGGTTATCTTTAAATCTAAGCTGCAGTATTATAGCTTCCACTAAACATAAAGAAAAACAAATTCTGCACATAGTTTTTCAGGATAAAGAATGAAAAGAGACAGAAGTTGACAATTTGTTAGCAATTAAGTAGCAATACTTACTTATTCTTGTAGGCAGAGAACACTAGGCTTAACCTCTTAAAATAGAGCATTTTGCTACTTTTGGAGAAATACAACACATTCACTTTATGCTTAGAAGACATGAGCATGTTTGGCACACTGAAACATCCATCCTTCTTTGCATTAGAAAAAAAATGAAAACTTGAAACTATAATTCAAATGTGAAGCCATTCTTGTAGGTATTTTCCTTAGAGTACAAAGTACATAACAGTGCAGAGTGAATTATGGATTCCAGAATATGACAAGTTTGATCAAATTTGCAAGAGGGATGGAAAGGCTATACAATAGTATAAGAAAGTTTCACTTTCATCTCAAGTATAAGAAAGTTTCATTTCTTTCATCTCAAGTAAATAATCCAAAGTAGCCACAATATACTTGTTAATAAATACATGAACAAGAAAATGTTACATTCATAGACATAACCTTAGATAACAAATTCTAATCCACATTCTTTTGATTCTCACAGCCATCCCGCGAGGTTTGCATGACAAGTTATATTTTCTCTCTTTTAAAGACAAAGAAGCTAAAGCTCAGAGAGCTGGAATAATTTACCCAAGATTAAAGTATAGAAAGTTGCAACTGAAATCCCAGTCTCTAGATCCAAGTTTATTACTTTTCCATCAACTATACTGCTCCTAAAATTACGGGAATTGCAATTAGGTGAAATTGAGTGTGGTTATCTTTATTTAAAAAAATATTTTATTTATTTATTTGACACAGAGAGAGAAAGAGCACAAGCAGGAGTAGTGGAGAGGGAGAGGCAGGTTCCCTGCTGAGCAGGGAGCCTGGGGCAGGGCTTGATCAGGGACCCTGGGATCATGACCTGAGCTGAAGGCAGATGCTTGACTGAGCCACCCAGGTGCCCTGAGTGTGGTTATCTTTAAATCTAAGCTGCAGATTTTGAGCAGAATTTAGATAATATATCAATGCTTCATCAATTTTAGTTTTCTCTCTCAGGTCACTGCTTATCTGAATGCATCATCTTATCCTTAATCATTCACAGCTCCTAGCAATATTCTGCCACAGATATGCAACCGATGTTCAATAAATACTTATTCTGTTCAATTACTACACAAAAAGCTTATACTTAGTAATCCATCTACTAAGCTGCTAGTATTTCCATTTACCTTTTGATTTGACAGAAAGACTCTAGAATTAAGGAATATGTGATGTTAAAACCACTCATAAGTTACATCAATTTTATTTCTTCTCTTTTTTCAGAGATGAACTATAAACTCTTTTTATCTTTTAAATTCAGCAAGCTACTCATACATTCAAGAATATTATTATAAGGATCTCCTGATATTATCTCAAAACCTATTAGCTGCTTTTTGGGCATAAAATGCAAACATTAAAAAGTATGTCTGGAAATAAATATCTCTATGACAAATGTCTGCAATACTGGAAGTAGGAAGAAAGACAGGTTAGAAGCAAGAGTTTATGTATGTGCATATTCACTTTTTTCTAATCCAAAGAGATATATCAAACTTAGATTCAAGGCTGTTTTTTTTTTTCCTTTTTGTTTTTAAGTGAGAGCACTTATAAATGCAATTAATTTTCTTAAAATGTATCAACCAAATTCAAATCATTTAATCCAAAGCAAAACATGATTTTGAAGGAAGCAATATCAAAATAGAAATTCCATATGATTTTTCTTAGATTTATGGCTGTTAAATGAAATAGAAGCCAAAAAACAGTTTGTTAATTGTAGGGAATCCTATTAAATTTTGCCTTCTGAAGTGGTATAGGCAGATGAGAAATGTCACAAGACGTTGTTCATGTCTAGCACTTCTGTTAAAACCAAAACAAACCAAAGCAAAAATCTCCTGTAAATTAATGTGAGAATTAATTCTGAGATGCTGTATCAAAGGTGTGGCAACTCCTTGTCACTTCTTAGGCACCATGTTTTATTGTTAGCATAGGAGAGGAAGAGAGCTACATGAAATGCTATAATTTAGTGCTAATATTTATTTTTCTATCTTTTGCACAGGATTAGAAGCTTTATGAAAGAAGTAATCATAGCTAACTTGTTCTCACTTTTATCTCCAATACCTAGCATAATGCATGACAGATGGCAGACAGTAGACATTTTAAATGAATAAACAATATCAAGAGAGAATAAGTTTGAAAGTAGAAGAATGCTTTACAGACATCCAGAAAATAAAAATATCTAAATGAGCACTGTAAGAAAATTTCTCTTACAGAAAATAGCCATTGTGCAATAAACAGGAATGAATGCAGTAAAGAGCCAAGAGCAGGTCACCCCCTTATACTGTGATTAGTTGGCTCATCAATAGAGAATAAATTTAATCAGTTGAAAAAAAAGTCTATCTTTCAGGTAAAAATCTGGAAAAAATAGAAGTCATAAGGAAAGGATGGAGAAAACCTGAACAGAGAAAGGAAAACAAATGTGGATACTTTGACACCAAAGAAGGCAAGACACAAAAATATAATTGATATCATATTATTGCATGTTCTGTAGTCTTCTGAGTTTACCAATCATTTCATTGTCAGTAGTTCTCAAAAGGCTTGTAAACACTAAAGCTGCAACCTCTCTGGCAGGGATAGAAGTGTGTGTGTGTGTGTGTGTGTGTGTGTGTGTGTGTGTGTGTTAGAGGAGTGGAGGGGTGAACAGCCACCTACATTTCAATAGTCCTTAGGTACATCAATGTGTAAGCATATCAGCCATAGGACTTTTTTTCCAATTTGAAGAGTTGTAGTTAAAATGAAAGAACAAACTATGGTACGCTGTGATGTCTAAAAAATAGCAGATATGTTCACAATGCTGCTGACACATCAAAAGAGGCTTATAGCCAACAGTAAAGCTTTCTGGAAAGTAAAACAATGACTTAGGAGAAGGCTTCTTTGGATTATAATTCAACAATCAATTTTGTGGAAAAGTGGTCATGCTATACCCACAGGAGATCAGACTGTTGTAACATCTTTTCTTTCACTTTATGAGAAAAATGAAAATGACCAAAATTCAGTCCAATAAAAGTAATTTTTCAAGAGAGTGAGTTCTTGGCTTAAGTACTTTTGTGATGTTATTTAGCGATTGAATATACATCTGTAGTCATGTATTTGACAATGATAACTCCAAGAAATTAGTAGGAGAGTAAATTATGTTTCATATAATCTTATAGACTGCAATACATTTTGGAAAGTATCCATCTCATAAAAAGAAGTTTGAACAAAGTCATTAGTCCTTACAGGGTTAGACAAAAGTTATTTTGAAATCCACTTAACCAAGCCCCAGGAATTCTGCATGATGTCATATATACTACTTTCAGTTGAACAGTAACCAGCAAAAGTTGGATGATTTTAGCCCTTATGAGAGGGATACATCTATTTTAGTCTACCATTGTCATCTTAGTGGCACTTAGTCATCGAGTATAAAATCTGATTCAAGGGAATCCCTGGATGGCTCAGCGGTTTAGTGCCTGTCTTCGGTCCAGGGCATGGTCCTGGAGTCCCGGGGTTGAGTCCCACGTCAGGCTTCCTGCATGGAGCCTGCTTCTCTCTCTGCCTGTGTCTCTGCCTCTCTCTCTCTCTTTCTCTCTCTCTCTCATGAATAAATAAATAAAATCTCTAAAAAAGTCTGATTCAAGAAAACAAAATAAAGACACCTGATAGCAAGATATCAGGGTAAGAATTACTTTACATATGTTCTGAAGTGTGAAACACTGCAATCCTAGATTCTCTCTTAAAATATTACTACAAATAGCTATTAATTACAAGTTCTTTTTAACAGAGCTCATACTAACCAGATATACCTCAATATCCTCTTCATTAAACAGTCTTAGAAATATCCTAGTTTATGTGCTCCTTAATGCAAGTTTTTTCATAAGACTGTAGTCAATTTCTGTATTCCATTTTCATATGTGAGCATTATTTGAGACTATTTCCAACCAGAGGAAAAATTCATAATACACACTAAGATGAGCTCTCTACTTTGTTACATATTTATAGTTTATGAGATTAATATTCTGAACAGATCAGTGGCATAGCATCCATGTAAATACGGTGAGAATAAATTTTCAGATAAACATGTGCCTAGAGTTAGTAAATGATGATGCAAAAGTATTAAGACATGTTTCTTGTGGCACCTGGATGGTTTAGTTGATCCATTCTTGATTTTGGCTCAAGTCATGATCTCAGAGTCATGGATCAAGTCCAGCATCTGGCTCTGTACTCAGCAGGGAGTCTGCTTGGGATTCTCTCTCTCCCTCTCTCTCCAGCCCTCCTCTAACCTCTCAAGTGAAAAACAAATCTTTAAAAAACAGGTTTATTTCATTCTGTGGTCTTTCTTTATAGTTCAAGTAGTAAAGTCTGAATAGAATGGACTAGAAGACAATCTTTAAGAGCTAGCAAAATTTTATAATTATCAACAAATTTGAGATTAGTTCTCTTTATTATTATAAATGAAAGTAAAGTACACTTATCTAGAATAAGGCTTCAATTTTTTTTATTTTTTTCAATGTTTTTTAAATAAACAAAATTTGAGCATATTAGTTTTCTTTATTATTACAAACGAAGTTAAAGTACACTTACCTAGAATAGGGCTTCAATGTTTTTTTAAATGCAATGAATTCTTCATTCTGTATGCTTTTGTGTTTGTAATGTATCCCTCAAATAAAACAGATGAAATAGGCATGATCTCTAGTACTCTGAAAGTCTAAATATAGCTTAATCTCTAATAGTTCAATACATTTAATGAATTTTATCTAAATTATTCCCAAAATCCAATCCTCAAACTTTCAAATTTATCCACTAAAAACAACACAATTTTCATGTACTCATCCATTTAACACTTGTGCTATATTTATTTGGTCCTTACCTCACATATAGTGTTTTCTGTGGTTGGTCAGTGGCCATTACAAGATGAAAGAGCTCTGACTCATTTGGTCAAAAGAGGTTCTATATGGTTTATCCAACTGAGCAAAGAGAAGCATGTGTCTGGGAGAAATGCAAAAGAGGAAAATATATAATTGTCTGTTTTCAATTGCTGGGCAGGTCTGGAGAGTTTGGAAATAAGAGTTGTTTCCAATCTATGAAGTTCAGGGTTTATAACGTGTGGGCCTAAATTGTGACAATGTGAAACAACATTCCAAATATTTTGAAAGTGCTCAAGGAAGCATAATTAACTTCTTTCATGAATGGAAAAAAAATTTTTTTTCTTCAAACTGGCAACCCAGTACAATTGATGGCATGTGAGGTTTAAATTATAGCATTAAGCAGGAGTCTATCTCCAATATGCACAATTGCTGTAGTTCACACTTGAGTGTAAAACTGGGAGAATATTATAGCCTTCCTGTATTGTAAATGCATATGTTCTTACATAATAAGAATTTATATTCATATGCATTCATATATTCATCCCTTAACACTTTTCTGAGATTTTTTTTTTTTTAATTTGGGCACTTGCAAATGTAAAATGTTAGTGGGTGCCTGGATAGAGGAATTTTTTTTTTGTTAGGAAAAAAACACTTTAATGATTTTAAAATGAAGTTTATTCTCCCTTTCAAAAATAAATGACACCCTATAGGTTACTTTAGTGAAGGAACAAGGACTTTCTAGAAAGGTCTTTCCTATTAAGCTAGTCAGTTGCATGGGACATTTCTAGTTTGTTTCTAACTCATAACTTATCCTGAACCTTGGCAGAAAAAAAATTACTATCACTATATATGCTATTTAAAAGAACAACCTTGGGATGCCTGGTGGCTCAGCGGTTGAGCGTCTGCCTTCCGCTGAGGGAGTGATGCCAGAGTTCCGCGATTGAGTCACATGTTGGTATCCCTGCGAGGAGCCTGCTTCTCCCTCTGCCTGTGTCTCTGCTTCTCTGTGTGTGTGTCTTTCATGAATAAATAAATAAAATATTTAAAAACATTAAAAAAATAAAAGAACAACCTTTATAGGTAGATATGATGAGAAAAAAGATGTGTTATATGGAGATAGAGGAGTGTTCATAAAAATAGTAAAATGCTAGACACACTAGTGTTAAAATTTAATTGGCCATGATTTTGTTTTATTTATCCATTTACTTATTTTTACTATTTGTCGCTTAAGTCCATTTGCCACAACTTTATTTTGTAGATGTGTACCTATGTTTGTAAGTCAGATCGCCTGTAATTTTCATTTCTTGTGCAATTATTGGTTAAAATAGTTCTAAAACTGAGTTGGAGATTTGAACTCATTTTCAAACTCCTGACAAGTTTGTATATTATAGTAATCTTTAATGTTTGAGTAAAATACTTAAAACCATGTCATTATTTTTTTAAATAATTATTATTGTGCTTATATGTAGAAGAATATGTATTTAAAAATTATGTTCAGTTTCTTTACTGGTATATTCTGATTTTCTATGTCTTTTTAGAATCACATACATCTCATTTGTGTTGCTTTCACCTTAGGTAGGGCCAAGAGCTTGTTTACAGTCCTTTTGTGGGTATTAAAAACCAAATCCTCTAGTTAGTATGATCTTTTTAAAATTTTACTCCATGTTTATGCATCCCATGCCCATTCTACCTAGCCCATGGTACGTGGCTGGCAAAGTATTGTTTTGTGTACTTATAAATCTACCTTTTAGTTTCTTTTGGTACATAGGGATTTCCTTTTGTTTCTTGGAAGAACAGATATTTAAACATGTATTTAAAATTTTGATTATCTTTTATCCAGTCTTCTTAGGTGTTTGTAGTATGAAAACTCCCATGTCAGAACAATTCAAGGAGGGACTGTCTATCAAGGTTCCAGAATTGTTCTGTTATAACACTGTCTCAGTACTGTTCTTTCCTTGGCTCACTTTCCTGCCCTCAAGTCCTGAATCTGCTTTAGTGAAGGTCATCTGTGACCCCAATGGATTCTTTCTGTCCTCATATCCCTACAACATGACCTGGCATATAATCTGTACTCAGTAAATGTATGTGATGTGAATGAATCTTATTTAACATCATAGCATCATTTGCCACCTCTACCTTTCATATATATATATTTTTATTTCTTTGACACTCTTAACAAAGTTAAGAGAAACCAGAGGGATTTCCTTTTACTTCTCTATATACTCCGCCCTCTCAGATTTCCTCTTTTTAAATGTATCCAATTAAGTGTTATTCCTTCCCAAGTAATTATTCTCTTTCTTTGCAGCTAAACCCACTACATTCTCTTCAGTTTTCACCACATGTTGCTGGTCTTCAAGTCTTTATCTCCAACTCAGATTTCTTTCTTGACATTCAGACTAATATATAGAACTGTCTGGTAGGTGGATATCTAACAGGTAACTTAAACTCACACGATTTAAATTGAATAGAGAATTTCCCCTTTACAATTTACTCTTCTTCCTGTATTTTCTATTTCATTTCTCTGAGGTAGGATTTTTTTAGTTAAATTTTTAATTTAAATTCAATTTAGTTAACATATACTGTATTATTAGTTTCAGGGATAGAATTTAGTGATTCATCCATTGGATATAACACCCAGTGCTCATCATAACAAGTGCCTTCCTTAATGCCCATTATTCAATTACCCCATCCCCTCACCCACTTCCCTTCCAGTACCCCTCAGTTTGTTTTCTATGATTAAGAGTATGATTTGCCTCCCTCTGTTTTCATCTTATTTTATTTTTATTTTCTTCCTCTTATATTCATCTGTTTTGTTTCTTAATTCCACATATGAATGAAATCATACGGTACTTGTATTTCTCTGACTGACTTACTTCACTTACTAGTTCTATCCATGTAATTGTGAATGGCAAGATTTCATTCTTTTGGATGACTGAGTGATATCCATTGTATCATCTTTTACTAATTCTTTCCCTCACATTGCCTGCCAATCCAAACTGATCTCCAAATCCTGTGAATTATGTCTCTTAAACATCTCTCTAGTCTTTTTCTTTCTATTTCTATAACCGTTGCTTAGACTCTTATCATTTTATACTTTTATTATGGAAATGTCCTCATCTCCAACCTCAGTTTTTTTTTTATTGGAGTTCAATTTGCCAACATATAGCATAATACCCAGTGTTCATCCCATCAAGTGCCCCCCTCAGTGCCCATCACCCAGTCACTCCCACCCCCCGCCCACCTCCCTTTCCACCACCCCTTGTTCGGTTCCCAGAGTTAGGAATCTCTCATGTTCTGTCTCCCTTTCTGATATTTATCATTTGAAACACTATTGATGTTTTTTAATTAAAAAAAATTAAATATATCTAATGAAACTGAAGTTCCCTAACAATATGAGGAATGGATTGAATCTGAAATATGTTTCAAACCCAACAGGCTGCCAAATTAAATGTTAAACTCTAAAAACCTGATACCTGGTAGACATCCAAATCCACTTACCTGTTTATTGAAATCCCTTGATACCATGAATCCTGTTTAACCTATCTCTATTTCATTTTCAAGAGGAGGTAGATTGCTGCTGTTTGTTTGTGACAATGAACTGCTCCATAACACATTATAGTAAGCAAGTGCTATATACTGCTTTCCTTTCCAATCCTGAGCTCATATAGATGATGTGAAGAAAATTATTTTTTTCTTTCATGCTTTTAGCCATTCTGTCAGATATGTTGTTTATAGAATTAGAGCTTTTTCCTTTCCTTTTCCACTTTACCTTTTCCTTTCTCTACAGATTTTGCTTTGACATAAAAAGGAGATATTAATGGAACACTCAGTTCTTTCCTTGCTCTTCCATTGGTCTTTGACAATTGTGTGCATAGTCTTCTTTCCAAGGACTTATAAGGACTTTACATGGTCTTCACTAATGAACTGTCACTAATGAACCTCTATACTCTTTCAGGATAGCAAATACATTTTTCATCACTCCTGAAACATGGAACTTCTGACTCTGGAGGTTCTTATTGGCAAGGATAGCCTTTGTCTTCTTTCTCCATATACTGTCCAAAGTGTTGGCACTTGACAAGCAAATATGTGCTTATTTCAAGAAAACGAATTGGCTTTTCTCACCTAAGTAAAATGACCTTGTTATTTATAGCTGCTGTCTGGATTCTATTGTTTTTAATTTTTAAGTTAAAAAAAAAGTCTTCTTTACAGTTAAATCTACTTGAGTTTTCATTCTCTTACTGCTTTCCACTTCCTACTAGGAATAAATGGCTGTTTTCTAACATCAAACTATTCTGGACACATTTTTTTAGTAATATTTGTGGAATTCTAAATATCTCCTGATTGTCAAATATGTGCATAATTCCCCAGCCTATATCCAAACTATGAAGGAAAAAGGTCATTGGACTAGTTCTCACAATAAATTAAAATATACATATTGTGAGAGAAAAAAGAGTAAAGAATTTTAAAAATAGCATCCAATCTTGAGGGAATCATGTTTTATAAATATAATAACCAAATATTACAAATATTATTTATCATTTTGTTGTTTTGATTTATTTGTTTTCAGGGCTTTGAACATTAGAATCAGCTTTAAAAAGTTAGAGTAAGTCTTTTAAAACTGTTTTCAAAATCACCCCAGGAAAGGTGTTGAGTCACAGAGAACACATCTTTTCACCTTTTTGTGAATCAGGATAAGTCAGCTTGACTGATTCACTGTCTGACCACTGGACAAGGTATAAATCATGTAGGAAAATGTCAGTTGAAATGTTAGTGCACTTTAAAGTCATCCATTGAATTTTCAGTGTGTGTCTATATCATCTTCAAAAATTTTCAGCATTAAAACGCAGGTGTAAAGCAACGAACATGTAGTCTTCATTATCTCTCTTTATATTCAGACCTATGTCAGAACGAGTATGGTTAAAAATTAATGCATGAAATAATGCAATGAAATTTTTGCTATATCTGTTTATCAGATGGAAATCAATTTAGCAAACATTGAACTCCTTGCCTACTTCACTCTAAAACAAATAAATAAAAGCCAAAAGAATTTAAACAAAGGAGAACCACAAGGAATCTATAGACAGTGGCAAAAAAAAAGTTGTAACTAACATATAAAAATAATGTCAGTTACTAGGATGGTTATTTTTTCCCCATAAGAAGAGCTCAGGTACTGTATTAATCATGTTTTGGCACCAAATCAGAAGACAGTTTCCTAAACATTTGCCATATCATCAAGAGATTTCCATTTCAACAATATGTTATCAGACTATATTTAGCCAGTGATGTCCATACTGTATGGAAAGCAGGTTAACAACAGAGTCTGAAATACTTATTTTAAATTTCTAAAATCAACTCTGAATTTGAATGTTTTATAAAGTAAATACAAAAAAATATGAGGCAGAAATTTGTATAGATGATAATTAATAGCCAAATAAAGTAATAACTCAATGTGGTAAAAAATGGTGATTATTATAGCTAACATTATAGAAAATTAAATGTATGGTGCTACCAAACATTTCCCACCAAAGAAAATTTAAGGAGAAATTATAATAATTTTCCAAGCATTTGCTGAACTGTTGCATACAATATACTATACACCGTTAAATGTCATTAAAATGTAGTAGTTCAAAGTCCTTAGGGTTTTACAAATTTTCCAATTTTAAAATACATTAAAGTAACAATATAAACCAATTATAAAATACCTATTATTTTAAAGCAATTAAGGTAGAAAATCTACTTCTGTAAAGACAAGAAATGAAGTACTTGGCATCCATTAACTATTGCCACTACTTGAACGCAACCTCCACCAGGAGAGGGCCTTAGTGCATTTACCACTGTATCCTCAATATCTAGGAGAGAACCTGGCCTACCAGAAGCACACAACCAATATGTGCTGAATTAAGGCATACATATAGAGTTGATAACCAAATTAAATGTCTTATGACTGAACTCTGAAACAGATCAGTGTAAAAGGAAATACTTTGAATAAACTGAATGAAAATCATTGTGATTTTACAATACTTCAATACTTCACAAAGAACTAGATTTCCAAACCCATATTTATAAGATACTTATGCTTTATACACAAACTACTAAAAAGATGGTTGTCTGTATTAGTTTGCTAAGTCTTCTATAACAAAGTACAACAAACTAGGTGGCTTAAACAACAGAAACTTATTTTATCAAAGTTCTGGAGGCTAAAAGTCCAAGATCAAGGTGTCAGTAGGGTTGGTTTCTCCTAAGCCTCTCTCCTTGCCTTGTTGATTGTCTTCTTCCTGTGTCTTCACATGGTTATCTGTCCATACATGCTTCTGTCCTAATTTCCTCTTCTTATAAGGACATCAATCATATTAGATTAGGGAACTCGTTAATGCCTTTATTTTAACTTAATTATCTATTTAAAGGCCATATATCCAAATGTAGTCACATTCTGAGACACTGAGAGTTAAGATTTCAACATATAAATTTAGAAGGGGAAAGATATTCTTCAGCTTATAACGCGTCATGACACAAAAGATGGAGTAGGGTTACAAGACAAATGAACAATGTATGAAAATCATAAAATATAATTTAAATTGTGAATAACTTGCTCAATTTTTAATGGCCACAAAGATAAATGGAAAGATAACAAAAGGCGATGTACAATGACAAAGTAGCAGAATAAATTATAATCACAAGTGTTGAAGTGACTTGAGGGGGAAAAAAAAAAGACATGTACCATATGTATCAGGGAATGTTTCTTGAAGTAAGAATCTTTTTTTGTTTGTTTTTTAGGTCAATAGTTCCTTAATAAGGGCTCCAAAGTTCTCAAAATGTTAATATTTCTACAGGAAATTATCAACTTATTTCTTCTCAACCAAGACAAATCTATTAAACTGTTTATTCCCATGGAGTTATATCTACAATAAATAATCTAGCAGATGGCTAATACACTGGCAACTCATGGCAGTATATTAAGATTTTAAGGAATTAGATGGGTCTTTTTTGGATACTCATAGAATTTGGTACAGAACTGCATACACCAAAAGAACCTTATTATAAAGTTGTGTGATAGTGATACTCTAGTGTCTGAAGTAAGTAGATAAAAAATGTAAGAGGACAAAAAGCTTATATATAATGAAAAAAAAATAAAATTCCTGATTTTACACACTAAAAGCCAAAAAACTATATCATTTTCTAATTTTTATTAAATTAGATGAAGGTGAAGTTGGAGCCTTTAGCTGGCTAAGCTTGGTCATGTCAATTTCAGAAAAAGTGCTTTATATTTATACTAATTTAATTCCCCTATAATACATAATAACAATAACTATTTGTTAGATTTCCTTCTGTTAAATTATTGTTATAGAAAGGATAAAGGTGCTCCAAAGGTCTGATGTCAAATAAACATGAAGGTTCAGGTAGTTTTCTGAACAAAAAATAAACACATTCTGAAGGTAAAGAGTAGTCAGATAGTAAATAGACAAAATATCTTATTTTGATTCATAAAAGGTAAAAAGGTGTGTTTCTGTTGATCTACACCTTCTCTTAGGTGATTTTGGAAACAGTTTTCAAATACTGTTGTGATCTTTTTAGACTGAGTCTAAAATAGAAAATTTTAAATCAAGGAATCACAGACTCTGGTGAATACTGTTTAATTGGTTTATCTTAAATATCAATGGCCAAATCCTTCTTAGTCCTACCATGTTCCTAAACAAGATGTTAATCAAATACTAGATTTTTTTCTGAAGTCAAAATATGAAGCCTGAAAACCAAATTATCTGTGTTATTTCAAATACTGAAAACATTATGATCTTTAGGGATCCCACTCTTCCACGCATTTCCTCAAATGATAACTTTGGGGTCTAAATCTATTATCATGCTTCTGGACTGATACAGTGAAGAATAACTGACTCTTGCATTTGAAGTATAAAGCATTTTATTTTCTTCATCGGAATACCTAGAAACCTTTGGAGCTTCAAACATCAACTTCTTGGACTGAGGGGTGGAAAAGAAATTAGGAAGCTTCTGTTTTAAAAGTCAGGTTAAACTACTTAATTTGGAAAGCCAATAAGATGAGTCAATAAGGTGAATGAGAATAAACTCTTCCTACCACTTGTAGCAGGCCTTGCCTTTTGAGCTCTTTTTAAGAATCTAGATTTAATCTCTAATTATATACCTCAGGGAATTTAGATCCAAAATAATTCTGAGTCCAAACAAATGCAAGCTGTCATGGTGGGGCATGAAGTCAGGCTTGTCACAAGAACTTGGGTTTGCAACATTAAAAAAAAAAAAAAAAAGATTTCCGGGGAAGTAACTTAATAGGCTCTAATCCTCGATTAAACCTCAGTTCAGTAAATCATCTTTACACCCTCTGGCTGCTTAAACTAAGGTCAATCTAAAATAATAAAAGCAGAAACTACACTAAAATAACATTTATTCCTTAATCCGTTTGTTAGTTGGTAATGTTGAGACTTGTATTGAATAGAACATAAAACCAGTAAGATTTAATGGGAAGATGTAAGAGGGATGTGTTACATAAAAGTCTGGAGACATTAGAGTCATCTTTTCTCCTCCATCTCCCTCACATTCCACGGCTTATTCATCGGGAAACACTGTTGTTCCATATTCAAAATATACCTGGCATTTGACCACTTTTATCACATCCACAGCTTAACTACCCTGCTCCTTGCCCTCACCATCCCCACCAGCAATAGCCTCCCAACTGGTATTGCTGCTTCCCTTCTTATTTCTCTGTAGTCTATTTTATAGTTTTATATTTTTTATTGGAGTTCGATTCGCCAACATATAGTATAACACCCAGTGCTCATCTCTTCAAGTGCCCCCCTCAGTGCCCATCACCCAGCCACCCCATCGCCCCACCCACCTCCCCTTCCACTACCCCTTGTTCATTTCCCAGAGTTAGGAGTCTCTCATGTTCTGTCACCCTCTCTGATTTTTCCTACTCATTTTCTCTCCTTTCCCCTATAATCCCTTTCATTCTTTTTTAAATTCCCCGTATGAGTGAAACCATATGATGATTGTCCTTCTCTGATTGATTGATTTCATTTAGCATAATACCCTCCAGTTCCATCCATGTTGAAGCAAATGATGGGTTTTAAATTAAGAAACCAAAAATGATCTTTTAAAAGTGAAAATCAGATCATACCAGTCTTCTGTAAAGTCAAAGTGTTCACAACAGCCAATGAGGTCCTATATAATTTAGTCCTCATGATCTCTCTTTTTTTTTAATTTATGATAGTCACAGAGAAAGAGAGAGAGGCAGAGACATAGGCAGAGGGAGAAGCAGGCTCCATGCACCGGGAGCCCGATGTGGGATTCGATCCCGGGTCTCCAGAATCGCGCCCTGGGCCAAAGGCAGGCGCCAAACCACTGCGCCACCCAGGGATCACCCTCATGATCTCTCTGACCTATTATATTATTCCCCAACTTATTATTGCAGCTCCAGTCACACTGGCCTCTTTGCTATCCTTTGAACATGCCAGGCATGTTATATCTCCTTAGGGGCTTGTTTCTTCTGCCCAGAGTTTTCTTCTCTCAATATCTATTTGTCTAATTCATTCACTTTCATCAAATCTTTGCTCAATGTTACTTCTCTGTGAAACATTACTTGATTGCTGCAAACCCCACCCTGCCTTGGTTCTTGTAAACTTTCTTATTCTACTTTACTTTTTTCTTGACAGTGCTTATCATTTTCTATATACTATATATTTTCCTCATTTATTTTATTTTTTTTGTCTCCCCCTACTAGAACATAACCACCTCAAGGACAACAATCTTACTCCGTTTTACCTCAAACAGTATCTACCAAAGAGTAAGCACTCAACAAATGTTGAATGGCTGACTGAAGGGAAAGGTAGATGATGCTGATGGAGATGGTAAATCTGTGTGATACGAGGAAGGTTCTGAGAAAACATGAAGCCATTGGATCACAACACACCTGTAAGGTGTGTAGTATACTCATTTTACAGAATGACTCAGAGATTGAATGTTTGTCTGAGGTCACACAGTTAATAGTGCCAGAGCTGAATTTTCACATATGTCAGTAGGACTCCAGGTCAGATGGTTTCATGTCAGATGGTGCTAGAAGAAAGTTACTCAAGATAAAGTTTATCTGTAAAGAAAAACCAGATGAGGTGATATGACCTGGTACCTAAGATTCTATGTTAATCAGAAGTAAAAACCCCTGAAGGGGAAAACAGTTGTCAAGGTAGAGGAAAGAGATCCTGATAGATTTTCAGAGTGGTGACTATAGCTACAACTTATTTAGATTCACTAACCACTGCTTAGAAATTTGGAGGGTCCAGAAAGGAGGCAATGCCTCAGAAATCCTTGAATAGGAGCTTTACTTGACCCTGTTCTGCCTTAATTAAATTCTTTGTGGTAACTGAAAGTTGAGACACTGGCTCAAAGCAATTTCTTGAAGTTCCAAATAGAATTCAGACCTAGGGTATCATGCCAAGATCTATCTTTCAGGGAAAGGAGTTCTCAGCACACCCCTAATAGAACTTGAAGTTCTTTAAGACTTGACAAGTTAGAATACTTTTCCATGGAAATAGGTATCACTTCATGTCTGTACCCACTGTTATTTTGTGATTTATTGTTAAATGTGACTTCATGAGATTGGGCCCACTCAAATTATGTTATAGCTGTGGGAGCCAGTGTTGTTCTTTCCCTATTTAATGGTCCTGCCCAATCAAGGATTTTCATGCAATCTCCAACAACATTCCAATGTCACAATCATCTCCACAACCTTTCTGAGCAAAGGGTGTTGGTGAGCTCTAATAAACGTGATAGAACTCTCAGAAATACATGGACTATTACAGAGATACTTAATTTGTGGAACATGAGTCATGATTTTGTTTGTTGGGATAAACAATTGTGATGAAACAAAAAATCATGTTTCTCATTGAAGTGTATAAAGGAAAACAAAATTAAAAGATAGTTTTATCTTTTGCTGTATACCAAGTCATCCTGAAACTTAGTGACTTAGAACAAAAATTATTTATTGGCTCACACTTTTGTGGGTCAAAAATACATACACCTAATGCATTGAAAGACATTCCTTCCAAGCGTTAAGTATCTATTGAACAGCCCAACCTTCTGTCAGAGCATTTAGGTAAGATATAAATTGAAGGAGAAGGTGAATACTACATTTTGTTATTTCTCCTCATGTGGTCATTCATCCTCAATATGGCTTGCCTAGGCTTCTTCACATAGCAGTGGTAGGGTTCTTAGAGAACAAGAGTGGAAGATGCAAATTTTCTTGAGGACTAGGCTCAGAACTCACACACTTTGACTTCTGTGACGTTGTGATCAGAGCAAGTCACAAGGCCAACTTATATTCATAAGGTGGGGAAATAGACTCCACCTTTTAAAGAGAAGAGCTAAAAACATTGGCCATGTTAATCTATGAAAGATATCTACTTCTTAGACATCAGAGATAATAACTTAAAATCAGATCAGGCAGGAATTGAAATGTTATATTAAGAAACTTAAACTTTACCCTGAGGTGAAAGGGGAAATACTGGAAGGTTTTGAGTGGAGAAATTGATATGATTAAATGTATGTGTTAGAAATATCACATTGACTAAAGAATGGAGAATGAATTAGAATAAATTCAAGAACAAGTGTGAAGGCAGTAGTACTGTTTAGAATCATATTATGATGGTCTATGCAAGAGGTGGCTTGATCCAGTGTACAGGCTATGAGATGAAGGAGATATACAAATTGAATATATATATATATATTCAATAGATAAGAACCATTAGGATCCTTGTGAAGATGGCAGTGAACATAAGTGAGTAAAGAAATCAAATAATAATGATGGAACTTAAAATATTAATTTGAGGTTATAACTTTAGCTTGTTTGCATTTTGATTTTTTCAGGCCCTATACTAATATTTAAACTTGTATGGATGATTTCCTATTATTAAACAACATTATCTTTGAAGTTGCTCAATTATAATATTTATATTATTAGTTAATGTGTCACTAATATAGCAGAGTGCTTAAATATAATCTTGTTCTATAACACAGATAATGTACATTTCTTCTTGACTATTTAGAAGCAGAAAATAGGTATGTGTTCTACCTGCTAGTATTTTGAGTTAAATAGAATATCCAGGTCTTCATAATGAGCCAACAAGAACAACTAGAATTTTTCTAAAATGAAACCAACATTCCTCTGAAGTTTAGATTTCTCAAGAAATTAACAATGTTCATTAATAAAATTAAGCATTTCTATTTTCCGTGGTTGTTACAATTAACATTCTGTACCCTGTTACACTCCTCACAAAGTAGACTTAGGTTTTACAACCAATACAGTACTGTTCCATTCAGGATCACTAACTTCATACCTTTTAATAGTTGTAGTGTGGTGTTCTGCATGATGGTTTGGTTGCTAATTGGCTTCTTACAAGGTTTTCTGCTGAGGTATAGTTTCAGGAGATAGCACTAGTTTATTCTAAAACCAGAGGATGACATCTTACTCTCCTTGAGGTCTTTTTTCCTCCCTTCTGTGCTTCATCTTTGCCCAAGGGGAAAACCTGCATAAATGGAAACACTTCCCATGCATTATATATCTATTGAACAGCCCTACCTTCTGTCAGAGCATTTAGGTTTATATCTTATAAACCAAAGAACAAGGTGAATACTGTATTTTGTTATGCAATTACCATCTAATTTTCACATAGACTTTCAAGTCTAAGTGATATTCGTATCCCTTTTGCTTTTATTCACATTTATCATTATAAAAGGAAAGTAAAGGTTTTAAGATGTTGGTTTCAGAGAGGCAGGAGGTGTTGTGAAGTCTTATTACCTTTATATGTGCTAATATAGCAAACACTTTCCTCCATCTAGCAATAAGAAATACAAAAGTAATATCTGTTAAAGTTGAGTTGAGACTGAAGTTTCACCTTCAAATAGAATTTTTATCTCATCTTAAACTTGAAATAAATCTTAGTAATACCCTCCATCCCTACAACAAATTAGCTCACATTAGAAAGCCAACTAAATATAAAACAGCTGTGTGCACATCATTCTGCTTGATTGTACATTTCAGTTCATAATATGAGTAGCCTTGTATGCAAGCTGAATAATCCATACCCAAAGGGTATTTTGGTTGGTAGCTGATAGATTTATATTAATTGAGAAAGTTTGAGAAGTAGCTCCCCAAACTACAGTAATGAGAAACAACCATAATGTTGCGCATCACTGATTATTTAGCTACAAAGGAAATATTACTTCCCAAACCTGATTTGCCCTGGTACTAAAATGTATGTTTATTTCAAATGGACAAATTAAGGAGTACTGGTTTTCAGGATAAGACTGCAAATTATTTCTTTGAGGATCAGAGAGGAATATTTCCAAATGCAAGTTTAGTTCAAAAGTGAACTGATATCATTTCTGAGCTGTCATTTAGATTTCACTTGATTGTAATTTAGAATTCTATTTTACTTAATTTTAATTCTTGATTTTAGCAGTAACATTACACTTATAAAAGCAGGTTGGAAGAGGGGTGGCTTAACAGAGCAGAGTTATCATACCTTTTACAACTATAGCACCTATCACAGTGTTTGGTATATAGTTGGTGCCCAGTAAATGTTCATTTTTATTGATGAATGACTACATCAGTGTCAAAAGAGTCTGGGATTTACAAAATGCATGATAAATTTGAAAAATGGTTACATCTAACAGAAGAATTCTACAGATAAAGTATGGGGTAGTTTAAAAAGAAATCCAAATTGAAAATTAGGACAAGGCAATGCTTTAATAGTTAAATGATCTTGGCCAAGTTAAGTAACCTCTTTGTGCCTCAGCTTTCTCATCTTTGAAATAAAGCTGTCTATACATGAAAGGTTCTTAAAATAATATCTGACATATGTAATCATTAAATTGATATCAGTTATTGTTATGATAATAATGAATACATATTTCATTCTAAACTCTTTTATTAATCAGAGTCTAACCAGAAAACAGAAACAACTATAAGTACCTAAAGCAAAGGGAATTTAATGTAGAAAATTTTTACACAGGTTATGAAAGATTTCTAAGAGGCTAACAAGGAATGATGAAGCAATTGAGTAAATAACAAAAGCAGAATTTTGCTACAGGATTGGACTCTAAAGTTAAAGGTAGAAGCAGATGTAACTAGAACTAGAATCTAGAGGTCAGAGCCACTTAGGGGAATCTAGAACCATGGCAGGTTTCTACAAAGGAAACTGGAATCATGGACACCAAAAAAGAGGGAAATAAATACTATGGCTTTGCCTTGCTGTTCTCCATTATCTAATCAGTGACTTCCATTGTTCAAACCCATTTAAAAGCTAGTTTACAAAAGAAACTTGGAAATGCCACCTATAGGGGTCAGCATCTCACGATACAGAGTAGAGCAGGGGAAGTATGAGAAATGGATTTGAGAGCCAATAGACCAAGGACTTGTACAATCCCACATTGGTTGTTTCCTTGAATTATTACTCTACAAGTCTCTCTCACTAGACTATAAATATCTTTGACAATACAGTCTGGGTTTCATTCTTTTTTGTGCTCCTGACCCCCTTCTCCTGTCAATATTGTGCTTTGCACATTACAGGTGTTTGTTTGTAAGTACTGGTGAAAATTTTTCACATAGATATGAATCTCTTAACTTCTAGTACATGGTTACTTTTTTCCTATGTGAACAGAGGATATTTATCAATTATGTCTGCTTTTCTTATGCAAGATATGCCTTTTTATGGAGATGCAAAGCTGACTGCATAATACCATAGCTGCATGTCTGCACTGATTAAGAATTAGCAATATATGCAGACCAGCTGCTTGAAGCCCTGTGTTTAGAAATCCTACTTATTTGTTGAATTCTCTAATTTACTCAGGGGGTGGGGGAAGGCTCCTTTACTTCTGAAATAAAGCAAAAGAATAACATAACTGGTATGTCTAGTATAGAAATCAAATGCAGTAGTTTTCACACTTGTCATTTTTAAAAAAAAAATTCTTTTTTTTTATTGGAGTTCAATTTGCCAACATATAGCATAGCACCCAGTGCTCATCCCATCAAGTGCCCCCCTCAGTGCCCATCACCCAGTCACCTCCACTCCCCACCCACCTCCCCTTCCACCACCCCTTGTTCGTTTCCCAGAGTTAGGAGTCTCTCATGTTCTGTCTCCCTTTCTGATATTTCCCACTCATTTTTTCTCCTTTCCCCTTTATTCCCTTTCACTATTTTTAATATTCCCCAAATGAATGAGACCATATAATGTTTGTCCTTCTCTGATTGACTTACTTCACTCAGCATAATATCCTCCAGTTCCATCCACGTCAAAGCAAATGGTGGGTATCTGTCGTTTCTAATGGCTGAGTAATATTCCATTGTATACATAAACCACATCTTCTTTATCCATTCTTCTTTCTATGGACACCGAGGCTCCTTCCACAGTTTGGCTCTTGTGGACATTGCTGCTATAAACATCGGGGTGCAGGTATCCCGGCGTTTCACTGTATCTGTATCTTTGGGGTAAATCCCCAGCAGTGCAATTGCTAGGTCGTAGGGCAGATCTATTTTTAACTCTTTGAGGAACCTCCACACAGTTTTCCAGAGTGGCTGCACCAGTTCATATTCCCACCAACAGTGCAGGAGGGTTCCCCTTTCTCCACATCCTCTCCAACACACACTTGTCATTTTACCAACAGTAAGAAATACTTTTTATATTGTGACCCCATACACACAGACACACAGACACACAATTGAAACAGATGTTTGCAAATGTGCCATATAATTCATTCCAAATTGTTTTTAAAATACTGGTTAAACCCATCAAATTGATTTCACAAGGCATCAATGTGTTATGATCCACAGTTCACAAAACACAAGTCTAATAGGATTATGCCCTTGGCAGAGATTGGAAGTTCATGCCATCTTAAGTTCCAAGCCTCTCCCTTGGTAGAGGTAATAAAAGAGGGCAGAACACTCTCCATCTATAGGTGGAGCCTGAAGAGCCTGAGTTCCAAGACCTAGAGTAAGGGCAACAGCCCCACCCTCACCCTTCCACCTCTTCCTTGCCTACTGTCTGCCTCAGTCACCAGCTCTAAGCAATTTGGGCAAGTGAAGATTTTGTCTGTAAAGTAGAGGGAATAAAACACTAAACATAACATTTAATTATGTTTTAGACATTACATTTCTTAGTGTTTAAATTCCTTTAACCAGTCTCTGTGGAGACTAAAACTTTCTTTTTGTGATTCACACAGCAAATCATCATCTGGCCCAGACTGGAGAAGCATTCTTTATTCTGTCAGATCCTAAAGCAAAAAGTAAAGAGACTAACTAGAAGTCATAGTGGAAAATATGTTCAATTCAATTTGGCAATCTATTATTGAAAAACAAGAAGGATATCATTATGGTAAAATCAAGGACTCTTCCCTTTTGAATATCACCTCAGTTTCTGACGGTTCACAAAATTACATTTTTAAGTTCAGTTTTTTCACAAACTTCAGAATTTTTATCAAGCTGTCTGAAAACAAAATGTTTTTGCTCCTTCAACACAGCTGGCAGATCTGAGAGTATTGTACATAGTTGGCCAAATGTCAAAAGATTACATAAAGCATAATGCATTTTATATGGCTTTAAAATAAGAGTTTTCCTTTTGGCTTTTGGCTTAGAAGAGGCAAAGGTGCAACTGTCTTCCATCATCCCAATTTTAGGATATTCTGACACCAGCCATCTCCATCCTATCACCTAAAATCAATCCAAACAAGATCAAAGTCACATACCTGAGGTGTACCCTTGGGGAAGTTGGTGCCACATCTGCCCTGGCCCCAAAGATTGGCCTGTTGGGTCTGTCTCCAAAATAGATTGGTGATGACATTGCCAAGGCAACCAGTGATTGGAAGGGTCTAAAGATTACAGTGAAACTGATCATTCAGAATAGATAGGCCCAGATTGAAGTGGTACTTTCTGCCTCTACTATGATTATGAAATCCCTCAAGGAACTGCCAAGAGACAGAAAAGAGCAGAAAAATATTAAGCACAGTGGAAATGTCACTTTTTATGATATTGTCAATATTGCCCAACATATGTGGCACCAGTGTTTAGCCAGAGAACTCTTTGGAATCATTAAAGAGATCCTGGAGACTGCCCAGTCTGTGGGCTGCTATGTTGGTGGCTGCCACCCTCATGACATCAATAGTGGTGCAGTGGAATGTTCAGCTAGTTAAGAACCACAAAGGAGAATATTCCAATAAAGGATCATTTGACAAAAAATAAAATAAAATACTCAATTAAATAAAGAAATAAAAAATATTTAGGAAATATGAATGTAACTCCATGCTATAGAATCTTTTAGAAACTTCATCATGAATTCTCAGGTAAATTCTGTAATCGATTTTTAGTGCTGGAGCACAATTATCCCCTGCTCATTGTCATCCCAGTTCGTAAAACAAATATACTCATCCTAACCAGTCTGGGATGGTATATAATTCACAATAGACAAACTTATCACATAAGCACATGTCCACTACTTCAGTGACCTTTATCTGAATATAAAATTTGACTCACTGTCTTCAAGACAAAGTCAACTCCTGAAATAGCTATCTATGCTTATGGAAAGAAAAAAAAAAGGCACTTAGATAAGCTTAAAAATATTTCTGTCTTTGGAATATAATCAAAAGATACCTGAGAAATAAAATGGATATCCATGGGTAATAGCACTATATAGTTGGGGTCTGGAGTCTGGTTCTAATTCTGGCTCTGTCATTTAAACAGATACATTGGGAAAATTACTTCACTAATCCTCATTTTCCTTATCATGTAAAATGAGGCTAATAAGAGTGTAACTCACAGAGCTATTGCAAGATTAAATGAGATTATATTTGGAACAGGATTTAGATCAATGCTTGGCACATAGAACACCTGTCAATAGAAAGTATCAATGATAATAAATAGCCATGCTATAATTAGAATAATGATTATTATTAACATATACTTAATTTCTCCTGGCTCAGCCTTGAGCTTTTTGTCTCATCATATGATTGTTGGTAGCCCAGGACTCTGCTAGAAATCTAGATAAGCCAATGGAATTTTACTAAGAATGAAGCACATACTCATATTTATATAAGATGGAGGTAAAACTACTCCATTCATAGAGATTTACCCTAAAAATCACCAAATAACTGGCCACATTTTGAAAGTAGCTTTAGAGTGCAGCTGAATAACAAAGAATTGATGCATCCATTTTAATATCTATCCATCCTTTCTTGACAGGATCAGTTATCCAGTGCCATTCTCTGTCTACCTTGTCACATCAGGACCTGTAGAACATGAGTACACAGTTCTTATGGGAAAAGCCCAGTGGTGATAATGCTGAAGTGCCATATGTGAAGATAATATAAAATCAAATTTAGATAGGACAAAACAAACTGTGATTGTCACCTCATGCAATGCAGTAAATGCAATGACCTTTTAAATCTGTAAATTAGTCCCTGAACTCTCGCACTAGGCAGATTAGATAAATTTTCTTATTGAGAAAGCAGGATCCAAGTTTTTGTTGACCCACACACAGAAGTGTGCTTCTAGACTCATGTTGAAATTCAACATTACAGGGAATGAAATTCAAGTAACAACTCTTCAAAGGATGGTAACTAAATAATATTTGCTATTCTATGTGCTCACACATATAAGCAAACTGAAATAACCTGAAAGTAGCAACAAAGGGTCTTACCTGAAAAATCACTTATGGTAGTTTTGAGAACAGAAAACTGTATCTTGATATGGGACAGTTTCCATCAAATACAGCTGTCATTCTATATGTATGTGAGTATATAGATATACTCACAAGGGACATTATATCTCTGTGTTGGGAACACTGTTATTGGAGGGAAACATTAAAACCATATGATTGCCTCACATTCTGCTGGCATTGTAGTTCTTGATGTAGAATAAATCTTACCGTTACCGCAAAATTCTTTTGCTTTGAGTTAAGCAGATCATTTGAAGGAATCAAAAATTGTATTTTATGTGACTTTCAGAATATCCTGAATTTGGACATAACTTAAAACTTTATATGAATGAAAATCATTTATATTTTCTATATCAGTACCCAAATTGTGATTCTTTATGTTTAACAGCTGAAAAGTAGGTAGGAAGTTAAAATGTGTATCAAATAGATTCATAATGAAAATGATTAACTATTACTAAAAATAATAAATTATTCGATGTCATCCCTCGTATAGACATCACAACTGCCCTGATAATACAGCACTTTTGAAAAAAAAAAGTACTGTAGTGATAATAAACAACAAAATAGTTTGGTAATTTATTAAGTGGTAAATTCTAGCATATAAATGTAACAAATAAGTAATTTTCTGCTTACAAAAGATTTTTATAACGTCTTTTCAAATTATAATATTTACGTTTTTTAATTATCAAGGTACTAATTTTCCATATATAATATAAAGGTGGGCCAAATGTGAGTTTTTAAAATATTAGGATAATTATCTTGTCCCAATTCACACTGGTATTGCAAAATAATTTTCTTCCAGTAATTTTGAAAAGACATTCATGGCCCTTTCATAATTCTCCCAATCTCATTTCAAAATTAGAACTTCTCCTTAATGCATATTCTCTTACCATGCCCTAGTACATTTTGCCCTAATGTTAGTCTCTAGCTTAATATGACTGATAGTATTATTTAGTATCTGTGACAATACTAACTCGTAGAATTTGAATTGAAACTCTAATTCATCTTCTATTACACTGAAACGAACACCTGTCCTTTAGGTTCTAGACTTGAGACCAAGGATTCATTCAGGGTCATCAATTCATAGTTCTTCAATGATGGCACACAGACCATGTTTATTGGGATCAACCAATGGCAAATCCCATTATCAACCCCCCAAATGATCTATTTCCCTTTTAAAATGGATTGTTAATTTCATTTTGTAACTACACCAAGTGACTATTTTTCTAAAAACTAAATGAGACTAAAATTATTGTTTGGTTAGGTACCATCGAAATAGGCCAAACTGATTTGAATACACAGATTAGAAAAAGTGCAATGTTTCTTGGTCACCATCAGTGCTTAAGCAATTATCTGCCTGTGGTGCTCTTAAAATGCTGGTCAAGGAACTGAACATCAGTTATCTGTCTAGTCTTTGTAAGGATTAAATCACCCACACCAACTGCACTAACACACAGGGCCCTTGGAATTACTAAGAAATCTCATTTCTTACTCCACCCAACCTTGTATCTTTTAGGGACAGGGAGCTTATATTTGCAAATTTTTAAGTTTTGGTGATTGTCAATTGTTCCTTACATTACATTCCTTCACCTGTGTTTCACCTATTCCTTATCTCCCAAAGAAAAAAAGAGCCCCCCTTGTTAGCTGGCATTTATTTTATTACCACTGACTTACAAATTAAATTTCTTCAAACTTCCAGGTGATTACTCCAAAAGAAATGAACAATGGAATGGAACAGTGTGTTTTTATTTTGATTTTTTTGTTTATTTTTGTATTGGAGTTTGGTTTGCCAACATATAAAACCCAGTGCTTATCCCATCAAGTGCCCCCCTCAGTTCCCATCACCCATTCATCCCACCCACCTCGCCTTCCACTACACTCTGTTCATTACCCAGAGTTAGGAGGCTCTCATGTTCTGTCACCCTCTCTGATATTTCCCACTCATTTTATCTCCTTTCCCCTTTAATACCTTTCAGTATTTTTTATATTCCCTGGATGAATGAAACCATGTAATGTTTGTCCTTCTCTGATTGACATACTTCACTCAGCATAATACCCTCCAGTTCCATCCACATTGAAGCAAATGGTGGGTATTCATCCTTTCTAGTGGTTGATTAATATTCCATTATCAATTCATCTTTTGATGGAAACCAAGCCTTCTTTCACAGTTCCGCTATTATGGACATTGCTGCTATAAACATTGGGGTACACTTATCTTGGTCTTTCACTGCCTCTGTATCTTTGGGGTAAATACCCAGTAATGAAATTGCTGGGTTGTAGGATGGCTCTATTTTTAACCCTTTGAGGAAGCTCCACACAGTTTTCTAGAGTGGCTATACCAATTCACTTTCCCACCAACAGTGCAAGAGGGTTCCCCTTTCTCCACATCCTCTCCAACATGTGTTGTTTCCTGTCTTTGTTAATTTTCACCATTCTTACTGGTGTGAGGTGGTATCCCATTGTAGTTTTGATTTCTGTGGAATCAGAAAAGACCTCAAATAGCCA
The DNA here is from genome assembly GCF_048164855.1 of Canis lupus baileyi. Taxonomy (NCBI): domain Eukaryota; kingdom Metazoa; phylum Chordata; class Mammalia; order Carnivora; family Canidae; genus Canis; species Canis lupus. The sequence goes on along the minus strand of NC_132876.1, from coordinate 52,540,029 downwards.
GGGGAGTATTGCAAAAGAAAACCAAAGCCAGGGGCATGACAATGTCGGATTTCAAGTTGTACTACAAAGCTGTGATCAACAAGATAGTGTGGTACTGGCACAAAAACAGACTCATAGATCAATGGAGCAGAATGGAAAACCCAGAAATCGGCCCTCAACTCTATGGTCAAAAATATCCGGCAAAGCATGAGAGACTATCCACAGGAAAAACGACAGTCTCTTCAATAAATGGTGCTGGGAAAATTGGACAGCCATGTGCAGAAGAATGAAACTATACCATTCTCTTACACCACACACAAAGATAAAGTCAAAATGGATGAAAGATCTAAATGGGAGACAAGATTCCATCAAAATCCTAGAAGAGAACACAGGCAACATCCTTTTTGAACTTGGCCACAGTAACTTCTTCCAAGATACATCTATGAAGGCAAGGGAAACAAAAACAAAAGTGAACTCTTGGGACTTCATCAAGATAAAAAGATTCTGGGGGGGAGGGGCAAGATGGCGGAAGAGTAGGGCCCCCGAGTCACCTGTCCCCACCAAATTACCCAGATAACTTTCAAATCATCCTGAAAACCTACGAATTCGGCCTGAGATTTAAAGAAAGAACAGCTGGAATGCTACAGTGAGAAAAGTTGGCACTTCCATCAAGGTAGGAAGACGCAAAAAAAAAATAAAAGAAATAAAAAGCATCCAAGGGGGAGGGGACCCGTGAGGACACGGGCTAAGGCCAGGCGGCGAGTGCCCCCAGGACAGGAAAACCCTGGCCCAGAGAAGCAGGAGCTTCATCAATATTCCCAGATGGGAAGGCGCTCACAAGGAGTTGGAGCAGGATCCCAGGAGGGGCAGGGATGCCCTCAGGCTCCCAGGGGCACTAACTCAGGACCTGCACCCCGGGGAGAGCGCTCCACACACCACGGTGGAGCTCTCTAAAGGGCTGCAGCGTGCGCCCTATGGGGCACAGGGGGCAGCTCAGGCGGCAGCTCGGGTGCAGCTCCGAGGGAGGGGACTGCACCTCCCCGGGAGCGAGATTCCAGCAGCCTAGGCCCCAGAGCCCAGGGCGCAAGGGGACACAGCCCAGGAGCCGGCACTCCCACTGGGACAGGCGGAGGCTGGGAAGGCACAGACAGCGAGGACGCTCCTACCGCTGGGCTGCCCGAGGTGTGAAGATCTGCGCCCCCTGCCCCCGGAGCATCCAGGCCCTGAAGACAGCTGCAATAGTTACTGCAGAAGCTGACTCCAGGGTTGGAGAGCTGGCGCCGCCACTGTTGTTGTTCCTTCTGGGGCCTCACAGGATAAACAACACCCACTGAGCCTCACAGTGGCCTCACAGGATAAACAGGATAAGCAACTCCCACTGAACCGTGCCCAGGCAGAGGGCTGAGCAGCTCCCCCAGGTGAATACACCTGAGAATCAGCACAGCAGGCCCTTCCCCCATAAGACCAGCTAGATGGACAGGGGAAAAGCAAGTTACTGACCAAGCAGCACTGGAAAGTTCCAGGGGAAGTCAGGGATTTACAGAATATAGAATCAGAGGATACTCCCTCTTGCTTTTTGCTTTCTGTTTGATTCCACCCCTTTTTATTTTTTTCTTCTATGTTTTTTTCTTTTCTTTTTTCTCTACTCTCTTTTTCCCCTTTTTCCAGTACAACTTGTTTTTGGCCACTCTGCATTGAGCAAAAACTAGGAGGAAAAACTCACCACAAAAGAAAGGCACAGTCCTCTCTCCCACGGAGTTACAAAATTTGGATTACAATTCAATGTCAGAAAGCCAATTCAGAAGCACAATTATAAAGCTTCAGGTGGCTCTAGAAAAAAACATAAAGGACTCAAGAGACTTCATAACTGCAGAATTTAGATCTAAACAGGCAGAAATTAAAAATCAATTAAATGAGATGCAATCCAAACTAGAGGTCCCAACGACAAGGGTTAATGAGGTAGAAGAACAAGCATGTGACATAGAAGTCAAGTTGATGAGAAAGAGGGAAACCGATGAAAAAAGAGAAAAACAATTAAAAGATCATGAGGATAGGATAAGGGAAATAAATAACAGCCTCAGAAAGAAAAATCTACATTTAATTGGAGTTCCCGAGGGCACCAAAAGGGACAGAGGTCCAGAATATGTATTTGAACAAATCATAGCTGAAAACTTTCCTAATCTGGGAAAGGAAACAGGCATTCAGATCCAGGAAATACAGAGACCCACCCCCCAATCAATAAAAACCGCTGAACACCTCGACATTTAATAGTGAAGCTTGCAAATTTCAAAGATAAAGAGAAGATCCTTAAAGCCCCAAGAGACAAGAAATCTCTAACTTTTATGGGGAGAAATATTAGATTAACAGCAGACCTCTCCACAGAGACCTGGCAGCCAGAAAAACTGGCAGGATATATTCAGGGTTCTAAATGAGAAAAACCCGCAGGCAAGAATACTCTACCAGCAAGGCTCTCATTCAGAATAGAAAGAGAGATAAAAAACTTCTAAGATAGGCAGAAACTGAAAGACTATGTGACCACAAAACCAGATTTGGAAGAAATATTAAAGGGGACCCTATAAAAGAAGGAGGAAGTCCAAGGAAACAATCCACAAAAACAGAGACTAAATAGGTATCATGACACCAAATTCACATCTTTGAATAGTAACTCTGACCGTGAATGGGCTTAATGACCCCACCAAAGGGACAGGGTTTCAGACTGGATAAAAAAGCAAGACCCATCTATTTGCTGTCTACAAGAGACTCATTTTAGACAGAAGGACACCTACAGCCTGAAAATAAAAGGTTGGAGAACCATTTACCATTCAAATGGCCCTCATAAGAAAGCAGGGGTAGCCATCCTTTATCAGATAAACTAAAGTTTATACCAAAGACTGTAGTAAGAGATGAAGAGGAACACTATATCATACTTAAAGGATCTATCCAAAAAGAGGACCTAACAATCATGAATATTTATGCCCTGAATGTGGGAGCTACCAAGTATATCAATCAATTAATAACCAAAGTGAAGAAATACTTAGATAATAATACACTTATACTTAGTGACTTGAATATAGCACTATCTACAATCAACAGGTCTTCTAAGCACAACATCTCCAAAGAAACAAGAGCTTTAAATATACACTGGACCAGATGGATTTCACAGATATTTACAGAACTTTACATACAAATGCTACTGAATACACATTCCTCTCAAGTGCACATGGAACTTTCCCCAGATTAGACCACATGCTGGGTCACAAATCAGGTCTTAACCAATACCAAAAGATTGGGATCGTCCCCTGCATATTCTCAGACCATAATGCCTTGAAATTAGAACTAAATCACAACAAAAAGTTTGGAAGGACCTCAAACACGTGGAGGTTAAGGACCATCCTGCTAAAAGATGAAAGGGTCAACCAAGAAATTAAGGAAGAATTAAAAAGATTCATGGAAACTAATGAGAATTAAGATACAACTATTCAAAATCTTTGGGATACAGCAAAAGCAGTCCTGAGGGGGAAATGTATTGTAATACAAGCATCCATCCAAAAACTGGAAAGGATTCAAATATAAAGCTAACCTTTCATCTAAAGCAGCTGGAGAAAAAAAACAGCAAATAGATCCTACACCCAGCAGAAGAAGAGAACTAATAAAGATTTGAGCAGAACTCAATGAAATCGAGACCAGAAGAACGGTGGAACTGATTAACAAAACCAGGTGTTGGTTCTTTGAAAGAATTAATAAGATAGATAAACCATTAGCCAGCCTTGATAAAAAGAAGAGAGAAAATACTCAAATGAATACAATCATGAATGAGAAAGGAGAGATCACCACCAACACCAAGGAAATACAAACGATTTTAAAAACATATTATGAACAGTTATACGCCAATAAATTAGGCAATCTAGAAGAAGCGGACCCATTTCTGGAAAACCACAAACTACCCAAACTGGAACAGGAAGAAATAGAAAACCTGAACAGGCCAACAACCAGGGAGGAAATTGAAGCAGTCATCCAAAACCTCCCAAGACACAAAAGTCCAGGGCCAGATGGCTTCCCAGGGGAATGCTATCAAATGTTTAAAGAAGAAAACATACCTGTTCTACTAAAGCTGTTCAGGAAGATAGAAAGAGATGGAATATTTCCAAACTCGTTCTATGAGGCCAGCATCACCTAAATTCCTAAACCAAAGACCCCACCAAAAAGGAGAATTATAGACCAATATCCCTGGTGAATATGGATGCAGAAATTTTCAACAAGATAGGAGCCAATAGGATCCAACAATACATTAAGAAGATTATTCTCCATGACCAAGTGGAATTTATCCCTGGGAGGCAAGGCTGGTTCAACACTCATAAAGCAATCAATGTGATTCATCATATCAGCAAGGGAAAAAACAAAAACCATAGGATCCTCTCAATAGATGCAGAGGAAGCATTTGACAAAATACAGCATCCATTCCTGATCAAAACTCTTCAGAGTGTAGGGATAGAGGGAACATTCTTCAGCATCTTAAAAACAATCTATGAAAACACCTCAGCAAATATCATTCTCAACGGGGAAACACTGAGAGCCTTTCCCCTAAGATCAGGAACAAGACAGGGATGTCCACTCTCACCACTGCTATTCAACATAGTACTAGAAGTCCTAGCCTCAGCAATCAGACAACAAAAAGAAATAAAAGGCATTCAAATTGGCAAAGAAGAAGTCAAACTCTCCCTCTTCACCGATGACATGATACTCTACATAGAAAACCCAAAAGATTCCACCCAAAGATTGCTAGAACTCATACAGCAATTCGGCAGCGTGGCAGGATACAAAATCAGTGCCCAGAAATCAGTGGCATTTCTATACACTAACAATGAGACTGAAGAAAGATAAATTAAGGAGTCAATCCCATTTACAATTGCACCCAAAAGCAGAAGATACCTAGCAATAAACCTAACCAAAGAGGTAAATGATCTATACCCTAAAAACTTCAGAACGCCTCTGAAAGAAATTGAGGAAGACACAAAGAGATGGAAAAATATTCCTTGCTCATGGACTGCAAGAATTAATACTGTGAAAATGTCAATGCTACCTAGGGCAATATACACATTTAATGCAATCCCTATCAACATACCATGGACTTTCTTCAGTGATTTGGAACAAATTATCTTAAAAATTGTGTGGAATCCGAAAAGACACTGAATAGCCAGGGGAATATTAAAAAGGAAAACCATAACTGGGGGCATACAATGCCAGATTTCAGGTTGTACTACAAAGCTGTGGTCATCAAGACACTGTGGTACTGGCAGAAAAACAGACACATAGGTCAATGGAATAGAATAGAGAATCCAGAAGTGGACCCTCAACTTTATGATCAACTAATATTTGACAAAGCAGGAAAGACTATCCACTGGAAGAAAGACAGTCTTTTCAATAAATGATGCTGGGAAAGTGGACATCCACATGCAGAAGAATGAAACTGGACCATTCTCTTACACCATACACAAAGATAAATTCAAAATGGATGAAAGATCTAAATGTGAGACAAGATTCCATCAAAATTCCAGAGGAGAACACAGGCAACACCCTTTTGGAACTTGGCCACAGCAACTTCTTGCAAGATACATCCATGAAGGCAAGAGAAACAAAAGCAAAAATGTACTATTGGGATTTCATCGAGATAAAAAGCTTCTGCACAGCAAAAGTAATAGTCAACAAAACTCAAAGAGAACCTACAGAATGGGAGAAGATATTTACAAATGATGTATCAGATAAAGGCCTAGCATCCAAGATCTATAAAGAACTTATTAAACTCAACAGCAAAGAAACAAACAATCCAATCATGTAATGGTCAAAAGTCATGAACAGAAATCTCACAAAGGAAGACATAGACATGGCCAACAAGCACATGAGAAAATGCTCTGCATCACTTGCTGTCAGGGAAATACAAATCAAACCCACAATGAGATACCACCTCACACCAGTGAGAATGGGAAAAATTCACAAGACAGGAAACCACAAATGTTGGAGAGGATGTGGAGAAAGGGGAATGCTCTTACGCTGTTGGTGAGAATGTGAACTGGTGCAGCCACTCTGGAAAATTGTGTGGAGGTTCCTTAAAGAGTTAAAAATTGATCTACCCTATGACCCAGCAATTGCACTGCTGGGGATTTACCCCAAAGATACAGATGCTTTGAAACATCGGGGACACCTGCACCCCGATGTTTCTAGCAGCATTGTCCACAATAGCCAAACTATGGAAGGAGCCTCGGTGTCCATCGATATCGATAAATGGATGAAGAAGATGTGGTCTATGTATACAATGGAATATTACTCATCCATTAGAAACGACAAATGCCCACCATTTTCTTCGATGTGGATGGAACTGTAGGGTATTATGCTGAGTGAAATAAGTCAATCAGAGAAGGACAAACATTATATGGTCTCATTCCTTTGGGGAATATAAAAAATAGTGAAAGGGAATAAAGGGGAAAGGAGTAAAATTGAGTAGGAAATATCAGAAAGGGAGACAGAACATGAGAGGCTCCTAACTCTGGGAACCGAACAAGGGGTGGTGGAAAGGGAGGTGGGTGGCGGGTGGGGGTGACTGACTGACAGGCACTGAGGGGGGCACTTGATGGGATGAGCACTGGGTGTCATGCTATATGTTCGCTAATTGAACTCCATGAAAAAATTTAAAAAATTAAAATAAGAAGAAATGGCTCATCTAAGAAAAAAAAAGATAAAAAGCTTCTGCAGGACAAAAGAAACATTCCACAAGCCTAAAAGACAACCTACAGAATGGGAGAAGATATTTGCAAATGATCTATCAGATAAAGAGCTAGTACCCAAGATCTACAAATAACTTATTAATTTCAACAGTAAAGAAACAAACAATCCAATCATGAAATGGGCAAAAGACATGTACAGAAATTTCACAGAGGATGACCTAGACATGGCCAACAAGTACATGAGAAAATGCTCTGCATCACTTGCCATCAGGGAATTACAAACCGGAACAGTGTATTTAAACCTCAAAGTCAAGCATTAACTCAAACCCTGTATAAAGTTATTACATTTTTAAAATTATAACCATAGAATTTTCCAAGGTAATTTGGGAAATATTACTTCCTTCAAATAGCATGGTAGCTAAATGTCAGTGATTATGAGCTTTTTCAAAAGAAAAAAGAAATCCAAGCAACTTCTGCTTGAGATTAGAGAAGGAAGATTTGTATAAAATAAAGATGTAAAGTTACGTCAGTTCCTAAAAGCAGATTTTCAGGTTCGAAGACGGTAGCACTTTAAAACCTAGCCTTCAAAATTCTATCTGCTACATAAAGAAATAATCTTAAATAAAAATAACCTGAAAGAAGTAGCACTTTCTTTCCAATTAATTTGAAATTTTTTATTTCAAAATAATTAAGATGTTTTCTTCTCTTTCACAGGCTGTTTGTTTTGGCACAAAATATTCTTGCATTTTGGAATAATTGACTCAAAAGTAGACATAAAGTCACTTTAAAAAAGGCTAGCTTTTTCTGACAATAAATTTCTAATCTAGTTAGGTTTTCTGTGATTCTAATGATTGAGAATTTTATTAGGGACCAAGGTATCTATTTTTCATCAGATATAACTGACTCTGAAGCTGAGGCTTCAGGAAAGTTGGACATGGAATGTTGCCTTTAAAGGCCAAATAAAACCCATCTTTTATTTTTTTTATATCTTCATTTTGGTTTTCTTTTCTCTGCTTCATTCTTAAAGCAAAAAGAAAAAACAAACAAAGAAAAACAACTTTTACTACCAGGTACTTATACCTAGAATACTGAACCATTAATCGCCTTTTTCCCCTTCACTGAAGTTACTAAGATTACCTATGTAAAATGAAGGTTTTACTTTTCTTTAAAAAATAAAGATTAATTATATAAATGATTATTATTTTCATGAACCTACTATTTAACTCTCCAGTGCTTGTTTTTTTTCTTTTATTTCCTTCCATCTAACCCCCATATTGTTTTTTGTCTTTGCTACTTTATGTATTCTATGTCCCTTAGAATAGGAGAAGTGAGTACAGTGTAAGAAAGCCCAATTATATTAATGCACCACACAATAGGTTTATGGTAAGTAAAGGGGCAAGCTCAGAACCTTGTGTTGTTTTTTATGGCATCTTGCTATTAGATTTATTTTTTCCTGTTATTAGATTTCTTGAGACAGCAAAAGAGGGTAGAAAATGAGGTTCAGTTGAATAGCTGTGATCTGCCCTTAGAATCAGTGCCATTAGAATTCCTGCTTGGGGCCACACACCAGGTAACAGTAAGCTTAAAAGATTTAAGTCACTGAATATTAATTCTTTGTTTTTTTTAATTGTTTTTATTGAAGTTTGATTTGCCAACATATAGTATAACACCCAGTGCTCATCCCATCAAGTGCCCCCCTCAGTGCCCGTCACCCAGTTACCCCAACACCCTGCCCCCCTCCCCTTCCACAACCCTTTGTTCATTTCCCAGTCTCTCTTAGTTTGTTTTCCTCTCTAATTTTTCTCACTCAGTTCCCCTCCTTTCTCTTATGATACCTTTCATTATTTCTTATATTCCCATGTAAGTGAAACAATATGATAATTGAATACTAATTCCTATTCAATGCTGGCTTGTGGCTGCCTCAGGGACTTGGAAGCAGATCTATACAAAGCAGACCTCGCTACTGGCCACACTTGACCAAGGGACTTAAAAACTCATAGAAAGGGATCCCTGGGTGGCCCAGCGGTTTGGCGCCTGCCTTTGGCCCGGGGCGTGATCCTGGAGACCCGGGATCGAATCCCACGTCGGGCTCCTGGCATGGAGCCTGCTTCTCCCTCTGCCTGTGTCTCTGCCCCTCTCTCTCTCTCTCTCTCTGTGACTATCATAAATAAATAAAAATATAAAAAAAAATGGGCTGAAGATTAAAAAAAAAAACTCATAGAAGAATAAAAATGCTTGAGACCTTCACTTCTCCACCTACAAGGGTCCCAATACTCTCCAATGCTCCTTAAACAGATGAACAGAGGGTTCAGGGTTAACTTCTCCCACAGGGTCTCCAGCACTTTGGCAACCATGCTGGCCCTATACAGGGCCTTCTGGAGGTTGCAAGGACCTGACTTCCTGTATTCTGCACCTGATTCCTTAAGCTCCATAGTTGCTATATATTTTTTATCTAGCAGATAGGCTCGTGCAATAGCAATAAAATGGGTGGTGCACAATAATGAAAGTGAGGATGCTGGCAAGAAAAACAAAGAAGCAATGAGAGGTATGGTTCTGCAGTTTTAGTAATTTAATTCAATTCACCACAGATTTCTCAAGCACCAATTATGTACTTAGTACTCATATTGAACAGAAACGTCAGGATAACCTGTTAACATTAACTAGAATATTTAGCACCTGAGATACACTTACTCCTAAAATAAGTTTTTTTTTTTTTTAAGATTTAATTTATTTATTCATGAGAGACGGCGGGGGTGGGGGGGTAGAGACAGAGACAGGCAGAGCGAAAAGCAGGCTCCATGCAGGGAGCCAATGTGGGACTCGATCCCAGTTCTCCAGGATCGTGCCCTGGGCTGAAGGTGGCGCTAAACTGCTGAGCCACCCGGGCTGCCATCCTAAAATAAGTTTTAATGCACCTTTGACCATGTTTTTTATTTGTAATGAAAACATACTTATTTTTTGATAATATGATTGTTATATTAACTTTTTAACAATTAAAATATTAGATTCCATTTCATGACTATTACAGATTTCTGTTATAGTATAATGAAATGGCACAAATTTAAGAAAATAAAAAGAAATAAGAACAAATCCTCACCAGTTAATTGAACAAGTATTTACTGACCAAATATATAATAGGAGCTCTGTATAAGATGCTAGCAATATTAGTAATTCCTGCCTCCACTAAGCTTTCCAGCAACTGAGGGACACAGAAGAATAAGTACAGAGTTGCTGCATGAGATCATAAAGGCCATGAACAGGAGTGAAGGTATTATAAGAAACCATAGAATAGGCCTCTCACCCACCCCTGAAACAGTAGAGATGACTTCCTGAAGGAATATAAATGATATCAAAACTGAAATCTGAATGATGGGGCTCTATCTCACAACACTGAGATCCTGACCTACGTGGAAATCAAGAGTCAGATGCTTAACTGAGCCACCCACGTGCCCTGGGGCTAAGAGGAATATTCTAAGCAGAGAAACAATATTGCACTGGAAGAATATTGCAAGCCAAATATTAAACCATTAGTAGCTTGAAATAGGCTGTTGTGGGAGTAGTATGCAGAAATTATCAAATGCAACAAATCAGGGCCTTCCTCTCCTACATACCCATCCCCACCTACTAACACTACACTGGAAGTGAGTAAGGTCACAGTAAATTAAGGAACTGAAAGTAGTCTGCATAGCTGGAGTGGTAAAAAAAAAAATGAGGCTAGAATAGCAAGTAGAGGCCCCATCTTGAAGGACCTGGTAATCCATAATAAGAAATTTGGAATTTGTCAGGATGAGAAAGCGAAAGAAATGAAGAGTTTTAAAGAGGGAAAGTCTTGATTCTGTTTGCATTTTAAAATGCAAAATGTGACAGAAGTATGGAGAACATTCTGGACAAATACCATGTGTGTTTTCTCAGAAACAAGTCAAAGGACATCATGTGATTTGAAAAATATAGAAAAAACATTCTCAATATGACAAGAGTACATTTGGGGCAGATTTATTCCCACAGCATATTGTGATAGTGTGTGCTCTAACAGATGGACAAGGAAGGTAAAATAGATTATGGCAACTGTTTCATATGCTGCTACCTGTACGACAATAGCCATAAAAATGGAGCCATGTGTTGCAATGACTACAATGTCAATTTGAGCATTAAGGCCAAAGAAAAAGCCAGCCAACACATCATTTGTTCACCTATTGTGAATGTAATTCATTAACTGTATACAATACATTAACAATTAATAGTAATTAATACTAATTAATAGTAGAGACACCTATAAAGCTAATGTGAGGGGCCTGTATTGGTGGTATTTGACAATCAAATTTGAAATAATGTTATACATCACAAGCAATGTGGGTTGTTTCACTGGATATATATATATATATAGTTTCACTGGATATATTGCATGATTATGATTTACCGTATGTATGATTCAGTAGCTTTCCTAGATAAAAAGGAAAATGTATAACTAAGTTTTCTATGGACAAAATACACAAATTTAACAAGTCTATGATTTAAAATTTTGCTATAGTGGAATGCCTGGGTGGCTCAGCGGTTGAGTGTCTGCCTTTGGCTCAGGGCATGATCCCATGATACAGGATCAAGTCCCACATCAGGCTACCTTTATGGAGTCTGCTTCTCCCTCTGCCTGTGTCTCTACTTCTCTCTCTGTTTTTCTCTCATGAATAAATAAATATAATCTTTAAAAAAATAGATAAAATGTTGTTATAGTCCAAATAAGAAATACACATAGCACTGCACTGGTTTCTGTCTGAGAATCAGTCATTTACCTAGTGACGGAGCCTACTCAAGAGCCTAGATCTGCATCTCAATAAAGCTTTGTTAGTCACTTTGCCATAGACAGATTTAATAGAAGAGTTAAGGGGAGGACACATATTCTTGGCTAATTAAACTCAATATTTTAAAAATGTCAACACTCTATCAAGAGTTTTTTGAAATGAGATGTGCTGACTCAAAATTATATATGTTGAATTAAATGTGTAAGAAGAGCTAAGAAAATTCTCAAAAAGAGAATGAAGGGAGCTTAGCACTACCAGATACTAGCATGTATTACATAGTTATGGTAATTATAGAATGAGATACACATAAATCTCAAGAGACAGATTAATGGAACAGAATAGAGAAGCCAGAAATAGACCCAAGTACATATGGAAATTTAATATGCAATAAAGGTGAAATTGCAAATTGATAGATTAAAAAATTAAACATTAAAATGAAGCCATAAAAGCACGAGGAGAAAGTATGACATAGTTCAAAAAATAGTCTTGGTACAGGGAAGGACTTGGAAAACCTGACAAGGAATACAGAAACTACAGGAAATGAAACATGCATATTTGAATGGATACAATAATTTTTTTCTATAAGATAAAACATCAAAATAAACTATAATGTAAATAATGTACTGGCAATGAAATATGTGTGACATATGAAAAAGGGAATTTTTCAGTAATATATACAGAACAAATCAGTACGAAAAAGAACAACAATCTGATAGAAAATAGGTAAAAATCATGAAGGCACACTCCACAGAAAAGGATAAAAATGTCTTTTAAAGATGTGAGACAAGAAACTATCAAAATCCTAGAGAAGAACACAGGCTTTTGAACTTGGCCACAGCAACTTCTTGCAAGATACATCTGTGAAGGCAAGGGAAAGAAAAGCAAAAATGAACTCTTGGGACTTCATCAAGATAAAAAGCTTCTGCACAGCAAAAGAAACCGTCAACAAAAGTAAAGGACAACCTACAGAATGGGAGAAGATATTTGCAAATGACATATAGACAAAGGGCTAGTATCCAAGATCTATGCAGAACTTATTAAACTCAACACCCAAGAAACAAACAATCCAATCATGAAATGGGCAAAAGACATGAGCAGAAATTTAACCAAAGAAGGCATACACATGGTCAACAAGCACATGAGGAAATGCTCTCTGCATCACTTGCCATCAGGGAAGTATAAATCAAAACCACAATGGGATACCACCTCACACCAGTGAGAATGGGGAAAATTAACAAGACAAGAAACAACAAATGTTGGAGAGGATGTGGAAAAAGGGGAACCCTCTTGCTTTGTTGGTGGGAATGTGAACTGGTGCAGCCCCTCTGGAATACTGTGTGGAGGTTCCTCAAAGAGTTAAAAATAGAACTGCCCTATGACCCAGCAATTGCACTGCTGGGGATTTACATAAAGATACAGATGCAGTGAAAGACCAAGACAACTGCACCCCAATGTTTATAGCCACAATGTCCACAATAGCCAAACTATGGAAGGAGCCGTGGTGTCCATCGAAAGATGAATGGGTAAAGAAGATGTGGTCTATATATACAATGGAAGATTACTCAACCATTAGAAAGGATGAATAACCCCCATTTGTTTTGATGTGGATAGAGCTGGAGGGTATTTTTTTAATTTTTTTTAATTTTTATTTATTTATGATAGTCACAGAGAGAGAAAGAGAGAGAGGCAGAGACATAGGCAGAGGGAGAAGCAAGCTCCATGCACTGGGAGCCCAATGTGGGATTCGATCCCGGGTTTCCAGGATCGCGCCCTGGGCCAAAGGCAGGTGCCAAACCGCTGCGTCACCCAGGGATCCCGAGCTGGAGGGTATTACGCTGAGTGAAGTAAGTCGATAGGAGAAGGACAAACATTACATGGTTTCATCATACAGGAAATATAAAAAATAGTGAAGGGATTATAAGGGAAAGGAGCAAAAATGAGTGGGAAATATCAGAGAGGGAGACAAAACATGAGAGACTCCTAACTCTGGGAAAAGAACAAGGGGGAGTGGAAGGGGAGTTGGCCGGGGGTTAGGTTGAATGGGTAATGGGTACTGAGGGGGACACTTGATGGGATGAGCACTGGGTGTTATACTATATGTTGGCAAATCTAACTCCAATAAAAAATACACAAAAAAATTAAAAAGCTAAAACCATAAAACAATTAAAAAAGAAAATAAAGATGTGAAAATATGCTCAACTTCATTCATTACAAATAAATGCAAATTCAAACTTCAAAGAGAAACTTTCACCTTCAGATTATCATAGCAACAGTGTATGACACTCACATATGTCATAGAAGGATAAATTGGTATGAATTTTTTAAAAGTCATTTTACAATTTGTATCCTAATTTCAAAGGCAGATATCCTTTAAAACAGTAATTCTACTTTGAAGAATTTGTTCCTCATGCATATTTGTACATATATACACTAAGATATTCCTTGTATCATTATTTTTTAATAAAATAATTTTTTATTGGTGTTCAATTTACCAACATACAGAATAACAACCAGTGCTCATCTGGTCAAGTGTCCCCCTCAGTGCCCGTCACACACTCACCCCCACCCCCGCCCTCCTCCCCTTCCACCTTCCCTAGTTCCATTCCCAGAGTTAGGAGTCTTTATGTTCTGTCTCCCTTTCTGATATTTCCCACACATTTCTTCTCCCTTCCCTTATTTTCCTTTCACTATTATTTATATTCCCAAAATGAATGAGAACATACACTGTTTGCCCTTCTCCGAATTGACTTACTTCACTCAGCATAATACCCTCCAGTTCCAACCACGTTGAAGCAAATGGTGGGTATTTGTCGTTTCTAATGGCTGAGTAATATTCCATTGTATACATAAACCACATCTTCTTTATCCATTCATCTTTCGATGGACACTGAGGCTCCTTCCACAGTTTGGCTATTGTGGACATTGCTGCTAGAAACATCGGGGTGCAGGTGTCCTGGCATTTCATTGCATCTGAATCTTTGCGGTAAATCCCCAAGAGTGCAATTGCTGGGTCGTAGGGCAGGTCTATTTTTAACTCTTTGAGGAACCTCCACACAGTTTTCCAGAGTGGCTGCATCACTTCACATTCCCACCAACAGTGTAAGAGGGTTCCCTTTACTGCGCATCCTCTCCAACATTTGTGGTTTCCTGCTTGTTAATTTTCCCCATTCTCACTGGTATGAGGTGGTATCTCATTGTGGTTTTGATTTGTATTTCCCTGATGGCAAGTGATGCAGAGCATTTTCTCATGTGCTTGTTGGCCATGTCTATATCTTCCTCTGTGAGATTTCTGTTCATGTCTTTTACCCATTTCGTGATTGGATTGTTTGTTTCTTTGGTGTTGAGTTGAATAAGTTCTTTATAGATCTTGGAAACTAGCCCTTTATCTGATATGTCATTTGGAAATATCTTCTCCCATTCTGTAGGTGATCTTTTAGTTTTGTTGACTGTATCCTTTGCTGTGCAAAAGCTTCTTATCTTGATGAAGTCCCAATAGTTCATTTTTGCTTTTGTTTCTTTTGCCTTCATGGATGTATCTTGCAAGAAGTTACTGTGGCCGAGTTCAAAAAGGGTGTTGCCTGTGTTCTCCTCTAGGATTTTGATGGAATCTTGTCTCACATTTAGATCTTTCATCCATTTTGAGTTTATCTTTGTGTATGGTGAAAGAGAGTGGTCTAGTTTCATTCTTCTGCATGTGGATGTCCAATTTTCCCAGCACCATTTATTGAAGAGACTGTCTTTCTTCCAATGGATAGTCCTTCCTCCTTTATCAAATATTAGTTGACCATAAAGGTCAGGGTCCACTTCTGGGTTCTCAATTCTGTTCCATTGATCTGTGAGTCTTTTTTTGTGCCAGTACCACACTGTCTTGATGACCACAGCTTTGTAGTACAACTTGAAATTTGGCATTGTGATGCCCCCAGATATGGTTTTCTTTTTAAAATTCCCCTGGCTATTCAAGATCTTTTCTGATTCCACACAAATGTTAAAATAATTTGTTCTAACTCTCTGAAGAAAGTCCATGGTATTTTGATAGGGATTGCATTAAACGTGTAAATTGCCCTGGGTAACATTGACATTTCCACAATATTAATTCTGCCAATCCATGAGCATGGAATATTTTTCCATCTCTTTGTGTCTTCCTCAATTTCTTTCAGAAGTGTTCTGTAGTTTTTAGGGTATAGATCCTTTACCTCTTTGGTTAGGTTTATTCCTAGGTATCTTATGCTTTTGGGTGCAATTGTAAATGGGATTGACTACTTAATTTCTCTTTCTTCAGTCTCATTGTTAGTGTATAGAAATGCCATTGATTTCTGGGCATAGATTTTGTATCCTGCCATGCAAACAAATTGCTGTATGAGTTCTAGCAATCTTTGGGTGGAGGCTTTTGGGTTTTCTATGTAGAGTATCATGTCATCGGTGAAGAGGGAGAGTTTGACGTCTTCTTTGCCAATTTGAATGCCTTTAATGTCTTTTTGTTGTCTGATTGCTGAGACTAGGACTTCCAGTACTATGTTAAATAGCAGTGGTGAGAGTGGACATCCCTGTCTTGTTCCTGATCTTAGGGGAAAGGCTCCCAGTGCTACCCCATTGAGAATGATATTTGCTGTGGGCTGTTCGTAGATGGCTTTTAAGATGTCGAGGAATGTTCACTCTATCCCTACACTCTGAAGAGTTTTGATCAGGAATGGATGCTGTATTTTGTCAAATGCTTTCTCTGCATCTAGTGAGAGGATCATATGGTTCTTGGTTTTTCTCTTGCTGATATGATGAATCACACTGAGTGTTTTACGAGTGTTGAACCAGCCTTGTGTCCCGGGGTAAATCCTACTTGGTCATGGTGAATAATTTTCTTAATGTGCTGTTGGATCCTATTGGCTAGTATCTTGTTGAGAATTTTTGCATCCATGTTCATCAGGGATATTGGTCTATAATTCTCCTTTTTGGTGGGGTCTTTGTCTGGTTTTGGAATTAAGGTGATGCTGGCCTCATAGAACGAATTTGGAAGTACTCCATCTCTTTCTATCTTTACAAACAGCTTTAGTAGAATAGGTACGATTTCTTCTTTAAACGTTTGATAGAATTCCCCAGGGAAGCCATCTGGCTCTGGACTTTTGTGCCTTGGGAGGTTTTTGATGACTGCTTCAATTTCCTCCCTGGTTATTGGCCCGTTCAGGTTTTCTCTTTCTTCCAATTCCAGTTTTGGTAGTTTGTGGCTTTCCAGGAATGCATCCATTTCTTATAGATTACCTAATTTATTGGCATATAGCTGTTCATAATATGTTTTTAAAATCGTTTGTATTTCCATGGTGTTGGTAGTGATCTCTCCTTTCTCATTCATGATTTTATTAATTTGAGTCTCCTCTCTCTTCTTTTTATTAAGGCTGGCTAATGGTTTATCTATCTTATTATTTCTTTCAAAGAACCAACTTCTGGTTTTGTTGATCTGTTCCACAGTTCTTCTGGTCTCGATTTCATTGAGTTCTGCTCGAATTTTAATTAACTCTCTTCTTCTGCTGGGCGTGGGGTCCATCTGCTGTTTTTTCTCTAGCTCCTTTAGGTGTAAGGTTAGCTTTTGTATTTGAGTTCTTTCCAGTTTTTGAATGGATGCTTGTATTGCGATGTATTTCCCCCTTAGGACTGCTTTTGCTGCAGCCCAAAGATTTTGAATGGTTGTGTCTTCATTCTCATTAGTTTCCATGAATCTTTTTAATTCTTCCTTAATTTCCTGGTTGACCCTTTCATCTTTTAGCAGGATGGTCCTAAACCTCCACGTGTTTGAGGTCCTTCCAAACTTCTTGTTGTGATTTAGTTCTAATTTCAAGGCATTATGGTCTGAGAATATGCAGGGGACGATCCCAATCTTTGGTATCGGTTCAGACCCGATTTGTGATCCAGTATGTGGTCTATTCTGGAGAAAGTTCCATGTGCACTTGAGAAGAATGTGTATTCAGTTGAGTTTGGATGTAAAGTTCTGTAGATATCTGTGAAATCCATCTGGTCCAGGGTATCATTTAAAGCTCTCATTTCTTTGGAGATGTTGTGCTTAGAAGACCTATTGAGGGTAGAAAGAACTAGATTGAAGTCACCAAGTATAAGTGTATTATTATCTAAGTATTTATTCACTTTGGTTATTAATTGGTTTAAATATTTGGCAGCTCCCACATTCGGGGCATATCTATTGAAGATTGTTAAGTCCTCTTGTTTGATAGATCCTTTAAGTATGATATAGTGTCCCTCTTCATCTCTCACTACAGTCTTCGGGGTAAATTTTAGTTTATCTGATATAAGGATGGCTACCCATGCTTTCTTTTGAGGACCATTTGAATGGTAAATGGTCCTCCAACCTTTTATTTTCAGGTTGTAGGTGTCCTTCTGTCTAAAATGAGTCTCTTGTAGACAGCATATAGATGGGTCCTGCTTTTTTATCCAGTCTGATACCCTGCGCCTTTTGATGGGGTCATTAAGTCCGTTAACGTTCAGAGTTACTATTGACAGATATGAGTTTAGTGTCATCATGATATCTATTCAGTCTCTGTTTTTGTGGATTGTTGCATTGAACTTCTTAAAGGGGAATTTTAAGAGCCCCCCTTAAAATTTCTTGCAGAGCTGGTTTGGAGGTCACATATTCTTTCAGTTCCTGCCTGTCTTGGAAGCTTTTTATCTCTATTTCCATTTTGAATGAGAGTCTTGCTGGATAAAGTATTCTTGTTTGCATGTTCTTCTCATTTAGGACCCTGAATATATCCTTCCAGCCCTTTCTGGCCTGCCATGTCTCTGTGGAGAGGTCTGCTGTTACCCTAATACTCCTCCCCATAAAAGTCAGGGATTTCTTGTCTCTTGCTGCTTTAAGGATCTTCTATTTATCTTTGGAATTTGCAAGCTTCACTATTAAATGTCGACGTGTTGAACGGTTTTTATTGATTTTGGGGGGGATCTCTCTATTTCCTGGATCTGAATGCCTGTTTCCCTTCCCAGATTAGGAAAGTTTTCAGCTAGGATTTGTTCAAATACATATTCTGGCCCTCTATCCCTTTGGCACCCTCGGGAACCCCAATTAAACGTAGGTTTTTCTTCCTCAGGCCGTCGTTTATTTCCCTTAATCTGTCTTCATGGTCTTTTAATTGTCTCTTTTTTCCTCAGTTTCCCTCTTTGCTATCAACTTGTCTTCTATGTCACTCACTGGTTCTTCCACCTCATTAACCCTCGTCGTTAGGACTTCTAGTTTGGATTGCATCTCATTCAATTGATTTTTAATTTATGCCTGATTGGATCTAAATTCTGCAGTCATGAAGTCTCTTGAGTCCTTTATGCTTTTTTCTAGAGCCACCAGTAGCTGTATAATATGCTTCTGAATTGGCTTTCTGACATTGAATTGTAATCCAGATTTTGTAACTCTGTGGGTGAGAGGACTGTTTCTGATTCTTTCTTTTGAGGTGAGGTTTCCCTTCTAGTCATTTTGCTCAGTGCAGAGTGGCCAAAAACAAGTTGTATTGGGAAAAGGATAAAAAGAGAGAAAGAAAAGGAAAGAAAAGAGAAAAAGAAAAAATGAAGAATAAAGGGAAAAAAGAGAAGAAAAAGAGAAAGAAAAAGAAAGAAAGGTGACAAAAAAGGGTGGGGGAAGCAATCAGAAATCAAAAAAAAAAAAAAAGAACACGGTGGAGTATCTTCTGATTCTGTGTACTTTAAGTCCCTTGACTTCCCGTGGAACTTGTCGGTCTAGCTGGTCTTCTGGGGGAGGGGCCTGTTGTGCTGATTTTCAGGTGTTAGCACTTGGGGGAGCTGCTCTGCCCCCTGCCTGTGCAGGGCTCAGTGGGGGTTGTTTACCCAGTGAGGCCGTAGGAGGAACAACCCCAGTGGCTGTGGCAGCTCTGGAAACCTGGATTCAGCCCACGCAGTAACTAAGGAGCTCTCAGTCTGCAGGATCTGGAGGCTCCGGGGCAGGGCCGCTGATCTGCTCAGCTCGGGGCAGGAGGTCCTTGCTGTCCTGGGCCCTCCTGGCCTCTGCCTGTTCCGGGGGGAGGCTGGATCCTGGGCTGTGTCCCAGTGCCCTGTGCTCCGGGGCCTGCGCTGTTGGACTTGCACTCCCGGCTGCACAGCCCCCTCCGTGGAGCCGCCGCCCGAGCCCCTCCGAGCTGCTCCCGGGTCCCGCCGTGCACGCTGCAGCCCTTAGGGAGCTCGGCGCACTCTCCCGGCGTGCAGGTGTCTGTTAGTGTCCCAGGGAGCCTGAGGACATCCCCCGCCTTCCTGGGGTCCTGCTCTAACTCCCTGTGGGCGCCTTTCCGTCCGGGAAAATTGGTGCAGCTCCTGCGTCTCCGGGACGGGGCTCTCCTGTCCTGGGGACACTCGCCCCAGCCTCAGCCCGGCTCCTCGGGGGCCCCTCCCCCTCAGATGCCTTTTGTTTCTTTATTTCTTTTTTTCTCCATCTTCCTACCTTGATAAAAGCGCGAACTCTTCACTGTAGCATTTGTGCTGTTCTCTCTTTAAATCTCAGGCCGAATTCGTAGATTTTCAGGATGATTTGAAGGTTATCTAGGTAATTTGGTGGGGACAGGTGATTTGGGGACCCTACTCTTCCGCCATCTTGCCCCTCCTCTCCTCCTTGTATCATTATTTAAAATAGAAAAAAAATTGGGCAGCCCCGGTGGCTCAGCAGTTTAGCACCACCATCATCCCGGGGCATGATCCTAGAGACCCGGAATGGAGTCCCACGTCAGGCTTCCTCCATGGAGCTTGCTTCTCCCTCTGCCTGTGTCTCTGCCTCTCCCTCCCTCTGTGTCCCTTATGAATAAATAAATAAAATCTTTAAAAAAAAAAAGTAAAAATAAAATAGAAAAAAATTAAATGTTTTTATTAGAAAATTGTTTACTGAATTTTTGTGCATTCATATAATATGATACTATGACAATATCAGTAAAAAAACAAAGCATATCTGTCAGAACTGAAAGACAGAATTGCCAAGATGTAGTATTAGTGGAATAAAAGGAGTACAGAATAATATGTATATTACTCTTATGTCAGAGGAATATATGCACAGAAATATAAATGCAAGTATATGTATATAATACCCTTGAAAGGACTCAAGAAAGGAATGTGGAAGAGATCAGATAAGTAAAGGACAACATTTTGTTTGTTTGTTTTAAATATATACCTTTTATAGCATTTTATTGTTTAACTTAGGAGTGGCTGAAATCAATGACATGTAGATTATGAGGTTTTAGGGAATACTTCAGGAAAAGAAAAATGTGCTTACTGAGCAAGATACAGCTTATACAAATGTTGAAAATGCTTTCATATAATACTTTTAATCATATTTATTCATGATATTCCTACTAGATGGTAATATATTAGGGCTCTCCAGAGAAACAGAACTAATAGGATATATACAGATATACAGACAGATTTATTATGAGAGATCGGCTCACATGATTATGGAGGCTGAGAAGCCCCATGATTCGTCATCTGCAAGCTGGAGGCCCAGGAAAGTCAATGGTGCAGTTCCAATCCAATCCTAAAGGCCTGAAAACCAAGAGAGCCAATGATGTAAATCCAAATATGAGTCTGGAAGCCCAAGAACAGGGGGCTGATGGTGTAAGTCACAGTTTAAACCAGAAGGCCTGAGAAGCAGAAGCTCTAATTTCTGAGGACAAGAGATGGATGGTCCAGCTAAAGCAAAAGAAGAAATTCTCCCTTCTTCTACATTTTTGTTCTATTCAGGTCCTGAAAACATTGGATGATGCCCACTCTTATTGGTGAAAGTGATATTCTCGGTCTACAGATTGAAAGGCTAATTAGTTTCTTCTGGAGGCATCCTCACAGACATACCCCAAAATAATGTTTTACCCATTTTCTGGGCATTCCTTAGTCCATTCATACTGACACATAAAATGAACCATAACAGGTAGGAATCATCATTATTCATAGCTATCACTGTGGGTGAGTTCTGTGAGGCTGGAACTATGTTCTATCTTAATCTCCAATGAATTTGTTGAGATTAACACAATTCCTAACACATAGTAAGCACTTAATAAATATCTATGGAATGAATGTGTGAAAATTAAGTTAGTGTTATGCTTATGATATAACATAGTATGTACCTTTTCTTTTAAAGGCACCATTTTTGCTTTTAGTTTTATAAATAACTTTGTTTATATCTTTTTGCTTATATAACTTTGAGTTCATCTTTAATTAATGAGGGAACCTATCATGATATTCAGAAATCTAGGTATTTGTGATATAATCTTAATATGGATACCTTTTTCCAAACAAGGCTGTACTATAATGCTTGCAGATGATGGGACCAACTGAGATGCTTGTTTAAAATGTAGATTGTTAAGCTCCACTCCCAGAGATTCTTATTTAGTAGGTCTGATTTGATGTTTAGTAAGATTTAAAAATCTTCTTGAGTAATTATAATAGTCATTAAAATTGGGAACCACTGGTTCTCAATTATTTTTTTTATCCTTAGATATCTGATGGAAAAGATTTATAACAAAACAACATATTTAGTGTATTCTTTAAAAAAACTAACAAGTATTCCTAATGTGCTTACTTGTACCACTCACAGAACAAAGTACTTTACAAACTCTTTTAACCCCATAACAATGCTTTAAGGTAGGCACAGTGTATCTTTCCATTGTATAGATGAGGAAACTGAGACATAGACATGGTTTCTAAAGAACTAGAAAAACTTGCCCAAGTTCACATAGCTAGTAAGCAAGGTCTAGAAAACCCCAGAGTCTGCATTTACTGTTTTCTTCTACAAATTTTGTTTTATAACATTTAAATTGTTCCAATATTGTTAGACCCTCTAATATAATACTGGGTGACACTTGGATCACACACATACAGAAAAACAACAAAAACAAAAAATGAAAACTGGTATTGAAATAAATACTGGATGCTCCAGAATTTTCACCCAGAAATTTCTGGTTTTTTAAAAAAAGGATTATTTATTCATGAGAGACAGAGAGAGAGAGAGAGAGGCAGAGAGACAGGCAGAGGGAGAGGCAGAGGGAGAAGCAGGCTCTATGCAGGAAGCCAGATGTGGGACTCGATCCCGGGACTCCAGGATCATGCCCTGAGCCAAAGGCAGAGGCTCAACTGCTGAGCCACCCAGGCGGCCCCACCCAGAAATTTCTTAAATTCCATAGTTGGTTTTCCTCTTTTCAAATATGATATTTCTTAATTTAGCAACACAGATTTTTAATTTTTTAAAAAAAGTTTTAAGTTAAAAAAAAAGGTGGGGGGCAGCCCTGGTGGCGTAGCGGTTTAGCGCCGCCTGCAGCCCAGGGTGTGATCCTGGAGACCGGGGATCGAGTCCCACGTAGGGCTCCCTGCATGGAGCCTGCTTCTCCCTCTGCCTGTGTCTCTGCCTCTCTCTCTCTGTGTATCTCTCATGAACAAATAAATAAAATCTTTAAAAAAAAGTTTTAAGTTTTGATTACTTAACGTACAGTGTAATATTAGTTTCAGCATACAATATAGTGATCCAATACTTCCATACCACACCCGGTGGTCATCACAATAAGTGCACTCCTTAATCTTCATCACCTATTTAATCCAAACTCCACCCACATCCCTTCTGGTAACCATCAGTTTCTGACTTATTTCACTTAGCATAATACTAGCTCCATCCATATTGTTCCAAATAGCAAGATCCATTTTTTATGGCTGAATAATATTCCATTGTATTTATATGCCACTTCTTTATCCATTCATTAGTCAATGGACACTTGGGCTGTTTTCATAATTTGGATAATACAGATGATGGTTCTATAAACATCAGGGTGCATATATCCCTTTGAATTAGCATTTTTTATATTATTTGGCTACATACCTAGGAGTGCAATTGCTGGATTGTAAGGTAGTTCTATTTTTAACTTGCTAGGGAACCTCCATACTATCTATCTTACAGTGGGGCTGCATCACTTTACATTCCCACTGACAGTGCAAGCGTGTTCCTCTTTCTCCACATCTTCATCAACACCTGAACTTTCTTGTGTTGTTGATTTTAGCCATTCTGACACATGAGAGGTGATATCTAATTGCAATTTTGACTTGCATTTCCATGAGAATAAGTGATCTGGAGCATCTCTTCATGTGTATGTTGGTCATCTGGATGTCTTCTTTGGGGAAATGTCTATTCAGTCTTCTTCCTATTTTTAACTGGACTATTTGTTTTTTGGGTGTTGTTTGACAATTTTTAAAATATATTTTGGAGACTAACCCTTTATCATATGTCATTCGCAAATATATTGTCTCATTCTGAATACTGCCATTTAGTTTTGTTAATCATTTCCTTTGCTGTGAATAAGCTTTTTATTTGATGAAATCTCAATAGTTTATTTTTGCCTCAGGGGATATATCTAGAAAGGAGTTGCCTTGCCCAGTGTCAAAGAGGTTACTGCCTGTATTCTCTGCTAGAATTTTAATGATTTCTTGTCTCACATTTAGGTCTTTCATCCACTTTGAATTTATTTTTGTGTATGGTTTAAGAAAGTAGGCCAGTATCATTCTTTTGCATGTTACTGTCCAGTTAGCACAACATCCTTTGTTGAAGAGATTTTTTTTCATTGAATATTCTTTCCTACTTTGTGGAATATTAATTGACTATGTAGTTGTAGGCTCATTTCTGGATTTTCTATTCTGTTCCAGTGATCTATCGGTCTGTTTTTGTGCCACTACCATACTGTTTTGATCAATACAGCTATGTAATATAACTAGAAGTCCAGAATTGTGATGCCTCCAGGCTTTGTGTTTTGTTTTGTTTTTCAAGGTTGCTTTTGCATTTCAGGGCCTTTTGTGGTTCCTAACAAGTTTTAGGAAACTTTGTTCTAGTTCCATGAAAAATACTGTTGATATTTTGATTAGGATTGCATTAGATGCATATATTACTCTGAATAGTATAGACATTTTAATGATATTCATTCTTCCAATCCATAAGCATAGACTGTCATTTCATTTCTTTATGACATCTTCAAATTCATTAGTGTTTTATAGTCTTCAGAGCACAGGTCTTTCATTTCATTGGTTCATTCCTAGGTACCATATGGTTTTTGGTGCAATTGTAAATGGAATTAATTCCTTAATTTCTCTTTCTGCTGCTTCATTATTGGCACATAGTAATGCAAAAGATTTCTGTATGTTGATTTTGTATCATGTGATTTTACCGAATTCAGTTATCAGTTCTTTCAGTTTATTGGTAGTCTTTTGGGTTTTCTATCTAGAATATCATGTCATCTGCAAATAGTGAAAGTTTGACTTTCTTCCTTGCCTATTTGGATGTCTTTCATTTCTTTTTATTGTCTGATTGGTGGTGTGAGGACTTTCAGGACTATGTGAAATAACAGCAGTGAGAGTGGATATCTCTGTCTTAGAGGAAAATATCTCAATTTTCCCCTTCTTGAGGATAATATTAGCTGTAGGTTTTTCCTATATGGCCTTTATTATGTTGAGGTATGTTCCTTTTAAGCCTGCTTTGAGGGTTTCTATAATGAATGGATGTTGTACATTGTCAAATGTGTTTTTTTTTAATCATTGAGAGGATTATATGGTTCTTATCCTTTCTTTTGTTAATGTGGTGTATCACACTGATTAATTTGTGAATATTGAACCTCCCTTGCAACTCAGGAATAAATCCTACTTGACTGTGATGAATGTTTTTTACTGTGTTGATGGATTCAGTATGTTGGTATTTTATTGAGAACTTCTGTATCCATGTTCATCAGGAATATTGGCCTATGTTCTCCTTTTTTTAGTGGAGTCTTTATCTTGTTTTGGTATCGGGGTAATACTAACTTCATAGAATGACTTGTATATTTTCTTTCGTTTTCTATTTTTTGTAATAGTTCGAGAATAAGTATTAATTCTTCTATAAATGTTTGGTAGAATTCCCCTGGGAAGCCATGTGCCCATGGACTTCTGTCATTTGGGGAGTGTTTAAATTACTGATTCAATTTCTTTGCTGGTTATTGGTCTGTTCAAGTTTTCTGTTTTTTCCTGTCTCAGTTTTTGTAGTTTATATATTTCTAGGAATTAATCCATCTCTTCCAGGTTGTCCCATTTATTGGCAGATACTTTTTCATAATATTCATATAATTATTTGTATTTCTGTGGTATTGATTGTTATTTATCCTCTCTCATTTGTGGTTTCATTTATTTGGATCCTTTCTGTCTTCTTTTTGATAAATCTACTTAGGGCTGAATCAGTTTTATTAATTTTTTCAAAGAAGCAGGTCCTGATTTCTTTGATCCGTTCTATTGTTTTTGTTTGTTTGTTTTGATATTACTTCTTTCTGTTCTAATCTTTACTATTTCTCTGCTTGGCTTTAGGCTTTGTTTGTTGTTCTTTTTCTAGCTCCTTCTGGTATAAAGTTAGGTTGTTTATTTTTAATTTTTCATGCCTCTTAGCGTAGGTCTATGTGGTTATATACTTCTCTTAATGCTGCTTTTGCTTCATCCCCAAATTTTTGGACCATCATGTTTTCATTTTCTTTTGTTTCCTTGTATTTTTTATTTCTTCTTTAATTTCCTGGGTGACCCATTTATTGTTTAGTAACATGTTATTTAACCTCCCTGAATTTATGGTCTTACCAAATTTTTTCTTGTGGTTGACTCCTAGTTTCATAGTGCTGTCATCAGAAAAAGTACATGGTATGATTTCCATCATTTTGGATTTGATGAGGCCTGATTTGTGAAATAATATGTGATCTATAGTGGAGAATGTTCCATGTGCACTTGAACAGCATGTGCATTCTGCTGTTTTTGGGTGGAATATTCTGAATATATCTGTTACAACTATTTGGTCCAATGTGTCATTCAAAGTGATTTTTCATTGCTAATTTTCTGCTTAAATTATCTGTCCATTGCTGTAAGTGGGTTGTTAATGTCTCCTACCATTATTGTATTATTATCAATGAGTTCCTTTATGTTTCTTTTTGGTTTATGTATTTGGATGCTCTCAGGTCGAGGACATAAATATTTATAATTGTTAGATCTTCTTGTTGGATACACCCCTTTATTATATTATAGTGCTCTTTTTCACTTCTTGTTATAGTCTTTGATTTAAAATCTAGTTTGTCTGATAAAATATTGCTACCTTGGCTTTCTTTTGACATCCATTTGTTTGATGAATGTTTCTCCATCCCCAAACTTTCAATCTATAGATGTGTTTAGGTAAAGTTTGTCTCTTGTAGGCAGCACAGAGATGGGTCTTATTTTTTATCCATTCTGTCACTCTGTCTTTTGATTAGAGTATTCAACCCATTTGTATTCAGAGTAATTATTGATAGATATGAATTTAGTGCCATCTTTTACTTCTTTTGTCATTGTTTCTGGAGATTTTCTCTGATCCTTTCTTGCCTTTGTCACTTTTACACTTTCTTTTGCATTCAAAAAGTCCTCTTTAATATTTCATGTATGGCTGGGTTAGTGCTCAGGAACTCGTTTAGTTTTTGTTTGTCTGGGAAACTCTTTATCTTTTTTTTTTTATTTTCAATGATAGTCCTGCTGGATAGAGTATTATTGGCTGCAGATTTTCCCATTCAGCACTTGGAATATATCATGCCACTCTCTCTTGGCTTGCCACATTTCTGTGACAGATTTGCAGCTCCCTTATTATGGGTTTTCCCTTCTAAGTTAAGGATTTGTTTTGTTTTGCTGCTTTCAAGATTTGTTCTTTATCATTTTATTTTATAAATTTAATTACAATATGTCTTGGTGTTGACCTGCTTTTATTGATTTTGATGGGGGTTCTCTGTGTCTCTTGGATCTGGATATCTGTTTCCTTCCCCAGATTAGGGAAGCTTTCAGCTGTTATTTCTTCAAATACGTTTTTTTTTCCCTTTGGTCTCTCTTCTCCTTCTGAGCACTCCTATAATATGAATGCTATTATGTTTGATGGAGCCACTTAATTCCCTAAGTCTATTATCATATTCTATCATTCTTCTTTCTGTCTTTTGTTTAGCTTTATTATTTTCCTTTCTTTTTGTCTTCTAGGTCACTTATTCTTCCCCGTTTCTTCCAGCTTTCCGTTCATTGCATCAATCCTGTTTCCTCTCTCATTTATAACATTATTTCTGATTGATTTTCTCTTGTCTTTTATGTCTGTGGTAAGATATCCCTGATGTTTTTTTCTATCCTTTTCTCAAGCCCAGTGAACAACCTTATGACTGTTGCTTTAAATTCTCCATCAGGCATGTTACTTACATCTGTTTCACTTAGATCTCTCGTGGTGGCTTCATTGTGTTTTTTCATTTGGGATGATACCTACATCTTGGAATTTTGTCTAAGTCTCTATTTCTCTGTGTTAGAGAATCCTGTTATGTTTCCTGTACCTGAAAGTAATAGCTTTATGAAGATGAAGTCATGTAGTGCTGAGGGCTAGACTTTTTAGGGACTATCTCTGATGTCTGCTGTGTGTGCTCTGCTGTTGTGTTTTGGCTGTTCTATCCTTCAGGTCAGTCATCTGAAGAGGATCCACTTGCTTCCTCTTGGCAGTGTTTGGTTCTTGGCCAGAATGTGGCTAGTTTTAACTTGGTGTACTCTTATTTGCTTGTAAATCAGTCATGATACTACTTCCACTTAAACTAAAGCCAGCAGAACTCTCTGGTTGGCAGAGATTTCTGCTGGTCTTCTAGGGGAGATACCCATTACATTGGAACTGAGACAAGCTTGACTGAGTAGGGCAGGCTCACCAGAGTGCAGGGTATAGAGCTTAGTATATCAAGTTAGACAGCCAATGTAAGTGCTGTGTTGTTTCCCACAGGTGGTTTTGTGTTTATGCTGCAGGTCAGAGGAGAGAAATGGCACCAGCCAACTCTTTAGTCTTTGGAGAGTTGTCTTCATAAATGCTGCCTTCAAGGAAGCACTCTGATAAGAGTGAATAATCTTCCATCTGTTGTGCCCCAAGCATTCTTCAGATTGATATTCTCATGCTGTTTTCCCCAGAATTGTTTGCTTACCTTCTCTCCAGGAGCAAAGCAGTGCTTTGATGTCCTTAAAAGTCCAGGTTTTAAGCCCTGCTGGTTGCAAGAATTCAGGAAAATCAACTCCTCTCATTTTCCAAGCCGATGTATTTGGGGAAATGTTCTTGTGTGTTCCTCTGTGTGTATTCTACTCTCTTTTGCCTTTTCCTGGGACCACTGCTTCCTCCACTTCACAGCATCCACAATCTGTTTCTCTCCTAAACTCCAACTCCACACAATCTACCTTCTTCCATATGGCCTCTTCTTTTCCTTTAGTTGTGGAGTTTGTTTTGTCAGTCTTCAAGTTGGTTTCTAGGGTATTTAGAATGATTTTATAGTTATCTAGTTGTGTTCCTGGGATGAGACGAGCCTAGGGTCCTGCTACTCCACTGCCATCTTCCCCTTCCTACAAGCCTACAGATTTTTGTTTTAAATTGAAGTATAGTTTATACACAATGTTACATTAATGTCAGGTGTACAACACAGTAAGTCAATAATTCTGTACGTTATGCTATGCTCACCACAACTATAGCTATCATCTGTCTCCATACAACACTATTATAATATCATTGATTATATTCCCTATGCTGTGCCTTTTATTCCCATGACTTATTCATTCCATAACTGAAGACTTTATCTCACTATGCCCGTCACCCATTTCAGCTTAACAGATTTTATTCAGACGTAGTAATTCTGGAGATTTGGATGGGAGATTTGAGCAATATATATCCAAATAAAAGGGGGGGGAAAGCTACTTTTTTATCTATTCAAATTGATTCTGGACATATTTTCAGGGCCTATATTTGGAGGTCTAGGATTGTAGCTTTAAAATATATATTTTAATTGAAGTTCAATTTGTCAGCCTATAGTATAACACCTAATACTAATACTCATCCCATCAAGTGCCCCCTCAGTGCCCATCACCCAGTCACTCCATTCCCCCCCCCACCTCTCCTTTGACTACCCCTTATTCATTTCCCAGAGTCAGGAGTCTCTCATGTTTTGTCACCCTAATTTTTCCCACTCATTTCCCCCTCCTCTCCCATATAATACTTCTTATCTTAGTGTTTGTCTGTGTTGCAGTGACTCAGTTCACTGAGATGCAATGAACTCTGGAGTTTTAATGCTGTTTTGCTGCTGCTGTCATGCCTGATGATATAACAATTGATCATCCAACACAAAGAATAAGAAGGCCTTGCACCTATAGAGTTCAAAACAACTACCATCAAAAACATACTACAGCATCAAAACTCATCAAATAGTGTTAGAGATCTGGATTGATCAAGTCCCCAGAAGATAATGGTCTATCTTTCACCTTAGGTAGAAGAATGACCAGAAGGTGTATGTGGAAGGGGGTGGCATTAAAATGAAAAATAGTATTGCTGACAGTTAGGCAGTGAGAGGGAACTGAGAAATAAAAGAGAAACCACTCCTGAAAAAACACACATTGACTCAAAAAACTGTGCCAAACCAAATCAAAATCACAAACTAGTGGAGTTTTAACACCAGCTCCTTCAGACCCATATTTTCTAAGACAGCAGATAAATTGATTTAACATGAAGAACTGTAATTATGCACAGATGTGTGTGTTCTAGATAAGTTTGCTGTTTCAAGTACTTCTCAGTTTACAGATTTGGTCCAATTCCTGCCAAGACCACCCTATTACTAACTTCAGCCTTCAAAATCCCCTAAGTCATCTTCCATAACTCCCTCCTTTATAGAGACACCCAATGTCCTCCTGGTGTGCATTTTCCCGTCTTGCAGCAAACCCAATAAACCTAATTTAGGCCACTGTTGTGTTCTTGGTAGTCTTTGGCTATCTTTAACAACTTCGTTAACAAAAAATAAGAAGTCCTCTAACAGAGGAGTCTCCCAGTCATTCTCTTCAATTATGTGTAAAGGCTGCAGAGAGGAATTTACTTATTATCTGAGTGCATTATGTACTCTCATATTGACTATTGTACTATTCTATGTTGCTGATTTCATTGCTAAATTGATGATTATATGTTTGTGTACATGATCCAAATTAACATAGTTAATACATCTTTTATGAGAATGTGAATTTGGCCACATTCAATAACATTATTAGTATATGAATATTGAATCAGATACTCTGTACTCAACAGTGACTCATGCATCATTTTTCAGAAGCAGTTTAAGTATTTAGAGATCTATAACTGTGCAGTGCCTTGCATGAGAAATGGGCACTATCTTCCCTTACCTCACTAGATAGCCACTGATAGAGAACTTTAGTATCCAGCACTGTCACTTTGACATCTCCCTTCAGAACCAAATTTACATTAAAAAATAAAAATGCAATAAATAATTTTTTAAGTTATGTAACATAGTCTCTGTCTCTGTTTCTGTCTCTATCTCTCCATACACATAAAAATTCTCTTTTTATACACAGACATTTTTTCTCTCTAGAAAAGTAACCCCATTTAGTATATATTTTCTAGCTTGGTGGACTAATGAGAAGTGACTTTTTAATTATGTATCTCCCATAAGCAAGTAGCTATGATGGGCTTCTTAATTTATTTTGATAGAATCATGGAATACTTGAACTAAAAGTGATACTAGTGATTATATTATTCAAGGTTCTCCTAAGAAATGGAACCAATAAGATACAAACACACATGCATATATGGGTATATGTGTGTGTGTTTATATTGAATATATGTAGGATATCTATATACAAAGAGAAACAGAACAAATAAGATACATCATATATATGTTCAGATTATATATGTATATATACATATAGATGTATGTGATACATATGATATATACACATATATGTTTATATACATGATATATGATATATGTAGGATATAGGATATATATATATATAGGATAGAGAAGGAAGGAAGGCGAGCACTTTATTTAAATGATTTCTCTAAAAGAAATTGGCTCATGTGATTGTAGGGTTTTGCACATCCAAACTCTGTAAGTCAGGCCTGAGTTTAAAAATTCAGGCTGAAGTTGATGCTGCAGTCTTGAAGGAGAATTTCTTCTTCTCTGAGAAATCTAGCTTTTATTTTTAAGGACTTCAACTGATTTAGATGAGGCCTACTTACATTATTGAGGATAATTTTTTATTTAAAATCAATTAATTATAGATGTTAGCCACATCTACAAAAAAAATTCAGAGCAACATTGAGACTAATTTTTTATTAAATAGGTACTATAGCCTAGGTAAGTTGACACATCAAACTAACCACCATAGTGATCACTAAACTCAACTAATTTTATACCTGAGAAACCTGAGGCCTGCAGAGAGAAGGAAGATGTGTAATCATATAGCTAATAAGGTTATGGGCATACTAGAATAAGTATTCAAATCTATTTATAGCAGATTTAGAGTTCTTACCAATCACAAACTTTAGTGTGTACCATTATTTTTGTGGACAGATTATAATAGTTCCTAAGTACTTGTCAATCACGGAATATTTTTATGTTTGTGATTAACCTGGGAAGATTATCCTCAGTGTGTTAAGGACAACTTATTAAAGGCTATATTACATGGATCAACTAAATACTGTTATCAGTCTTAAGTGCCAGACTAAAATGTTTGAACATATGGAAATATTATTGAGCTGTTTTATAAATTGAGTGACTAAAGACCACTAAGTTACTTTTGTTTTACCTGCAATTTGTAATTCCATTTTAATAAAAATATCTATTAGTTTAAATACAAAATAAATTCACATTTTCTTACCTCACAAATTCAGTACTATTAAGATGTGTTTTTTGTAAGAATTTGCATTTTTCTCCACTAGGAATACCTAAAGGCTTCCAGTGAGATGCTGTCATTAATCAGTTTCTAAACAATGCTAGCAAATTCAGTGGAAAATATTTTTTATGATAAGAAGTAGGATTTATAATTAAATAATTTGAGTTTGTTACATAATTGAAGACATGGTGCAGTGAGACTCTCAATATTCACCTTTTTTAAACTAGAATCTCTGTAGATGAACTTGCTTCTGCATAAACAAGATAAAATGACATGATCTTTCAGGTCACAGAAGAAATGCAAACATTTTATTAGTGGCTTCACCTTTTATTTAGGAACGGAAGTCTTTAGTTCCCCAAAAATGCTCAGTAAAAATACCAGTAGCAAGTCAAAAAATTATTTGATGTACAACAAAGCAAAAAGTAAAGGAGAAACATGCCAATTTTTAAAAGAATAAGCAAAGGATATGAGCAGGGAAATTCCAAACGATATATATGAACTCCCAAAAGGATAGAAAAAAAGTATTAAATATATTAGTAATCAATACATGAAAATTAAAATAAGAAAATATATTTTTGCCTACTAAATTGCCAAATATTTTAAATAATAATTTTAGAATTGGTGGGATATACACTTTCTATACTACTGGTGTTAGTAGATATTGGCCATTTCTTTCTGTAGATCAATTTGGTAAACTAATGAAAAGTTTTGGAGAGAAAAGCATCCCCTTTATCCCAATAATTCAATTCCTAGGAATTTATCTTAAGGATATTATTGAATAAATGAGCAAAGATGAACTTGCTTCTGGATAAACAAGATAAAATGACATGATCTTTCAGGTCACAGAAGAAATGCAAACATTTTATTAGTGGCTTCACCTTTTGGCCAATTTAAATATCTTTGGGATTTCTGTCTATGTAGAAGGATGTTCGTATTTATAATAATTATAAATTCACATAAAATGTAAGTAAGTTGCTCAATAAGGTAGGTTTATTAATGCAACAGAAT
This sequence comes from Canis lupus baileyi, assembly GCF_048164855.1. Taxonomy (NCBI): domain Eukaryota; kingdom Metazoa; phylum Chordata; class Mammalia; order Carnivora; family Canidae; genus Canis; species Canis lupus. The sequence goes on along the minus strand of NC_132876.1, from coordinate 52,506,827 downwards.
ACTATGCACCCTTTAAAAGTTGTATATGAATATTAAACAATTAAAAGTCAGGTTAAAAATACATGCATAGGGATCCCTGGATGGTTCAGCGGTTTAGCCCCTGCCTTTGGCCTGGGGCGTGATCCTGGAGACCTGGGATCGAGTCCCACATTGGGCTCCCTCCATGGAGCCTGCTTCTCCCTCTGCCTATGTCTCTGCTGCCCCCCGCCCCGTGTCTGTTATGAATTAATAAATAAAATCTTTTAAAAAATACATGCATAGCACACAAAATATAATTCTATTTTTCAAAGTATAAATGTATACGTTGAAAATGCTTATAAAATATACACAGCAATGGGTAGCACTTAATATATTTGGGTAGGAGGATTATTGTTACTGTTTTCTTCTTGGCTTACCTTCATTTTACATAATTTTTAATAAGTTATAAGAACACAAGTTTTCTTGTTATGAGAAAATAATGAGAGTTATGTTTTTTAAATGTACTTAAGAAAAAAAAAGATATTACTAGGCAGTACATAATTACTTTTCAAGCCGGAGACATACCACTATGGGTTGAGTTATGCTCCCCCTGCCCCCACCAAATTCATATGTTGAAGTCTTAATTCCCAATGTGACTGTACTTGGAGATGGGACTTTTAGGAGATGATTAAGATTAAATGAAATCATAATAGTGGGATTCTAATCCCATGGGACTGGTGGCCTTATAAGAAGAGGAAGAGATCTCTCTCTCTCTCATCACGTGCTCTCATGGATGAAAGGCTATATATGAGCACACAATGAGAAGGTAGCCATCTGCAAATATGAAAGACATCTCACCAGAATCCAATCACACTGGCACCCTGATCTTGGACTTCTAGAGTCTAGATGTGTGAGAAAATAAATGTCTGTTGTTATCCAACCTATGATATTTTGTTATGGCAGCCTGAACAGACTAAGGCACGTGATTGTTTAGTCATTTAAGGTGCTTTTAAACATTCATAAATTTTACCCTGCCTAGTCCCAAAGATATTTAAATTGGCCAAAATAAGGCTATAATTAATAAGTTCTGTTAAGTCAGGGGAAAGAAATTAATCCATCCCTTGAAGAGTACATAGTGTTTGAAAGAGATGTGAGATGGTCTGAAGATAATGGTGGAACAGTATAAGCAATGCCATAAAGATGGGACACTGTGAAGTATAATCGAGGGATAAGAAATAGACCTATCAATGTAAGTATATAAATGAAAGAAGACCAGAAGATGATAGGCTCTTATCTCTCATGAAATACTTCTTTAAAATTGTTAGTAAACATTCACACTGAACAAAAATAAGCTACCAAGTGTAATAATGTTTTTTGAAATTTTATTAAACTGCATTTTGTTTTAAGGTATATTATCAATTTCAAAAATTGTACTATTATAATTCTGGACTTGTACTACTTTTGGAAGCACTCACTTACATGACTTTTGAAGAAATGAAATTGTTGAGCAGGATTGGCAAAGTACCAATTTGCCCAATTACTCAGAGAAATGGTAACTCCTATCCTAAGGAAGGGCTAAGAGACTCATGGTCATTAGGCCAGAAAGTAAGCTTCTGATTATGTAAGTATTTGGAAGTCTCTGTTACTGTTTTATATTTTCACTTCATTTTTAAAGATAGCCAATTATATGGTACCTAAAACACATGACAAAAGGAAAAAGACAGAAGTGCAAAAGAAATAGTAGGAGAACAGGGGATGCAGAATATCCATTCATATATTAAATGTCCTCTATGGCCTGTGTATAGGATCATTTCCATCCCATCAGCAATTACTCAGTAAATTAAAAACAATCATGTAATTATTAAAGAAGACCCGTGTTTCTTTCTCTTTTTTTGTATATATATTTTTATTGGAGTTTGATTTACCAACATATAGCATAACACCCAGTGTTCATGTTCATCCCATCAAGTGCCCCCCTCAGTGCCTGTCACCCAGTCACCCCAACACCCTGCACATCTTCCTTTCCACCACCCCTTGTTCTTTTCCCAGAGTTAGGTGTCTCTCATGTTCTGGAAGACCCATGTTTCTAAAAAAGAATTAGACATATAAATTGAGGTCAGTGATAAAGGAAACATCAATAGTAATGTTGAGAAAGTGTTAAACTTTGGTGTTTTATGATGCTTCTGGTATATAGAATGGTAACTACAAGATTGCTTTTGAGATATTGTCTGTTTTAGAAAAGTACAAGTCAAAAATCCTCAACTTTCCTTTCTAAAAAATACTTCAGCTTAATTTTTAAGGGCCATCAATATGACTTAAAACCAATGTTTAGGAGGATGGATGGGGAAATGACTGGACTTGTTTTCCATTAGTGATCAACTAAACACATTTATTATTTGTTCATTCGACAAGCATTTAAGAAATGCTTACTATGGTCCAAGTGCAGTGGCACTAGAGGTATAAAATTATATGTTTTCTGACCTAGAGATGAAAAAGCCTAGATAGAGAATTGGTCTTCCAAGTGAAATGCATAACAGGTTAGAGGGGAGGTGTTAGCAATCCAAGGGGAGTTGTTAGGATTAGTGAAGTATTTATAAAAGTATTATCAATTAGGTATTTGTGCAGAAACTTTAAAAATTGTCTTTAAAATTTTTAAAAGCATGTTACTGAGATGGGACTTACCCTCATTTTATAGGAAACTTAAGTTGCTTAAACTTAAGCAAATGATTAGTGCTAAATAAGTTATTTGCCTAACATCACAGAGCTTGTATATAGTCAGCCATGAATTTGAATCATGTCTCTTTAATTCGAAAATCTGTTATTTCTTACTATATCACACACTATCCCTTCAAGCTATTTACAGTCAAGCTATGCAATTATCTTGTTTCTGGTTTACTATCCCCCTCCCCAGCATGCAAATTCAAGACTAAGAATCTGTCTTACTCATTGCTATATCTCCAGTGTCTAGATAAGTATATGACATATAATTGGTGCTAATTAACATTTATTGAATTAATGTAATATATACATAAAAAATTATCTAATTGAGGTGTGGGTGGATCAGTTGGTTAAGCATCTGGCTCCTGATTTCAGCTCAGGTCATGATCTCAGGGTTATCAGATCGAGCCCTGTGTCAGGCTCCAAGCACAGTGTGGAGCCAGCTTAAAATTCTCTCTCTTCCTCTCCTGCTGCCCCTATCTACCCTCTAAAAATTAAAAAAAATATTTTATTATCATCATTATTATAAGATAATTCAAGGAAGGGTAGGTCCATTCCAGTAAGGGCCATGCAAAGCTATCCATTATTAGGCTGTAGGGGGAAAAATGACTGTTAGAATTTCTATTCATATTTCATTTATCTTTTTTAATTTCTATTTTTGTACTTTATATATACATAAAATATTGGTACAATAGTATAATATACAATTTATATATTTGGGGTATACGATTAAAACTTGTTACTGGTAAGTGTGTGTTAACAAAAATGTTTAGAGAACACTGATTCAAAGAGAGAAGTAGACATGTAACTAAATACCTAACACTTATTATTCCATACACTGTGAATTATGTGTCTATAAAAATTATTTTATTTTTATTTATTTATTCTGTAAATATTTTATTTATTCATTCATGAGAATTAATAGGCATTCTATCACAGGCAGAGGGCAAAGCAGGCTTCATGCCCGGAGCCCAATGTGGGACTCCATCCCAGGTCTCCAGGATCAGGCCCTGGGCTGAAGGTAGTGCTAAACCCCTGAGCCACTCAGGCTGCCCAAAAATTGTTTAAGGTGCAATAGTGAGGGAATGACTACTTTTTCCTATTTTTTTTTGTGGTGATGGTGGTGGGGCAAACATTAATAGTGGAACAGGTGGCTAGAAAAGATTTCCCAGAGGAAGTGATGTTTTAAAATGGAATTCTATAGGATGGACTAATGTGTTGGGGATTTTTATAAACAGAGAAAATAACACTTGCAAAAGCATAGAGATGTGAAAATTCTTGAATATTCTACTGCAGCAGAGTCAGAAGCAGTAGTCTAGGAAGCTAGAAAGTTGGCACCTACTTCATGCCAAGGACTTTAGACTTCATCTTGAAGCTCATGGAAGTGAAATAAGTTTCAAAGTAGCAAATGATTAGTGCTGAAGTGGGCACCATATCTTAGAGAGTCTCTTGGAATCACAGTTCAGGAGTTTGGACTTCATGCTTTCAGAAAAGAGGAGCCATTGAAGAATTTTAACCTAGAAAGCAACATGATACATTTGCGTTTTAGGTAATAGGTCATTCTGTCAACCTAGTAAAGGATTGTTAGCAAGAAGGAAAGCTGGAGACAAAACCAATCTCAAGTGATTTCAGCTACTGAGTTAAAAAAAAAGGGCTCGTAATCAGAAAATTTTTAAGGATAACTTCAAAATGGCTCCTTGAAACAGATAAATCAAATGTCCTTTTTCTGTATTATTACCTATTATGTACATCCAACAAATATTTTCCCATAATTGCCAATCCAGCCTCAATTCTTTCTTTTTTGTTGCCCATTAAATAGGGGGAATCTCTTGGTTTACTGTGTTTTCTAAGTCACTTTCTCATGCACTCAAATTGATAAGCCAACTTCCCACTATGCTATTTGAAATTAATGCCCTACTTAAATTATCTTCTGTTCCATGACCAGTCTATTCTATGACCCTGCAGAAAACAATATTATCTCTATCATAGTGTCTAAAAGGCCCTATGTACATTTACCATGAAACACAATAATTATGATTATAAGTTTTTATTAGGCTGAAGCAGGGAAGATAAGTGAGACAGGACCCATGAAATTCTCCAGTGCCAGTTTGATATGTTGCCTCTGTCTGTTTTGGGTCATTGTCATGCAGAAAGGTGTGAATGTATAATTAAAAGATTGACATAATAAAACAAATTAGCAAGAAATTGTGCAAGAAGGAATGATTTTTTAAATTACAATTGCAGGTTTTTTGGTTTTGAATGTATTTTAGATTTTGTGGAATGCTGAGAGAGGCCATGTCAACTTAATTAACTGGCTGTGAGACTGACACATGGTGTGACTGATTGCAGGTCGTGTTGATAGTTTGTGAGTTCTGGATTTGGTTGTACAGATCTTTGGTATCAAGCTGGACTGTTGCCTCATAATCTAAATGAGTCCTATAACTGTTCTTTTTTTAAAAAAATCTCTCATTCCACTAATCCATTACTACTGTACTGTTTGCAAATCTTAAGTGCAGTTGACAGCTATTAAGGAGCCAACTGGAGAGAACTCATTTTAACTAACACAAAAGAGCTCTGGGAGTCTTCTTTCCCTAACCTCATTCTGAATAAATTACCATATGATTAGCATGCATTTATTTTGTCATAATAATTAGCATTATTGCGGCTCATATTTTCTAAGAGTAGTTATATGTTACCCTTAAATCTCCAAGGCTCACCAAGGTATGTCAGTAATATTTCCTTATAACAAATTCAGAAACTGAGACCATAAAGGTTAAAATAGATATGACTGACTCCATAGTCATAAGGTTGGGATTAAAACCCAGGAGAAGAGACCCAATTCTGGGCTCAGACCAATGAACAGTACTTCCTCCTCACATGAGTTTTGGGGTTTGTATTAATTTTAGTTTATAATAGTGTGACTGTTGCCTAGGAACAATTTTCTATAGATCTTCGAATTTAAAACCATCATGTTAAGTACCATTCTAAAATTATTTCTAACTTTTTAGCTTTATAATTTATCTTTAAATGCCCATAGACACCCAAAACACATAAATCTAGAAAATACAAAGATGTACAATATTTTACTGCAAATTTTTTGACAAAAAGATTAGCTAGAAAAGTTAGACAAAATGGAGTTAAGTTGGAAAAAGCAAAAATTACAACAAAAAAAATCTATCACTGGGACACCTGAGTGGCTCAGTGGTTGAGCATCTGCCTTCAGCTCAAGGCATGATCTCGGGGGCCTGGGATCAAGTCCCACATTAAGTGTCTTCACCACAGGGAGCCTGGTTCTCCCTCTGCCTATGTCTCTGCCTCTCTTTGTGTAACTCATGAATAAATAAATAAAATCTTAAAAAATATTTTCTTAAAATTTGATTAAAAGAAAGGATGCAATAGACAACAAAATAAACCTTAAAAACTGTTAGTAAATACCTCTGTTATACTGCAGTTTATTCAGAAAATCCTTTACCAAACCTTAAGTGTTCATACTTTTATCAACATTTTAGAATTTTCTCATCTTAATCTGGTGTGTTTTATTTTTATTTAACTTTTCCTTAATTACTGCTTTCAGCTCCAAATGGTTCTAACATTCTTGGGGAAACTGTCCAAAGAAAACAGTATTTTTTTTTAACCTTTAGCTGCTATGTTTACCCATAGCATTTACAATAGTTTTTCCCTGCCGTCTTCTTTACTTCTTTCCTGATCAGGTGAGCCCTCATTTTTCAGGATAGTCAGAGCCACAGGCACATTTGTTAGAACTATAGTCATTGGGTAGCTTGGGCTCCATGAATAGATAATTCAGAATGTTGCTAATATATAGTATAAGTATTAAAGTTCTTGTTGCTGTTGAGTCACTATCATTTCCCACTTATTCATGGGCCAGAAGAATGTTGTATTATATTTTTATTAATGTTGAGAAGCATTCCTGGTATAAATTGGTTTGTTACAGACTTATAAACAAGCAATAAAAATAGATACTATATACTTTTATTTCTCTTCTAAATTCTACATTATAACATTTGAGGTCTAAAGTAGTGTTCATAGTCGACATATAGGTTATATGAACCGTAATACTTCAGTTAGTTTCTGCTCAATGCCAGCACAGTTGGAGGAATCCAAAGACTTAGGTTAGCAAAGATGTTCAAATTATTGAATGTCTAACATTCAGTGCAGTGAAACAGTTATAAATATGATACAACCTCTGAGCTCAAGAAATTTGCTATTGATTCAATATGCACTCAACAAATATGCATTGACTGCCAGAATGGCTAAAATTAACAACACAAGAAACAATACATGTTGGTGAGGATATGGATAAAGGGGAACACTCTCACATTGTTGGTGGGAATGAAAACTGATACATTCACTCTGGAGAACAATAGGGAGGTTCCTCAAAAAGTTAAAAATAAAAATACCCTATGAGCCAGCAATTGCACAATTGCACTACTAGGTATTTACACAAAAGATTAAAAAAATACAGATTTGAAGGGGTACATGCACCCTGTTGTTTATGACAGCATTATTAACACTAGCCAAACTGTAGAGAGAGCTCAAATGTCCATTAACTGATGAATGGATAAATAAGATGCAGTATGTGTATCTCTCTCTCTCTCTCTCTCTCTCATATATATATATATATATATATATATATATACACACACACAGATATATACATATATACATTATATATATATGTATATATATACATATATATATATAAAACGGAATTTTACTCAGCCATCAAAAAGAATGAAATCTTGCCATTTGTAATGACATAAATAGAGCTAAAGTGCATTATGCTAAGTGAAATAAGTCAGTCAGAGAAAGAGAAATACCATATGATTTCACTCATATGTGGAATTTAAGAAAAAAAGCAGATGAATATATGGGAAAGGGAAAAAAGAGAGGAAAACAAACCATATGAGATAAGATTGAGGTAGAGAACCAACTAATGGTTGATGGAAGGATGTGAGTAGGTGATGGGATCAATGGGGGATGAATATTAAGGAGGGCAGGTGTTGTGATGATACACTGAATTCTCCTGAGACCAATATTGCACTGTGTTAACTAACTAGAATTTAAATAATTAAAAAAAAAACAAAAACAAATATGTATTGTACACCTACTATGTGACAAGTAGAGTTCCAAGCACTGGGAATAAAGTAAAAATATCTGCCTTCAGGAAGCTTATAGTCTAGTGGAAGGAAACAAACAATAAAGAAATTAAAAAACATCCAGGTGTTTATAGGTGCTATAGAGAAAAATAAAACAGAAAAGGGGTATATGCAGTGTGGGGAGGAGGTTTAATATGTCCCATAACATTATATGAGATTAGAGTTGGAAGTTAAAGTATTACTTAGGGTGATATGGAAACCAGAGAAAAGTGGTCTTATCTGTAATATTCAGAGCTCCTGAACTCCATCTTTCCTCCTGCAGAAGTGTTGGAAATGGGAGTGACCTGTGATAGTTCTGTGAATAAAAATATGCATAGAACTAAGTACAATGCATGACAGCATTTGATGACTTCTATGATAAAAATGCAAAGGTAGCACATGGGATTAGACAGGAAACAAAGATTAGTCCTTACTGGAAGTCCATTTGGCATCTTTATGAATGAATATTTGTAATCACTAGTGTGAAGGTGATAACTTTCTCCTTCAGTCTTTAAATATTATTACCTGTTGATGACTCCTCAAATTTAAATATCAGAGCTCCAGCCCTGACATCCAGACACATCAAAACATCTCTCTGCTTATCATGGGTGTCCAAAACACATTCTTTCCAAAAGGTTAAAAGGTTATCTATATTCTATATTTATAGGCTTTTGCCAGAAATATATTTTCATTCATTTTTTCACATATTTTTTGTATATTTTTATTGGAATTCGATTTGCCCATGTATAGTATAACAACCAGTGCTCATCCCAACAAGTGCCCCCCTCAGTACCCATTACCCATTCAACCCAACCCCCCACCCATCTCCCCTTCCACTACCCCTTGTTCATTTCCCAGAGTTAGGAGTCTCTCATGTTCTGTCACACTCTCTAATGTTTCCCACCCATTTTCTCTCCTTTCCCCTATGATCCCTTTCACTATTTTTTATATTCCCTGTATGAATGAAACCATATAATGTTTGTCCTTCTCCGATTGACTTGCTTCACTCAGCATAATACCCTCCAGTTCCATCCACATTGAAGCAACTGCTGGGTGTTTGTCGTTTCTAATGGCTGAGTAATATTCCATTGTATATATAGACCACATCTTCTTTATCCATTCAACTTTCGATGGATACCGAGGCTCCTTCCACAGTTTGGCTATTGTGGACATTGCTGCTAGAAGTGGAAAATATATCTAAGAGATGTAATTGTAGAAGTATGAAGGTTAAAAAGGAAGAAACTTAAAAATGAAGAGGTGGTTAAATATTGTGGTTAAAGTGGGAAAAGAGAAAAAACATTGGAAATTTATAGTCTGATATAAAAACGAGCTGTACTGGAAAAAGGGGGGGAAGGGGGTATCCTCTGGTTCTATATACTGTAAATCCCTCGACTTCCCCTGGAGTTTTCCAGCGCTGCTTGGTCAAGAACTCCCTCTTCCCCTGTCCTTCTAGCTGGTCTTCTGGGGGAGGGGCCTGCTGTGCTGATTCTCAGGAGTGTGCACCTAGGGGAGATGTCCCGACTCTGCTGGGTGCCCGGCTCAATGGGAGTTGTTTATCCCGTGAGGCCTTTGTTTCCTAGAGGCCCCGCCTCTCCCAGGCACAGGGTGACACAAGGAGGAACAACCACACTGGCTGCAGCCAGGTCTCCAGCTCTGGAGTCAGCTCCCACAGTAACCACCGCAGTCTCCCAGTCTGCAGTGGCTTAGATGTTCCCAAGGCGGCGCTAGTGCGCTGATCAGCACAGACTGGGGGTGCTATGTGGCAGGAGAGTCCTTGCTGTCCTGTGTCCTCCCCACCTCCTTCCGGTCCCAGGCTGTGTCCCCTCGGCACCCTGGGATCCGGGGCCCTGTGCTGCTGGGATTGTGCTCCCCGAGCACGTGGCCCGAAGGCAGCAGGGCGCAGACACCTCTGTCTGGAGCCACCCGCCTGACCCACCGCTTCTCCCAGATGCCCGGCCAGGTGTATGTGCCAGACCTTTACCGAGATTGTCCCGCGGTTTGTGGTCTCCTCCGTTTTTTAATTTAGTTTTGCCTTCACAGATTATACTCATACATAACGAACATGGTTTTGGCAAGTTAGATTTCCATTTTCCAGTGCACGATAACTCAAACTGTATCATCTAAAAGCTGTAAGTGCCAGCTATTTTAAATACTCTTTCCATGTTTGAAACTAAATGTATACTCTTTCTATACAAGGTGTAATGTTTCAGAGTTATACTGAAAAAGAGGAAGATATGATACGTTTTCATTCTAAATCCTCTTTTGTCTTATTTTGTAATAAAATAATTATCCTTTATGGAAAAAAATGAGTTATCCCACCTGAAAAGCTTGGTAACATATTAATCTCACTGAAATGTGAACGTTGATATCAGACATAACTAGATTTAACCTGTCACTTACTAGTTATATAACTCTAAACAAGTTGCTTAACATCTGAGACTCACTTCCTTATTTGTAAATTGGACATAATCTTACAAGGTTCTATTGGAATGAAATAAAAATATCCTGAGTATAGTACTTGTCACATAATAGGCTTGAAATAATTGTCCACCTGAACTCTCAGCTCCCACTAGTTTTATCACCCCAAAGAATATTCTTCTGTTACAGAGTATGAGTGAGAATGGAGGTGATATAAACTCTCGACATTCTGGTTCAGTAAATTCTGTACATTTAAACTCTTATTTATTTCCCTCTAGAGCTTTAAGTTAATTATATAAAAGCAAAAAATAATTTGGCTGATATATATTCATATTTTGTGACTTATTTTGACTGCTATTAGCAAATATTTGTTTTCTTTTAAATGTGATTTTAAAGTTTGTTTTTTTTCCTTCATGATTTTGTCAGGACTTAGAGGCAAAATCTTACTTTGGAGATGTCAATTTTACATGGAAACCAATAAGAAAACAGGATATGCAAGATAAATATTACTTCACAGGTAAATTTTGATGTCTGAAATACTACATTTTCAATATCAATCTGCATTGTTTATCTCAAAATATTCAGAATATGATGAATAGCTGAAAATGAATCCAGATTCTCTCCTATTCCTAGGCAGTAGTAAGTTGACAAATTTAGAAACATAATGAGGAACCCAAACTCAGAAAGAAACATAGGAATCTCTAACTTCAGTCTAACTTCAATGTAGATTTTCAGAGTGGGGAAAAATGAATTTTCAGGTTTGGCTTTTGCTCAAGTTACATTTAACACGTCGGTATGAGAACAAATGTGACAATTAAAAACAACCAAATGGTCACCTAGTTTAGAGAGCAGAAAGGGAAAAAATAGAAAGTAACACCTTCTGTGGAAGAAAAAGACAAAATGGCAATACTAGATATGAGATTGCATCAACATAATTCTTTTTCCAATACAAAATGCCTTGGAAATTTGCAGCAAATATTACAAACTCGACAGAACATATTCCCCGATTTTCTTTCTATAACATAAAAAAGACTAACAGTCAACTCAAGCATCATGTGCACCTTGGCTTTTCCTTCTATGTCTCTCAGCCAATTGGCTTTTCCATTGTGACTATTGTCCTGCCCTTCCCCACAGTCCTTTTTCTCCTCTTAATGGTACATATTTCACACATGAGGTCACATTTTGCTGTGAAGACACCATAAAACAACACGTTGAATGCAACTTGTATCCAGTGTTTCACAAAAAGTGGCCTAAGAAACATCTGCAGCAGAATCATCTTGGGTATTTGCTCATTTGTAGGCTCCACTCTAGACTTTCTAAATCAGAATATTTTAGGATGAAGCCTGAAAATTTACAATTTAAACAAGGTTTGGGGAGCCTGAGTGGCTCAGTTGGTTAAGCAGTTAAGTGTCTCCCTTGTCTTGCTTCAGCTCAGTTCATGATCCCAGGGTCCTGGGATCCCTGTGTCAGGCTCCCTCCTCAGTGGGTATTCTGCTTCTTCCTCTCCCTCTATCCTACTTGTGCTCTCTCTCAATCTCTCTCTCTCTCTCTCAAATAAATAAATTAATTAATTTTAAAAATCTAAACAAGGTTTCCTAGGGTTATACTCAAATTGAAGAATCATATCATCCACTGATAACTTATTTAACCTGGACACAATTAAAATTACTGAAGCTTCCCTCTTCCAACAATAGTTTTAACCATGAAGATAGAGCAAAAAGCTCTGGGTTAGATGGAAGAAAACAATAACCCAATTCCTGGCTTGAACACTCCCTGAGCATGTGATCTGGCTCTCAGTTTCATCATCTGTAAGACACAACTAAACCACTTGTCTAGGTTAACTCAGAGGGCTGATGAGAAAACAAAGTGTAATAGAAGGTGCTTTGGTAACTCTAAATCTCTACACAGGTTTTAAGTAGTATTATATTATTTTTGTTGTAACTATGATCATTTTATGAAGACTGTCTCAAAGAGAATAAGGAGAGGATTTAGTAAAAGAAGGAAAAACTTGTTTGACAGATGATGGGTAGAAGCTATGTGAGGATTATTAGCAGAAAGTTTTTCCAGATGAATTCTAACTAGTTCCAATAAACCTACCTAGTCACTGATTCATTCATACCGTATATGCCATGTTTCATACTAGCTGCTGAAGATACAGTGAAGAAAATGTTATCTCCATGGATGACAACTACACATGGGGAGATAGACACATGATTCATTAAAGAACAGTATGACTATTAACATGCAAATGCTAGGAAACAAATAAGCAGGAAGATCAGGAGGGATTTGTGGATGTTTTCATCAAGGAGATGATGTTTGGGTTGAGCCTTGAATGATGAGAAGAAGTACACTAACTCTATAAAAGAGGAGGGGCCTTCAGGAAAAGACAGTAGTAAAATAAAAGGGCTAGAGGTCTAAAAGTGCATGGTGGATTTTGGGGATATGGTGAATAATCTGGAGTAGGTGAAGCATAGACAATTTTGAGGTTACTGGCAGTTTCATTAATTGCTGTTCTGCTAATTAACTATGTGATCCTCCTGTGTTCTTCATTTGTTAAATGGAGACAATAATAATAACTTGCAGAATTGTTTTAAGAAATATATATTAAAGTAGAAATGCAACATTTATTATTGCTGGTAGAAGTAGCATGAAATGAAAATTTAACAGTGTAGGATTCCATCCAAATAGTATAAAAATGAATAGGTGAAACTCACTGGTTTCCAATCCATGAACATAGGAACTGGAAACAAAATAGGTTCAGAACTACAGGTGTGTTATGTGTTCCAGAGCTGAGGTAAATTTAATTACTGAAGACCAGAAAATTCCAAATAAAAACATTAGAAACACTGAGTCCCAGAAATCTGCTCAAAGGCTTGGTATAATCAAATGTCAATCCACTACAAGCAGGTATTCTGATTCAACATCTACACAGATATGAATAAAAGTCCTTATATGCCTTTAATTTTTAGCTTGCTCAGGACATTTGTTAAACTCTTATTATGGTCTAGACACCATGATAATATTAGCATATGTACAGCAAGTATTCCATAAATATGAACTATTGATTTTTGGATGCAACTCTTTTTATAAAGATCCACCTAGACACCTCTTTTTGGGTGGTAAAGCAGGCTATGTTATGTGAATAATTCTTTTGCACAAAACTGAAAATATATGAAAAAATATATTTAATAAATTATTTCTATTTGCATATCTTTGTTAGCAAGAAAAATAAAGAAGCCCTTAAAGCCAAAAATGAAGATAAAACAAAAATCTAAGTAAATACAAAAGCTAGCTTTCAATCTGGACATATCCATAAATCCTAGTAGCTTTGAGCATTACTGTTTTAGACCAGTTGATCCAGAGGCT